>NW_024097195.1:0-600000 GCF_016545835.1 Crotalus tigris
AAATAATTTGAGCTGATTTTTTAATCAGAGGTGATGTCTGGATTAATGGCTACAATGAGCACATTTTTCAATGCATAGCTTTTCGAAGCGGGGTTTGAAGCAGGACACAGCAACTCTCAGCTCCTTCTCAATGTGTAGCCGAGACCTGTATCTGTTTTTCAGAGCAGCAACAGCAGAGAAGCCAATCTCACACAAATAAGAAGTTGCAAATGGAAGAAGAATGTGCACAGCTCTTTGTCCTAAGAGTGGATATTGCTTCTCCACACTCAGCCAGAATTCACTCAGTGTCTGGGATGTGAAACTTAGTCTCAATATGGAGTCAGATGTGATTTCTATGAACTGCTCCTCCTCTGCAAGACTGAACCCAGTAGGAGCTGGTGCATTAAAAGGATCTCTCACCCAGTCATACTGGGAACTGTTTTCAGGAAAGTACTTTGTAAAGAATCCTATCAGTGATGAAATATGCTGCTTAAAATATGGAATCACTGAGGTGGCATCATAGTCAGTAGTGTCAACAAATTCCTGCAAGTTCTCAAATGACACAGTACTTCCTTCATCAAGTCGCCCGCCCCACATTGCAAGCTTTCAAGTGAAAGAGTTGATCTTGTCTGTGGCCTGAGGGAGGTGTTGATTTTCCCCTTGAAGCTGTAGATTTAGTTCATTGAGCTTTCCAAATATGTCACTTAGGTAAGCAAGTTTCATCAGAAAGTTCACATCACTAAACTTTCTTGCAACGTCATACTTGTGCTCCCGCTCCAAAAACATTCTTATCTCCTCTCTGAGCTCAAAAACTCGGGACAACACTTTTCCTCGTGACAGCCACCTTGCTTCACTGTGAAACAGCACAGCTTGATGTTCAGCTCCCATCTCCTGGCAGATAGCAGAGAAAACTCTTGTTTTTAGTGGTCTGGTCTTTATTAAATTGACTACTCCTACAATGTCAGTCATAACCTCATTTAATTCAGAAGAAAGGTGCCTTGATGCCAGTGCCTCTCTATGTAAAATACAGTGTGTCCACTCAGCATTAGGTGAGGCCTTCTTGATGTGTGTCCGAAGTCCTTTTCTCATCCCTGCCATGGTCTGTGCACCATCACTGCAAACACCCATGCAATTCTCCCATTTTAGCCCATTCTCAGTCAGGAAGCAGTCTAGCATTTTGAATAGCTCTTCAGCCATGGCTCTGTCACTGACATATTTACAAAAAAGTAGATCCTCACATAGGGAATTTGCCATTTCAAAATGTACATAAGCGATAAACAAACAGTCTTTGTTGCTGTCAATTGCTTCATCAAATTGTAAGGCAAAACGTTTATCCTTGAGTTTATCTACCAGCTGTTTGTTAAGATCGTCAGCAATGTCATTTATACGTCTAGCAATGGTGTCATTTGACAGAGGGATAGTTTTTATTTTTGCAGCACTTGCGTCATCCAGCATGACAGAGACCATGTCTAATGCTGCAGGCAGTATCAGCTCTTCTGCTATGGTGTGGGGTTTTTTGCACTGAGCAATTTGGTACGCCACCTTATATGATGCCAACAATGCTCGCTTGTTTACTGAAATAGCAGTCAGAAAGTGGGATGATTGTTTGCAATATTCGACACGTTTTCGCTGAAAATACTCAAGCAGCTTATTAGCGTGATTGGGGTGTAATGTCTTTAAGTGACGACTTAATTTATTTGGCTTCATGCTGTCCACTGCCAATATTTTTAGACATAGTAAGCACACCGGTCTTTCCTCGTCTCCCACCATAGTCACAGTGAAGTCAAGCGCTACATACGCCTCGTCATATTTCCTCGTCTTAGCCTTCGGAAGACTTTCTTTTATCTCCTTCTCTCCTTCTCTCTCCGCCTGTCTTCTCATCCCTGTTAAAAAATTTTTCATGATGTCAATTGAGGGTCTGCTACACTTCGTGTCTACAAAGAAAAGAGGGCACAACTGAGAGTGATCCTTTTTAATTGTCAGAAATTTGAGCATCATGTCTATCCAATTGGGTCCTTTGCATGTGTCACGTGCGTTGGCGGTCATGTTGTCCTCCGCGTCGGGCTGCTACTGGGGCTGCGCTGGGACAATCTTCAGTGTTCGCGCCACGCTGCTCCCTCTCTTCAGCTCTAGAGTTGCTAGGCAACCAATGCCGTGTGGGACGCTGCTTGCGAGTGAGTCGGATGATCCGATCTAGAAATCCAATATGACAGTATTTGCCGAGGTCAAACGAGCCCCCCTTTACAGAGCCTCGTGCCCCCCCTGGAGGGCGCGCACCACTATTTGAGAAGCACTGCCATAGGCTAACATGGTTTTTTTCTTGCAACATTGTTTCTCCTAGTGATAGGAAGAAATTCTTTGCAGGAATAATTGTTGCACAGTGATAGAGCACCTAGTGTGCATCAACTGAAAGCAATCCAACCCTATATCTGAACAGTTAGTCCAGTCATGTTGCACCCACTCTCCAATTTTCTCCTTTGGAATTCACCTTTTTTCAAAGCGTAGTTTCTCATTTCATTGCTGATTCCAGCAAGCTTTTTCCAGAATGTATGTATGTATCTGTGTGTGTGTATGTATGTATGTATATGTATATGTATGTATGCATATATATATATGTCTTTTAAAATACTAAAAATGCGAATCCTGGGCATTATGCTAACAAATAAAAGAAAAAAGAAAAAACGATATAATAAACCAGCTTATTTAATATAAACAAGCCTGTGGTTAAGAAGAGTTACTGTGGAGTAACTCTGGCGTCATCAGAGTTAGAATAGCAGGAGATTGGGAAGGCAGCTCATATAGCCTCCTGCCTCTGTGCCCGGCTCCTTGATCGCGTCATCGGCCTGTTGATTGTGTTAATCCGTATCGCACAGAGTTGTTCCGCATCAGGCAAACTGTCTTTGACTCCACTGGTTGTTTTACGATCCTCAAGTGCTCTTTTTGAGCGTGTGCAAGCACTTGGAGGGCGGCTGTCAATCCGTCCCTGCGCCCAGTCTCCCTCCCTCCCAGGGCCATTATCCTCCCCCCCCAAGGCTGTTGTTGTAATTCCTCCGCCCAAGTCCTACAACAAGCAGCTGTTCCAGCATTCCTGCTCTCTGTCTTCCCCCTCCCTCCCCCTCCTTCCAGATCACCTCAGCACTTCCGTCCCTAGCTTAAGGCCATTTGGTCCATCATCTCGGTCCATGTGAGTTGTGGTCATCCCATCTATAGAGCCATCGTCCCAATTATGTAAAACGCTGTCATCTTCTTCCTTGGAGATTGTGCCTGTCTCATCCATCATTCTACCACCCCAATCCTGCCAAGAAAGAGTTAAATGTCTTCTCAGTAGGCCGTGGTGCTGTTGTTCCCATCTCCTAAGCATCTGGTAGACCAGCACAAGGTCTATATGCTGGTTGATGGAATTTTTATTAGAGAGTCAGGCTTCCTTGAATAGGCGGCCACCCTTGGTAGTCTCATGAGCTATAACCTCTGCGTTAGCTAGATCGAAAGTGTGGCCAGAGCTGGACATATGGGCCCACACTTGTGAGCATTGCTCCTGCCTTCTAATACCCAGTTCATGCTCATGAACCCTGATCCTCAGTCTTTTAGTGGTTTCCCCAAAGTAATTGCTTGCACAGTCCTTGCAATTAATTCTGTAATCCACAGATGATCTTTGACCGTGGGGGAACGATTCTTTTGGATGCATGACCTTGGACCTAAGGGTGTGCTTGGGCCTATGGGCAACGCTCACATTGTAGGGGACCAACAGCCGTGCTGTGGCCTCAGAGACACCATGAATGTAAGGGAGGGTTGTTCGTGTGGCCGGCATTGCTGTCACATTGGAGTGTGAGTCTCTATGATTTCGATGTGGTCTACTATACTGTCTCACAAACCCATGGGATAGCCATTGCGCATGAAGATGTGATGGAGATGTTTTTTCTCCTCGGCTTTAGCTCTGCCCGTGCTACAATGGGAATTGTTATTTGTTTATATACACACACATATATATATATATATATATATATATATATATATATAGAGAGAGAGAGAGAGAGAGAGAGAGAGAGAGAGAGTAAAATATAATCACCAGGAAAAGTTAAAACATTAAAAGTTTTAATATAAAACAGAAGTTTTAAATAAAAACATTAAAAGTTTTAAAAATTAGCAACCTAGCTTTTGTTGGCTCCTCCCAACTTCATCAGGGCGTACACAAATCAATGGGAGTAAACATTTATATGTAAATTAACGCCTGCGCTCGACTCCTGGATCGTGTAATAGGTCCAGGTCAGCCAATCATAGCATTCACTGCAATTGCTGCATGATTGAGTGACTCATCAACTTGTATCACGCATCCCTCATCAGAGTTTAAACAAGACTCCGACTCTCTACTCATCCGTATCCATGGTCTAGGAGGATCATCCCCACCACCAAGTCGTCTCCCCCTTCTCTCTTCCTTTGGACTCTCCGTGAGTTTAGGGCCCTCCCCTTCTCCACCATTCTGACATCTACCCTTAACATCATGATGTTTTTTACAACGAAGCCTCAATCTGGGTAAGAAAAGAAAAATATCCACCATCCTTAGAAACCCCAAAGATAAAATTGAATTAGAAAATCAAGGAGTATACGAAATCCCATGCACCACTTGTCCCACCACATACATCGGACAAACCAACAGAAGAATAAGTGCCCGCATTGAAGAACATAAGAACTCAGTCAAAAAAGAGGAACCAACATCTTCCCTGGTCCAACACCTTAAAGCCACAGGACATGAAATTGACTTTAAAAATACCAGAACCATTGCCAAAAGTGAACATTTTAATAACAGAATAATCAGAGAAGCCATCGAGATAGAAAAACGCCCACACAGCATTAACAAGCGAGATGATACCTGCCGCCTACCAGCCATTTGGAAACCTGCCCTTATTGACAAACGACTCCCTAACCCCAAAATCTTAAACCCCTCTGCAACTCAGACTAACCTGAGCACAACCAAACAGAACACTCCCCCAGCCAATCAGAGCACAGCCAAGCCCCTAACCATTCAGCACACACCTCCACCCAATCAGAACACAGCCAAGCTCCCATCCAATCAGTTCATACCCTCACTGGCAGTTAAAAGGAAGAAACAGCTAAAACCACACATTGCTGCTCAAAGCCAGAAGCTAAAAACACCAGCCTGAAGATGACGAATGTGACTTCGTCGAAACGTTGCCAAGACACTTCCAATTTTACGCGGGAGAAAACCCGAACAACCAAAGACCTATATACAAATACCCGCGAAAACCTCAGAAAACATATATATATATATATACACGCATACACATGTAATACTAATTCTGTCAAGCTGATTAAGGTAACATAAACAAGGTTTGGGGTGAGATACCTGAACCATTAAAATTTGATTCTGAATAGCAGAGCAAAAATAAATTGCTACATGTCAGACAACAAAATATATTGAGATGCTATTTCTCCCCTGATATTCAGTGGCATATACTATTACATTGTTTTATGCCTTTTGAAAACCAAGTATTTTCCTGTGTGAATGGCAGAAACAGATCTCCTCCCATGCATCTGACAACTTTTTTTTGCTTGCTTTGTTTTAAAATTTAATGGCAAACTGATTGGAGATTATTTATATTACATGTTACATTTTTGTCACATGAAATATATATTATCTCCAAACAATTTGCAATCAAATGTTAATAAAATGAATATATATGCATGTTTTTATAAAATAAACTAAAACATAAATCAAACAATTTCAAATATCTTTAGCCTAAATATAACAGGTAGATACATGGTTATTATCCTCCTATTTTAATATTTCTATGCTATATTGGGGTAATTCTATATGTTCCAAGCTTGTTGGTACCCTGGTGGTGCAGTGGTTAGAATGGAGTATTGCAGGCTGATTCTGCCCACTGCCAGGAATTTGATCCTGTTGGGGCTCAAGGTTGACTCAGCCTTCCATTCTTCCGAGGTCGGTAAAATGAGGAGCCAGATTGTTGGGAGCAATAGACTGACTTTGTAAACTGCCCAGAGAGTGCTGTAAAGCACTATGGGGCAGTATATAAATCTAAGTGCTATTGCTATGGTTATTGATTTGATTACTGGAAGCCTAGATGATAGAATAAGTCACGCCAGACTAAACTCTGTTTCTCTATAGACTTATCAATTGGTAGATCATGGAAACATTTAGATATAGTAAATATTGATTTCAATGAATCCCTCAGCCATGTTTCTGTGATATGTTTCTATCCATGGTATCCAAATATAAATTAAACATTTGCTATGGTTATGTGGAACAACAACTTATAGAACAACTGAACCTATTCTTTGAAAACCTCTAAATTAATCAAGCTAAAGGGAAGAATGAGTGGAGAGTATCAGTGCTCTTCCTAGATCCTGAACACTTTTATTTCCCATCATTTTTTACATGGATGACCAATAATCCTATTCCAGATTAAAAATTGGCCTGGAATCACTACTAAACACTGCTCAGAAGTACAGTGTGGATTTAATAAACATTCAGTCATTGAACTTAATAAAATGAAATTTATTAATTCACAAGAAGGTATTCAACTCATAAATACTGTAAACAATCATCAAAGTTCCAACATCTGAACAAGCTGATAAATATTTGAGAATCTTGGAAATGTCAGATATTTTGCACAATAAAATAAAGAGGACAAATGATTTCAGAATATGTATAAGCAATTAAGTAAAATCCTAAAAATCTAGACCAAATGATAGAAATATAATCAGAGCTTTCAAGTCATGATTCAAAACACTGCAGGAATAGTCAATTGGATTCAAATGGATCTTTATCATCTTGCATGGCAAAGCAAAAAATTGATGCCATCATAATAAGAATATAGATTATATCTTCCAAGAAAGACGAGTGATTGATTTTTACAGGTTAATAATGTATAGAGGAAGAAAAAGTGAAGGTTTGATTATTATATCAAGATAAGTAAAGAATATTTATTGAAAGAAGGTCAGAAATTTGGAATATATACAGAAAGTTATTCAAAATAGGAATGTAAAAACTAACAGCTTGAAATGAAATTAGAAAATTGGAAAATCAATGCACTCCATGGGTATTTTTGAAAGCTGCTGAAGAAAAAGTTGGACAATCCCAGAATATCACAAGAGCTTAAGGACGGTCCATTAAAAAAACCAGCAGAAGAAACGTTTTTGCTGCCCAGCAGCAAACATTAGTCACGAATATCATCAAGGCAAAAACAAAGACCAATGTATATAGGAAGTGTCAATAATAAGAATGAAACAGTTGACCATAGAATAACTGTGCTGATTATTGGGTGGTAAGATGTTATATTTGCATTTGTGCAAGTTGTGCAGATTTCTAATCAATAAGAATTACTAGAAATATAAAATTATTCAAAAGGACAGATAATTTTTATGAGATTTTAAAATTTAGAGTAATTGATACCTGAAACATAGCACATCAGACATTATAAAAAAACAAAAAACAGACCCTATGTTTGATTCATTGATGTTAGTCCTTCAAGACAGGCCAGGTCAAGAAATAGGTTTGATAGAGATTCGGCAATGTTCTTTATGGTAGTTAGGTTACCATTAGAATACAGAATGTTAAAAGCCTGTCAGAATGTCTTTCAGTCCCATCTTATACTAAATAAAGTCAAATCAGGTTTATAAATTTGTTACTCATATTTTCCTCATTCTCGGGGTTCTGGTGTTGTCCAATTTTTCCTTCAGTAGCTTTCAAAAATGTCCATGGAGTGCATCAATTTTCCAATTTTTCTAAACTATATTTTTTTCCCTTAACAACTCACTCATTCTTCCCTCATCCAAGGTCAGTTCTACATTTGTTCACAAAGTCATTCCAAGAGACAATAATCTTGAAGACAAAGAATTGGTAACATAATATTCAGGTTTAAAGAAGTCATCAATAATGATATCAATTGCTGTTGGGAAACTGGTTGTAATATCACACAGACATAGAAAGAATTTGGATTGTCTAAATTTGAAACAACTTTTAACAGCTCGACTAAAAACAATAGCAGTGTTGGGCACATACATAATGTGATGCTTAAACCAAAGGCAATATCAACAATGATTATGGGGACAAAAATGAGGGTAAAACACAAAATTATAGTGTTTTGATTTTTGGACTTGAACCAATGGCTTATCAGCTGTGATCATGAGGACAAAATATGAGTGTAAACACAAAATTGGAGTGGTTTGATTTTTCTAAGTGACATAAAAGTAGTTCTGAGCTTTGGAATAGACAACCATTGTAATCCATAGTAGAGAATATAATATTGATAGTAGAAAGTGAAGTGAATTTTAGATTAATTTAGTAATCCTGTGATTACGCATTTTCTTAGCCTATGCTTTTTAAACAGAGAATAATATTTAAATGGAATTGGATTCTATATTTGTCTCCTTCTACTCTGAGTTTCATCCTGCTCTAACAATAATGAGTACATGCTCTAAAGAAAATAAATGTGTTTTCGTTAGACTTATGCATGAATAAAGTTTTGTGTAATTAGGATAAATGATGATATACACCATTTGCAAAACACACAGCATCTATGTTCCCAATTGTCAGCAATTATATCATTTCCTAATTATTTTCTTACAGTACACAGTATATCCAAAAGAAAATATGCATTGTAGATATGAAGAGAGAGAAAATCTGTATGTGTAAATAGAGCCAAAGGAATTTGATTTTGTTAAAAAAAATTGGTTCATTCTTAAGTTTTTCAGGCAATGGGAAATGCTGGAATAGAATATTTTGTCAGAAGCAGAAACATAGCTGTGGGAGGTTTTAAAAAACCAGTTAAATCAAATGTAATCAAGTTGCCTGCTTTTAGGAATATGAACCCTGAAGTGATACCAAGTGTATGGTGATACTAACCTGCAGGAACCACAGCAGCAACAGATTGCACTGTGCTACGCATGCTGTAGGATTCCCCCATTCATGACATAAAAAATAATTTATTTTCTTTCTGAATCTCTAGGAAAAGATGTGCCATATTTTGTAAATCAGATCCATGTAAGAAAGTCACGTTTCAATTTTACTAAATGAAAAACTCGTGCATTTCTATATGCAGTGAAAAGAGTGATTCTAGCCTAATTCTATTATTTAACTTGATTAAAAGCTCCTGTCTTTTTATATGGAAGATTTCAGGCATAAGTAACTTCTTTTCTTGATAACCAGAGCAGAAATAAGTGCCATTAGCAAATGGAAAAAAAGACACCCCCCCTTAAGTTCCGTCTCCCCCCAGCTCTGAGGCATACAGAAGTGTCGATGGCAGCCACATGCATCCCCAGGCCATATTGTAAAATGTAAATTAATTATGTTGTTTGTTTGAAGCTTTATATTCTTTTTTTTCTCCACAAGCACAATAAGGCACAATAATGAATGTTTCATAAATGAGCTTCCAGTAAACTGAAGACAGCCCTGTGAAAATGGAACCAATAATCAGGCAAAGATCAAGGCACCTGTAAGTAAACCAGTTCCTTTGGACTTCTGTTCATAAGGAGAGGATGGGAGATCACCCACATACGCGCTTGTTGGCTGCTCATCACAGGGAGACCACAAGACAGTGCTTTTCCATTGATTTGAGTAATGATGGGATTGGCCATCTTGCTTGCAACGGTGATGAAGACTTTTCAGGGACACTAAGTTCATAAAGCTCTCTAATCACTTTCAAAAACTTCCATTAACTTCTTCTAAGCTATTCAAGATCTCTGGAATGACAAGTTTGAATCTGCCTTTAATTGAATGAAATAAAACTTTAATTATCAGTTTAAGAATGTAAAATGTCTTAACAGCAAAAAGGTAAATAACATTCTTATCTTATAATGTTATAAATGAAATAAGGTTCCAAATAAACTTGGAATATTGAAACTTTTACAATAAGATTTTGAATTAATTATAAAGTACCAATTTGGTTTATATCTGGTGGGATGAAAGCTGGAAGTCATTTCTTTATATATTGATTTTCTCTATTCTGACATTTTCTTCTTTTTTCTTTTCTTTTCTTTTCTTTTTTTTTTGCATTTTTATTCCTCTCTATTTTTATTTTTTTAGTTTGTGTTGGATTTTACTATTATAATAAACATTTTAATAAACAAATTATATACAGCAATATTATGTAAATCATATTTGCAAACCAGATGAACCAATAATTTATGAGTAGTCATAAGCCGAAAGTCTAAAAGGTTACTTATATTTCAACCAGATTCTTTTTTATGAACCCTTTTGAATTACTCTATAAAACAATACAATATTAGATTCTTCCAAATCTCTGTAGATAGAACATTATATACATGAAAGCAACCACAGATGTATATAAGTGTCCTGTGGGATTAGACCATGTCAATTAGACCAAGTCAATTAGACCATGCAGGAAAAACATATGGAAAAAGGCTGTAGAAACAGGCTGTTTGTACAAATAATTCCCTACAAAAATTCAAGAATGTCAAGAAAGATATTCTTGGATCTTTAAACTATCCTATACATTTTCTCTTGGATTGGATTAAATTTGGGTAGTTACTTAATACGTTTGCTGTAGGGGAAATTAAGTCATCTGGATGTATACCCAGAGATCTGTTTGCCACCCAAAGAATGGCATCCCATTTAAAATTTATGCATCACATGAATTTAAAATGAATGGAGATGCCAGAAATACATTTTTGAAAAAATAATAATAGCATGCAAATTCACAGCTTCTCTAAAGGTGAGTGAAGATCTGAATATTCCAGGAAATCACATCTTTCTTGGCATTTAAAAGGATGAAAAAAAATCTTCAAAAAAGTGTTTCCCAGGTAATGTTAGTTTGACTAGTGGATGATATATTAATGGCTTCTGCCACTTGGTTAAAACATTACATTATAATTCATTTGACTTCTTAAGCAACTTGGACAATGTTGTCTTATTAGTAGATTTAAAAAGTGGACACTTTGAAGATAAGTCCATAAAGCATGGATATACAATAAATTAGAAAATAGATAATGAGCATTCATTTAAAGATCTGGGGTCATGAATTCTCAAATATTGTTTCCTAATTCTTTGAAAAAAAAATTGTATATGGCAACTGATTTATATAGTGTTACATACCGGACAGCTTAGCAAGAGAACAAAACAATCTGGTTCCAAATAAATTATTTCAGGCTCGTAAGTATTTTTAACAAAGAGAACAAAAATCCATCAGCAAGAAAAAAAATATGTTGGTTTTATGTTTTAGGTCCTGGTTCCTGAAAGATTTCCTTTTCATATAGATTTATGTATCTATACATATAAAGTAACTGCAGTCTAATTTGTCAACCTAAGGGCAATGTCTTTTTGCTCATCAGGCTAAATTTAGAACTGTCAGTTGTTAAGAACACTGTCAGCCAAAATTAATTCACAGAGAAGCTTTGCATTGCACACTCCCTCTGTAGCAGCCATAATGTAACATCAGAAGCAGCCAAAATAAAAGAATTGTGTGAGAGTACAATCTAAACATTGTTTAATTCAGAATGGTTTCATCGCTGTCTGGATAAGATCTCCTGTTAGAGGACTCTCTTAGCAGTTTCCCTCATCCTCTTTGCTATGTCCGGCATCTAGTATTTCTAGCAACAGAGAATCATCCTGTCCAGTTGGTCAAGCTATCAGAGTTTCAGTGAATCTGAGTCTTTCCTGGTCAGCTCAGTGCAAAGCTTTTATGATACCAGCCTACTACTACCAGCCCTTAATAGTACCCTATATATATTTTTATTGATCACTTGATAGAGATTTCTTTCCATTTTTTCTTGCTTTATTTGTATTTCACCCCTTACTCTATTCTCCATTAACTTGTTTATGGAAGATGCCCTCCTTCACTCCTACAGATTGCCTCTTTCTACTTTGATGTAACTCTGGGGTCCTACATTAATTTGATTACCCAAAATTAATAACTTCAGTTACAATTTCAATACACAAAGGGTATCCCTTTCCTACAAAATAAGTCCACAAACCTTCATTTTCACTCAATGTTTTCTGTTATGCATTCTAAACTTGCAGTAGAAGAATATGCCATTTCTTCACATTTGTAATTAGACAACCATTTGATCATTAGAACATTATTACTTTATTTGTTAATAATTAAAAATCTGAGTAGTCATTGACTCGTATACTTTTTCCCTGTGAATCACTGCTGTCCTATTTGTTTAGTGTTAACTAAATTAATGTTATGTAAAATTATGTCCCAAAAGTTTAAAATTTGACTCTTTTTAGGATTGAGCCTGGCAAATTGGTACGAGAATTATTTCAAGAAATTGGAAAAGCAATAATATTCCTTTTATTAAGGAATCAGTTAAAAAAAGTATGATGTCCTATTTTTTTTTTTAAAGGGCAATTTTATCTACTACTCAAAAAAATGGTTCAACATATTTTTTTTCTTTATGGAATAGATTTTATGATATTTTATAATGTTTGATTTGTATACCCTCCCTTCTTGAAACTACAATAAGTGGAAACAAGATATTTTCATGAACTATAGTTCACAGTTGGCTTACTTCAATCAATCATAGCTATGGTTAAATTCATTTTGTCAGGATTGAGGTGACAGAATAAACTACAGTTAATCTAATAAATAAAGCATTGCTTTCTCTCAGAGAAACTGAGAGAGAGAGAGGTATTTTTATGAGGTTTATTTATGAATAATAAGCAGGTTAATGTTATATCCAAACCAATCCACTCCTCAGAGATTAAAAAAAAAACCCAAAAAGATAAAATCCAGAGTGGAAATTGCCATAGAACTGATGTGGGTTTTTTTTTTTAGTTTTCTCCTAGCAAACTCTTCTCATAGATTATTTAATTACTTAGTTCTTAATGAAAATTGTGATATTATATTTTTTCACAATCCCCACTAGCTCTGAATTTCATAGGCTGATAGGATTTTTAATAGGCTTTAGATTTCAGACTTATATCGACGCCCCTTGATTAGACTTCAAGTTTCATAGCTGAAATAGAGAAGCATTTGTGTGAGTGTGAGTGTGTGTGTGTGTGTGTATGTATGAATTCTGCTAAATTCTATGAAAATGTTGAAGTCTCAAAATATGTAAGAAATCAACTTTGTGACAGAGTTGTAGGAAAAAAATATTCAATTTGGGGGAGGTGCCTACAGTTGACCAGGCCTGCAAAAAATACCACGTAGTGAGATCCTGGAAGAAATTGCCTCCAGAGAAGAGAGAAACTGCATGGTTTTTCTTCTCATTTTCTTTTTCTGAGGGGGAATTTTTGTGTTCTGTTTGTATGTGTATATGTGTATATGTTTTCTGAACAAGCAGATGTTGTTCTGGGGTCCTGGGAATTGGCTCACAACAGAAAGTCATGTGATTAGCTATAATTGGTCTGAGATCATGAAGTACACAAAGAATAATATTGTAAAATGTCCTAGCAACATTCCCATTTAGGAGCAAAAGACACTGTATCCCACTGATGCCAATACTTTCTTTACCTCATTCTTCAAAGCAAGCCCTACTGCCAATTCAAAAGCTTTAACTACATTTGTATAATTCAATCATTTAAAAAGAATTCTACAGCACTTTCTTCTAAGAACTGCATTTGTTTCCAAATTAATTTATTAAAAAAAAAATAAACTCCCAAATACATTTGGCTGAACAACATTAATAGGATCATTAGTTCTACAACTCTTTTTAATTGTATAGAAATAATACATTAGAAGCTAAAGAATTTAATTAAATCAATTAATTTTGTTGCTTTTGTTTTCAAATGGTGTAACTCAAAGATTAGTATTTATCCCCCCTCCCCCCCAAAAAAGTACAAGGATTACATTTTCAAAGCTGCTGCATTGATTTATAGTGGCTTTAATTAATTAATTAATTAATATGTAGCAACACCCTTGTGAATTTAAGCATTATAATGGTTATAAGAAGTTTGTGTGCTCTGATCCAGTTATAAATAGTAGTGGTTAGTAGCAGTCATATCACTAGAAAGTATCGTGAACCTATACAAATGTAATGAGATCCTGGTTATTTATATGAAATATATATGAAATATACTTTCCTATCCCTCTTGAAATTAGAAAAGAATAGGGAAAATTCCCATGAATCACTGAGTTCATATGAAAATTAAAATTCTCACATTCATGAAAATGTACGGTAGACTTGACTCATAATGTGAATAAGAGTAAACAGTCTTTTCTCTGCTTTGCTATGGATAATGTATTTAGGATACTAGCATGAGGAGCACCCAGATTATTTAACAACAAACCCTGACTTGAACTTTTGCTGAAAAGAACAAGACATGTTAGTAATTTTATTTATTTATTTATTTATTTATTTATTAAAATTTATAGACCGCCCCACTCCCACAGGATTCCGGGCGGCTAACAATAAAAACACAATATAAATTAACAAAACAAACAATAGAATAACATTCATCCAGGGGTCAGATTTTATAAACCCCAGGGCTGCCGGAAAAGCCAGGTCTTAAGCAGCTTACGGAAAACCAACAGGGTGGGAGCAGTCTTAATCTCCGGGGGGAGCTGGTTCCAAGATGTGGGTGCCATAACAGAGAAAGCCCTTCCCCGCGGCCCCGCCAAATGGCACTGCTTGGCCGACGGGACCTGAAGGAGGCCCAGACTGTGGGATCTAACCGGACGAAGGGAGCTATGAGGTAGTAGGTGGTCTTGCAAATAGCCTGGCCCTGAGCCATATAGAGCTTTAAAGGTAATAACGAACACCTTGAATTGGACCCGGAGACCAATAGGCAACCAGTGCAGCTCACAGAGGATAGGTGTAACGTGGGTGTACCGAGGAACACCCACTATCACTCGCGCGGCTGCATTCTGGACCAACTATAGTCTCCGAATACTTTTCAAGGGTAGCCCCATGTAGAGCGCATTGCAGTAGTCCAGGCGTGAGGTGACAAGGGCATGAGTGACTGTAAGGAGAGCCTCCCGGTACAGGTAGGGTCGCAACTGGTGCAACAGACGAACTTGTGCAAAGGTCCTCCCAGCCACAGCCGTCAAATGATGTTCCAATTTCAGCTGTGGATCAAGGAGAACACCCAAGTTGCGAACCCACTCTGAAGGGGGTATATTTTCCCCTGCTAGAGTCAACAGTGGACAGTTAACATGATCCTTGGGAGGCAACATCCAAAGCCACTCGGTCTTGTCAGGATTGAGCCTGAGTCTGTTAACCCCCATCCAGACCCGCACGGCTTCAAGGCAACGGCCCATCACATCAGCTGCTTCACTGAGAGAGCTCAGGGAAGAGATATATAGCTGGGTATCATCAGCAAACTGATGAAACCTCACCTCGTGCTGTCTGATGATCTCACCCAGCGGCTTCATGTAAATGTTAAATAGGAGGGGAGAGAGGACCGACCCCTGTGGCACCCCGCATTCAAGGGGCCTCGGGGTTGACCTCTGCCCCCCCACCTTATATCAATTATATTTCAATGGCTTTTTATCATTACTGAATTTCTTTAAATTAAGGACACCAGGAGATAATTTATTTAGAAAGATGTATCTCTGGGAGGAAATCTATTCCCAACCCAAAGTGGAATTATAAAAGATTCACAAAGTAATTCGAAGTACTTTGTACTTTGTATGACAGCAGTGCCAGAGTTCTCTAATACTTGTCATAGCTTTGCTGGAAAAACTCATGCAAAAAATAATTTTTTTTACAAAACAATGTTAATTTATAAACATCTTATATAACTAACTTTATTTATTAGATTTATATCCTATCTTTCATTCAGGGATTTTACACACTGGTTAGTGAAGTTGCTTAGTAAAATATTCAAAATTCTTAATGTGTTAATTTATTTATTTATTTTTGTCATATTTATGTAGTGCATATTAGAGTTGGTGACCCTTTGAGAACTATATACAGCAAAATTTCATTTTAATGTATGCCGATTAGTGTACATTCAAAGTGACAATAAAGTTATTATTATATTCTGTTCTGTCCTATTCTATATACAATTTTCATATAACATACTTTAATTTTAAAAAGATTAAACTGATAGATAAGTTGTCAGAATGGAATAATATGTGGGTACATACAACACTGAGGAAGACAAGATTTATTTTGATCTGCACACCCTATTTATCAAAATCAATCAAGTAGTCAATCCTGGATTAATTTACAATGACAACAACTTTATCTGAATTAAAGTTTCCAGCATACAATATCATAAAGTATTAGAGAAAACTAAATTAGGAGATCTAAACAAAGAAAAGTGGAGTTAGGCTGAAAATCTAATTTGGGTTGACTGGGGTACTTCTAATGGAACTTACCTCTAAATAGCTAAAAATATCCTGAACTATAAATACTTATGGGTAAAAATTTGTTCTGAAAGATACTGACATCAGCACCAAGGACAGCACCATTCCTGCCAAAGAATTAGTTCATTCCTTCCACGAGACAACTTGAAAATAAAATTAGAGGGTAATTGTAAGTTGAAGAACTGAGAAAGGCACATAGAGTTACTTCTGAGCACTTTATTTTATTGTTCCTCACCTACAGGTAGAAATCTTGCCAAACTAAAGCAACTATTTGCTTCACTATTGACATATTCTGGAAATTTCTAAGAAAGAGCCTTCTTAATTCTTCCTCCCCCTTTCCCCTGACCAAACTTTGTTGACTATTTGCTCTCTGGAATACAGCCACTTACTCATATGAATCCAGACTACATTCCACCACAGCAATGCATTTACTAACTACAAATTAAAACATTATCGATGTCTGTCTGTACCTGTAAGAAAATATAAAAGTGAAGGTAAAGGGAGAATATTGGTCATGAATTTGAAGCCTAGATTTCTGTCAGCCCTTCAGGCCAGGTCAATAAACAGACACAGAAAGTATTACATGAATGCTACATTTCTTTTCTAAGGTACAGGAACAGAATCTTGAAAACCTATCCAAGTATGCTTATGTTTATTTTCCATTTTAGACTAGATAAAGTCAATGTGGGATTATTTTCAATTTCTTCTTTCTTCAGTTTCTGGACTATGTAATTTCTTGTTCAAGAATCTATTTAATGACTTCATACCTTTCCCAAGGTTATCTCTAAATTCCTTACAATATCTCCCCATCAGTAACACTTTGCCTCCTACATACAAAGATGAGCCAAGCAAGTTATTTAAGGCATTGGCTGCAGACTTACTCCCTCATCATTCACTTGTAAATGGGTCCAGCAGCTTGCCAAGGTCAATGGACAACTCTGCCAGAGAAGAGTGGGATGGAAAAATTCCTCCTCTCCTCCTGTTGCAACTAACATATAATGTTTAAAAAATTCTTCCACTTCTCTGTGGTGCCTCGTCTCAGAAATTCATCTGTTAGTGTATCAGCAGATCCTTCCCTAAACTAGAAAATCAAAACAAAATCATTTCACCCCATATCTCTGGTTTAATACTGAAAATCAGGTATATATGCATAAACTCAGAAGTTTACTTGCTTTAGCTTGCAAATCTCTCCATTTGTTGTTGCTCTTCTGGACAGAATATCAAAACCGGCCTCAAATCTTTGGATGAAACTTACCTTTCCAGGTTCTAGATAACTGCAGCTTGAGAGGATTCTGGAGGAAGAAACAGTTTATCTGGACCCTTCCAGTTAGGGTTCAGGCCTGGTATGGGTCTGAGATAGCATTGATGTACTCTCGGATGACTTCTGGTAAGAGTAGGATGGGAGTGATGCGTCCATTCTTGTTATATGTTTTCGTAGATTTTCACAGGTATAGGTATGCAGGTCTTGGCATATTCGGGTCTTTTCCCAAGAAAGATTGACAGTATCTTGGCGACGTTTCGATGAGGTCCCACTCGTCATCTTCAGGCTGAGGTCTTCGGCTTCGTGCTTATGCGAGCAAAGTGTGATTGGAGCTGCCGTGTCTCTATATATATTGGTGGGGGTGTGTGGAGTGCTGGCTTAGTTGCTGTAGGTGGGTTGGTTGGCTGTGTTGGAGTTATTGTTTGTAGATTGTTCGGCTGTTTCGTAATATCCTGAGTAGCTGAGGTGCTGGCTGTGTGCCCATTAGTCTTTTGTGTTGTAATGACCTGGGTTGTGTGATGACATCCTGAGATCTAGTGTACTGATATCCTGAGTTCTGTGTTGCACCATCCTGGGTGGTAGGCTGTGTTGTAACATCCTGAGCGTTAGCACTGTAACCTCCTGAGTTCTCTGGTGTGATGTCCAGGGCAGAAGGCTGTGAAGTAACATACCGGGCTTTGGTTTGGCTCTGTGTTCATGGCGTGTGTCCATTTGCTTTGTATGGGGGTCGGAGGGAGGTGCAGCAGCTGGTGATGTCATCATGGTTTAGCTTCTGGATAGTGGTTGCATTTCATCTGAGGGATGGGTTTGGGTCTGATGAGGGTGAATGGTGGTGGCGTACTGTGTTGTTCTGGGTCCAGTGTCAGTTTTCGTGGCTAGAACTCGTTTGTTGACTAGGGCTAATTTCCAGATGTCTGGTAGGCAGGAGGTATCATCACATTTATTCATATTGTGGGGGTGTTTTTCTATTTCGATGGCTTCCATAATTATTCTCTTGTTGTGGTGTTCAGTTTTGGAGATTAGTTTGGTTCCTTCAAAATCAATTTCATGTCCTGTGGCTTTAAGGTGCTGGAAGTTTTTTCTTCTTTTCTGACTGTGATCTTGTGTTCTGCGATGTGTGCATTTATTCTCCTATTAGTTTGTCCAATGTATGTGGCTGGGCAGATTTTGCATGGTATTTCATAGACTCCTTGGTTTTCTAGCTGGATCGTATCTTTTGGGTTTCTTAAGATGTTGGCTATTTTTTGGTCGGTGCCGAAGGCTGTCTTGATATTGTGTTTGTGGAGAATTTTGCTGGTTTTATCTGTGGTGCCTTTCATATAGGGGAGGAGGGCGATGTCTTTGTACTGTTCTATGTCTCAGTTCTTGGGGTGTTTCCCTTTGCATTAGGTTGGTAATGGTATTTCTATTAGGAATCAACTGGTGGAAAAAGCAGTTGTGTGGGTAGTTTCTGGGGCCAGCTATTCAACACACGTTATACCATTGCTACATGAGTTACACTGGCTTCTGGTGTGCTTTCAGATGCTGGTTGTCACCTTTAAAACCCTTCATATTTTAGGACTAGGTTATTTACAGGACTATCTATCCCCAAATGTTTTTACACACTCTTATCAGATCTGGCAGGAAGGGCATGCTCCAAGTACTGTTAACCAGGGAATGGTGGCTGGTGGAGCCCAGAAATGGAGCCTTTTCTTCCATGGCAACAGTCTTTTCGAACATCATTCTCCCTGAGATTAGATTGGCCCAATCCTCTTGGCCTTTTATAAGGCCTTGAAAACTTGGCTTTGGGATCAAGCCTCGGGTCCTTGGAAATGGGTTGAGCATTACAACCTCCATATTCATATGGTTGTATGAATAATAGATTAAATCATACTGGTTGGTAAGTGTTTTCTTAATTTACATTATGTTATGTGCTTTTTTTGTTTCATTGTAAGCTGCCTAGAGTCATGCAAAAATAAGATGGGCAGCTATATAAGCCATGTAAAATAAATAATTTTTAAAAAAAAAGTTGTGGAACCACTCCTGTTTAAGGCAAGCCGCGTGCCCATTGCTCTTTATCATAGCTTTGTGCAAGTTTATTTATTTTTATTTATTTATGAGACTTATATACCGCTTTAAGTGCAAGCACTCTCTAAGTGGTGTACACCAGTAAGCAATGTGTATATATATATATATATATATATATATATATATATATATATATATATATGTCTTTGGTTGTTCGGGTTTTCTCCCGCGTAAAATTGGAAGTGTCTTGGCAACGTTTCGACGAAGTCACATTCGTCATCTTCAGGCTGGTGTTTTTAGCTTCTTGCTTTGAGCAGCAATGTGTGGTTTTAGCTGTTTCTTCCTTTTAACTGCCAGTGAGGGTATGAACTGATTGGATGGGAGCTTGGCTGTGTTCTGATTGGGTGGAGGTGTGTTCTGAATGGTTAGGGGCTTGGCTGTGCTCTGATTGGCTGGGGGAGTGTTCTGTTTGGTTGTGCTCAGGTTAGTCTGAGTTGCAGAGGGGTTTAAGATTTTGGGGTTAGGGAGTCGTTTGTCAATAAGGGCAGGTTTCCAAATGGCTGGTAGGCGGGAGGTATCATCTCGCTTGTTCATGCTGTGTGGGCGTTTTTCTATCTCGATGGCTTCTCTGATTATTCTGTTATTAAAATGTTCACTTTTGGCAATGGTTCTGGTATTTTTAAAGTCAATTTCATGTCCTGTGGCTTTAAGGTGTTGGACCAGGGAAGATGTTGGTTCCTCTTTTTTGACTGAGTTCTTATGTTCTTCAATGCGTGCACTTATTCTTCTGTTGGTTTGTCCGATGTATGTGGTGGGACAAGTGGTGCATGGGATTTCGTATACTCCTTGATTTTCTAATTCAATTTTATCTTTGGGGTTTCTAAGGATGGTGGATATTTTTCTGTTTGTGCAGAATGCTGTTTTGATGTTGTGTTTATGGAGGATCTTACTGATTCTGTCTGTGGTGCCTTTTATGTATGGGAGGAGGGCTTTGCCGTTTTCTTGTTCTTTGTCTTGGATTTTAGTGGGGGTTTCTTTTTGGATTAGGTTTGTAATCTTATTTCTTTGGAATCCATTGGATGTTAGTACATTGGTGAGAGTGTGTAGTTCGGGTTTTAGGTGTTGTTCGTCAGCTAAGCGTTTTGTTCTGGAGATGAGTGTCTTGGCTACAGAGTTGATCTGTGCTGGGTGGTGGTGTGAGAGAGCGTGCAGATAGCGGTTTGTGTGTGTTTTCTTCTGGTAGATGGTGTGTCCTAGGGAGCCATTGGATTTCTTGTAGACTAAGACATCCAGGAAGGGAAGTTGGTTGTTAGCTTCTGTTTCCATGGTGAACTGTATTTTGGGGTGTAGGCTGTTGAGGTGTGTGAGGAAGTTGTCCAGTTTTTCTTTCCCATGTGGCCAGATTATGAAGGTGTCGTCTACGTATCTGAGCCAGAGTTTGGGTTTGTGATCCGATTTTTCTAGAGCTTGGGTTTCAAAGTGTTCCATGTAGAGGTTGGCAATGACAGGTGAGAGGGGTGATCCCATGGGTGCTCCTTCTGTTTGTTTGTATTTTTGTCCATTATAGATGAAGTATGTGTTGGATAGGCAGTGGTTGGTCAGATCTAAGATGTGTTTGGGGGGGTTATATTTGTTTTGAATAGCTGTCAAGGCTTCTTTGATAGGCACTTGGGTGAAGAGGGATATGACATCGAAGCTCACTAGTAGGTCGCTGGGCTGTAAGTTTTGTTTCTTTATGATCTCTATAAACTGGAATGAGTTTTTTACGTGTGAGGTGATGGATTCTGCATAGGGCTGTAGTTGTTTGGCGAGAAATTTGGCTAGGTTTTGTAGAGGTGAGCCTATGGAGCTGACTATAGGTCTGAGTGGGGTTCCTTCTTTGTGTATCTTGGGGAGACCATAGAGTTTAGGGCATAAATAAAAGGCACCACAGACAGAATCAGTAAGATCCTTCATAAACACAACATCAAAACAGCATTCTGCACAAACAGAAAAATATCCACCATCCTTAGAAACCCCAAAGATAAAATTGAATTAGAAAATCAAGGAGTATACGAAATCCCATGCACCACTTGTCCCACCACATACATCGGACAAACCAACAGAAGAATAAGTGCACGCATTGAAGAACATAAGAACTCAGTCAAAAAAGAGGAACCAACATCTTCCCTGGTCCAACACCTTAAAGCCACAGGACACGAAATTGACTTTAAAAATACCAGAACCATTGCCAAAAGTGAACATTTTAATAACAGAATAATCAGAGAAGCCATCGAGATAGAAAAACGCCCACACAGCATGAACAAGCGAGATGATACCTCCCGCCTACCAGCCATTTGGAAACCTGCCCTTATTGACAAACGACTCCCTAACCCAAAATCTTAAACCCCTCTGCAACTCAGACTAACCTGAGCACAACCAAACAACACACTCCCCCAGCCAATCAGAGCACAGCCAAGCCCCTAACCATTCAGAACACACCTCCACCCAATCAGTTTTATTTATGCCCTAAACTCTATGGTCTCCCCAAGATACACAAAGAAGGAACCCCACTCAGACCTATAGTCAGCTCCATAGGCTCACCTCTACAAAACCCTAGCCAAATTTCTCGCCAAACAACTACAGCCCTATGCAGAATCCATCACCTCACACGTAAAAAACTCATTCCAGTTTATAGAGATCATAAAGAAACAAAACTTACAGCCCAGCGACCTACTAGTGAGCTTCGATGTCATATCCCTCTTCACCCAAGTGCCTATCAAAGAAGCCTTGACAGCTATTCAAAACAAATATAACCCCCCCAAACACATCTTAGATCTGACCAACCACTGCCTATCCAACACATACTTCATCTATAATGGACAAAAATACAAACAAACAGAAGGAGCACCCATGGGATCACCCCTCTCACCTGTCATTGCCAACCTCTACATGGAACACTTTGAAACCCAAGCTCTAGAAAAATCGGATCACAAACCCAAACTCTGGCTCAGATATGTAGACGACACCTTCATAATCTGGCCACATGGGAAAGAAAAACTGGACAACTTCCTCACACACCTCAACAGCCTACACCCCAAAATACAGTTCACCATGGAAACAGAAGCTAACAACCAACTTCCCTTCCTGGATGTCTTAGTCTACAAGAAATCCAATGGCTCCCTAGGACACACCATCTACCAGAAGAAAACACACACAAACCGCTATCTGCACGCTCTCTCACACCACCACCCAGCACAGATCAACTCTGTAGCCAAGACACTCATCTCCAGAACAAAACGCTTAGCTGACGAACAACACCTAAAACCCGAACTACACACTCTCACCAATGTACTAACATCCAATGGATTCCATAGAAATAAGATTACAAACCTAATCCAAAAAGAAACCCCCACTAAAATCCAAGACAAAGAACAAGAAAACGGCAAAGCCCTCCTCCCATACATAAAAGGCACCACAGACAGAATCAGTAAGATCCTCCATAAACACAACATCAAAACAGCATTCTGCACAAACAGAAAAATATCCACCATCCTTAGAAACCCCAAAGATAAAATTGAATTAGAAAATCAAGGAGTATACGAAATCCCATGCACCACTTGTCCCACCACATACATCGGACAAACCAACAGAAGAATAAGTGCACGCATTGAAGAACATAAGAACTCAGTCAAAAAAGAGGAACCAACATCTTCCCTGGTCCAACACCTTAAAGCCACAGGACATGAAATTGACTTTAAAAATACCAGAACCATTGCCAAAAGTGAACATTTTAATAACAGAATAATCAGAGAAGCCATCGAGATAGAAAAACGCCCACACAGCATGAACAAGCGAGATGATACCTCCCGCCTACCAGCCATTTGGAAACCTGCCCTTATTGACAAACGACTCCCTAACCCCAAAATCTTAAACCCCTCTGCAACTCAGACTAACCTGAGCACAACCAAACAGAACACTCCCCCAGCCAATCAGAGCACAGCCAAGCCCCTAACCATTCAGAACACACCTCCACCCAATCAGAACACAGCCAAGCTCCCATCCAATCAGTTCATACCCTCACTGGCAGTTAAAAGGAAGAAACAGCTAAAACCACACATTGCTGCTCAAAGCAAGAAGCTAAAAACACCAGCCTGAAGATGACGAATGTGACTTCGTCGAAACGTTGCCAAGACACTTCCAATTTTACGCGGGAGAAAACCCGAACAACCAAAGACCTATATACAAATACCCGCGAAAACCTCAGAAAACAAATATCGAACCTCTACGGGGAGGAAATCCACCATCTGACCAGGACCTATGAAAAACTTGAAGTCCAAAGAGCTTCCATTTTATGTGACCTCGCATTCCTACGTAACTGCCGAGATCAAAATCTAATCCCCACATGTTTCCAACTGAAATTCCACTCCAACTCTGCAGCCACCAAACGGATCCTGAAAAGAACAGAATTGGCCCTAATCAGAAATGAACTTCACACAAAAAGATTCCTCCTAGACCGAATTAACAAAGATCTCCTCACACTCCACCTCAAACTCAGCAACAAGATCCACCCCGCACTTTGGGACAAATCCAAACAACTCGCCGTCTGGAGAGCCGAAACACAGACCACCCTCAAGACAGATACACACACCAACAAACTCCGAAGACTACAAGAACGCCAGAAACAAACCCCTCCTCCCTCACAGCCACACATGAAACAAACAGTGCATAACATCTCAGATAGGATCCTCACCAAAGCCGAAACCAATGTCCTTTCCAAAGGATTCAACTTTGCAGTCGCTCCCAAACACATCCCCACTGAAACCATTATATGTGGAGTTGAAACCAGCCTGACCAAAATCAACCCCGATGACGCTAACAAAATCAGACTCAAAATCACCAACATCCTCTGCACCAGCAAGCCACCCAAAAGCAACTTACCCAAAGAGGAACAGACAGCACTACGTAACCTGAAAGAAGACACCAGCATAATAATCCTACCAGCAGACAAGGGCAACGCCACGGTGGTTATGAACACATCTGACTACCAAACCAAATTAACCAACCTACTCCAAGACTCCACATACAAACCCCTAAATACAGATCCCACCACCTACCTGGAAAAAACCACCAGAACCCACGATAAAAGCCTCCCCCATTAGCGAAGAGATCCAGCAAAGAATCATTCCCAGAGAGAAATCATCCAGATGCCCCAAACTCTATGGTCTCCCCAAGATACACAAAGAAGGAACCCCACTCAGACCTAGAGTCAGCTCCATAGGCTCACCTCTACAAAACCTAGCCAAATTTCTCGCCAAACAACTACAGCCCTATGCAGAATCCATCACCTCACACGTAAAAAACTCATTCCAGTTTATAGAGATAATAAAGAAACAAAACTTACAGCCCAGCGACCTACTAGTGAGCTTCGATGTCATATCCCTCTTCACCAAGTGCCTATCAAAGAAGCCTTGACAGCTATTCAAAACAAATATAACCCCCCCAAACACATCTTAGATCTGACCAAACAAACAGAAGGAGCACCCATGGGCTCACCCCTCTCACCTGTCATTGCCAACCTCTACATGGAACACTTTGAAACCCAAGCTCTAGAAAAATCGGATCACAAACCCAAACTCTGGCTCAGATATGTAGACGACACCGTCATAATCTGGCCACATGGGAAAGAAAAACTGGACAACTTCCTCACACACCTCAACAGACTACACCCCAAAATACAGTTCACCATGGAAACAGAAGCTAACAACCAACTTCCCTTCCTGGATGTCTTAGTCTACAAGAAATCCAATGGCTCCCTAGGACACACCATCTACCAGAAGAAAACACACACAAACCGCTATCTGCACGATCTCTCACACAACCACCCAGCACAGATCAACTCTGTAGCCAAGACACTCATCTCCAGAACAAAACGCCTTAGCTGAACGAACAACACCTTAAAAACCGAACTAAACACTATCACCCCCAATGTACTAACATCCAATGGATTCCATAGAAATAAGATTACAAACCTATCCAAAAGAAACCCCCACCAAAATCCAAGACAAAGAACCAAGATAAACGCAAAGCCTCCTCCCATAAATAAAATGCACCACAGACAGAATCAGACGATCTTCATAACACAACATCACAAAACAGCATTCGCACAAACAGAAAATATCACCATCCTTAGAAACCCCAAAGATAAAATTGAATTAGAAAATCAAGGAGTATACGAAATCCCATGCACCACTTGTCCCACCATATACATCGGACAAACCAACAGAAGAATAAGTGCACGCATTGAAGAACATAAGAACTCAGTCAAAAAAAAGAGGAACCAACATCTTCCCTGGTCCAACACCTTAAAGCCACAGGACATGAAATTGACTTTTAAAATACCAGAACCATTGCCAAAAGTGAACATTTTAATAACTTTAAAAATACCAGAACCATTGCCAAAAGTGAACATTTTATTAACAGAATAATCAGAGAAGCCATCGAGATAGAAAAACGCCCACACAGCATGAACAAGCGAGATGATACCTCCCGCCTACCAGCCATTTGGAAACCTGCCCTTATTGACAAACGACTCCCTAACCCCAAAATCTTAAACCCCTCTGCAACTCAGACTAACCTGAGCACAACCAAACAGAACACTCCCCCAGCCAATCAGAGCACAGCCAAGCCCCTAACCATTCAGAACACACCTCCACCCAATCAGAACACAGCCAAGCTCCCATCCAATCAGTTCATACCCTCACTGGCAGTTAAAAGGAAGAAACAGCTAAAACCACACATTGCTGCTCAAAGCAAGAAGCTAAAAACACCAGCCTGAAGATGACGAATGTGACTTCGTCGAAACGTTGCCAAGACACTTCCAATTTTACGCGGGAGAAAACCCGAACAACCAAAGACCTATATACAAATACCCGCGAAAACCTCAGAAAACAAATATCGAACCTCTACGGGGAGGAAATCCACCATCTGACCAGGACCTATGAAAAACTTGAAGTCCAAAGAGCTTCCATTTTATGTGACCTCGCATTCCTACGTAACTGCCGAGATCAAAATCTAATCCCCACATGTTTCCAACTGAAATTCCACTCCAACTCTGCAGCCACCAAACGGATCCTGAAAAGAACAGAATTGGCCCTAATCAGAAATGAACTTCACACAAAAAGATTCCTCCTAGACCGAATTAACAAAGATCTCCTCACACTCCACCTCAAACTCAGCAACAAGATCCACCCCGCACTTTGGGACAAATCCAAACAACTCGCCGTCTGGAGAGCCGAAACACAGACCACCCTCAAGACAGATACACACACCAACAAACTCCGAAGACTACAAGAACGCCAGAAACAAACCCCTCCTCCCTCACAGCCACACATGAAACAAACAGTGCATAACATCTCAGATAGGATCCTCACCAAAGCCGAAACCAATGTCCTTTCCAAAGGATTCAACTTTGCAGTCGCTCCCAAACACATCCCCACTGAAACCATTATATGTGGAGTTGAAACCAGCCTGACCAAAATCAACCCCGATGACGCTAACAAAATCAGACTCAAAATCACCAACATCCTCTGCACCAGCAAGCCACCCAAAAGCAACTTACCCAAAGAGGAACAGACAGCACTACGTAACCTGAAAGAAGACACCAGCATAATAATCCTACCAGCAGACAAGGGCAACGCCACGGTGGTTATGAACACATCTGACTACCAAACCAAATTAACCAACCTACTCCAAGACTCCACATACAAACCCCTAAATACAGATCCCACCACCTACCTGGAAAAAACCACCAGATCCAAAATAAAAGCCTCCCCCATTAGCGAAGAGATCCAGCAAAGAATCATTCCCAGAGAGAAATCATCCAGATGCCCCAAACTCTATGGTCTCCCCAAGATACACAAAGAAGGAACCCCACTCAGACCTATAGTCAGCTCCATAGGCTCACCTCTACAAAACCTAGGCAAATTTCTCGCCAAACAACTACAGCCCTATGCAGAATCCATCACCTCACACGTAAAAAACTCATTCCAGTTTATAGAGATCATAAAGAAACAAAGCTTACAGCCCAGCGACCTACTAGTGAGCTTCGATGTCATATCCCTCTTCACCCAAGTGCCTATCAAAGAAGCCTTGACAGCTATCCAAAACAAATATAACCCCCCCAAACACATCTTAGATCTGACCAACCACTGCCTATCCAACACATACTTCATCTATAACGGACAAAAATACAAACAAACAGAAGGAGCACCCATGGGATCACCCCTCTCACCTGTCATTGCCAACCTCTACATGGAACACTTTGAAACCCAAGCTCTAGAAAAATCGGATCACAAACCCAAACTCTGGCTCAGATACGTAGACGACACCTTCATAATCTGGCCACATGGGAAAGAAAAACTGGACAACTTCCTCACACACCTCAACAGCCTACACCCCAAAATACAGTTCACCATGGAAACAGAAGCTAACAACCAACTTCCCTTCCTGGATGTCTTAGTCTACAAGAAATCCAATGGCTCCCTAGGACACACCATCTACCAGAAGAAAACACACACAAACCGCTATCTGCACGCTCTCTCACACCACCACCCAGCACAGATCAACTCTGTAGCCAAGACACTCATCTCCAGAACAAAACGCTTAGCTGACGAACAACACCTAAAACCCGAACTACACACTCTCACCAATGTACTAACATCCAATGGATTCCATAGAAATAAGATTACAAACCTAATCCAAAAAGAAACCCCCACTAAAATCCAAGACAAAGAACAAGAAAACGGCAAAGCCCTCCTCCCATACATAAAAGGCACCACAGACAGAATCAGTAAGATCCTCCATAAACACAACATCAAAACAGCATTCTGCACAAACAGAAAAATATCCACCATCCTTAGAAACCCCAAAGATAAAATTGAATTAGAAAATCAAGGAGTATACGAAATCCCATGCACCACTTGTCCCACCACATACATCGGACAAACCAACAGAAGAATAAGTGCACGCATTGAAGAACATAAGAACTCAGTCAAAAAAGAGGAACCAACATCTTCCCTGGTCCAACACCTTAAAGCCACAGGACACGAAATTGACTTTAAAAATACCAGAACCATTGCCAAAAGTGAACATTTTAATAACAGAATAATCAGAGAAGCCATCGAGATAGAAAAACGCCCACACAGCATGAACAAGCGAGATGATACCTCCCGCCTACCAGCCATTTGGAAACCTGCCCTTATTGACAAACGACTCCCTAACCCCAAAATCTTAAACCCCTCTGCAACTCAGACTAACCTGAGCACAACCAAACAGAACACTCCCCCAGCCAATCAGAGCACAGCCAAGCCCCTAACCATTCAGAACACACCTCCACCCAATCAGAACACAGCCAAGCTCCCACCCAATCAGTTCATACCCCCACTGGCAGTTAAAAGGAAGAAACAGCTAAGACCACACATTGCTGCTCAAAGCACGAAGCTGAAAACACCAGCCTGAAGATGACGAATGGGACTTCGTCGAAACGTTGCCAAGACACTTCCAATTTTACGCGGGAGAAAACCCGAACAACCAAAGACCTATATACAAATACCCGCGAAAACCTCAGAAAACAAATATATATATATATATATATATATATATATATATATATATATATATATATATATATTATATATATATATATATATATATATATATATATATATACATTGCCCCCAACAATCTGGGTCCTCATTTTACCTACCTTGGAAGGATGGAAGGCTGAGTCAACCTTGAGCCGGTGAGATTTGAACCGCTGACCTGCTGAACACAGTCAGCTAAAGTGGCCTGCAGTACTGCACTCTAACTGCTGCGCCACCTCGGTCTTGTTCATTATTTAAATATCACTTGCGGTCATAACAATGCCTGGAGGATTTGTCTCTATCTTCCAGACTTGAAAGCACCTTTTGTGCCTTTGTGATAAAAGACTTTTGAGATTATTGCCACCCCTTCAAGAGAGGCCAGATCAAGAAAACAAACACTGGGGGAAATGCAACTTTAATGTTATTGGGTATTAAAGCAGAATCTTGGAAGCCAGCCCCAGTTTCTCTCTGTGTCTCTTCTATTAAATAAAATCAAGGTGGTTTACTTTGAGTATTTTTCCACTGTTTGCTCCAATCTCTAAACTAAAGAGATTTAATTTTCAAAATTCCTCTCTAATGGCTTTCCAAGTCCCCCATTAATGATCTTTGTTCCTTTGTTTACTCTTAATCTCTCTTTCCTATCTCCCCCAAGGTATTCTCTAAATTAATTTACCATTTCTGAAGCTTATAAATTCTACAAATGTTACACAACCTGAGACTCTGCTAAGTACAAAAACACACCTCATAGTGTTCTAAGGTTTCTGAGGCAAAGGAATAATCCTTAGGTCATTGCTCTAGCTGGATGGAGCATAAATTAAAAGAAGCATTATATTTGTTACAATATTAAAGGAAACCTCAGCTAATAACTAATATTATTAAGGGAATGAAGAGAACAAGAATTCAATATTCCTGAGGCAAACTGCAGCAGATGGTTCATAAAATGTTCTGCAGTGATTTGGCTATGACCAGAGTTCATTTTCACATTTCAGGAGTCTGCACAACTGTAGGAATATAAAAATTAGCTAATTTATGGTGTGGCTCCTTGTCATGATATGCCAACTTCTGGCTTCCAGAAATTTTTGGAGGCAACCAATTATTTCCCAACTGCAATATGTTTGCAAAGCTACAGTGGAATGAAACAATTAAATTCAAAGAATGCTATTAGTAAGTAGATAAATTGCCCTTATTTTCTGTTACTTCATCAAATCTCTGCCTCCAATTAAAAGGAATTGACCAATCTTATTAATCTTGTTATTTAATCAATTCCTCAAATTTCTAGGCAGAATTGGGTTCCTATAAAAGAAATAGCAACATAGTATAAGTTTTGATTAATGATAATCATCATAGGAGAAAGCTTATTTTTTTAATTTCTCAGAAAAAAGCAGTGTACATTAAATGCAAGTTTTCCAGACAAAATATATATTTCAACAAGAAATAGTCATAGCATCCTTCTGAATTATTTTGCATGTATGTGGCTGTGATATCACATCTTTAAGGGTTCTATGCTTACTTGGGAGAAGATTATAGATGTTAGTGCTGATTATTTTTTTTAATGGAATGGACATAGAAGAGCAAATTGAGACTTGATTGAGACTGAATGGGAGCATTCCTGATCATGGGACCACAGGGTGAAAGAATATCTCCAAGTGACGTTGCTTGGTGACCCACCATATCTGGTGATCAAGGTATAATAAACATAACTTTTTGATTCTTCTCCTTGTTTATCAAATGTTCTACATTTTTATTTGATTGATATATTGGTTTTGGTTTTGGAGATGTTAGATTAGTTTTTCTTTGTTTGGCTGCTTTTTTGCTTTTTTCTTCTTTTAATTTTTTTCCCTTTTTATTATGTTTTATAAATCTCAGTACATTATGTTATTTCCATACATTGATGCTTACAGTATATATTATTTAAAAATCATTAACATTCTGTTATTTAAATATCTTGGAATATTTAAAATATTATTACAAGCATAACTTTTTTTAGCTTCTTCATTTGAAGTTGAGTATAACCTAGAAAATGAATTACTATAAATCACATCAAAGTAATTATTATATACTAGATTTTGATATAGATTCCACTATACAAAATACATAGATGACAGATAGCTAGATATATTGTTGTTGTTGTTAATTGCGAAGTCATGTCCGACCCATCGCGACCCCATGGACAACGTTCCTCCAGGTCTTCCTGTCCTCTACCATCTTCTGGAGTCCATTTAAGTTTACACCTACTGCTTCAGTGACTCCATCCAGTCATCTCGTTCTCTGTCGTCCCCTTCTTCTATTGCCCTCAATCTTTCCCAGCATTAGGCCCTTCTCCAGTGAGTCCTTCCTTCTCATTAGGTGGCCAAAGTATTTGAGTTTCGACTTCAGGATCTGGCCTTCTAAAGAGCAGTCGGGGTTGATCTCTTCTAGGACTGACCGGTTTGAACGCCTTCACAGCCGTACATTGCAACTGGGAAAACCATGGCCTGGACTATACGCACTTTTGTTGGCAGGATGATGTCTCTGTTTTTTAGTATGCTGTCTAGATTTGCCATAGCTTTCCTCCCCAGGAGCAAGCCTCTTTTAATTTCTTGAATGCAGTCCCCATCTGAGGTGATCTTGGAGCCCAGAAAAATAAAATCTGTCACTACCTCCATTTCTTCCCCATCTATTTGCCAGGAATTGAGAGGGCTGGATGCCATGATTTTGGTTTTCTTAATATTGAGTTTCAAGCCAACTTTTGCACTCTCCTTCTTCACCCACATCAAGAGGCTCTTTAGTTCGTCTTCCCTTTCTGCCATTAGAGTGGTATCATCTGCATATCTTAGGTTGTTGATATTTCTCCCGGCAATCTTAATTCCAACTTTTGATTCATCTAGCCCTGCCTTTCTCATGATGTGCTCTGCATATAAGTTAAATAGGCAGGGCGACAGTATACAGCCTTGTCGGACTCCTTTTCCAATTTTGAACCAATCAGTGGTTCCGTGTCCAGTTCTCACTGTTGCTTCTTGACCCGCATATAGGTTTCTCAAGAGACAAATGAGATGGTCTGGTACTCCCATCTCTTTAAGAACTTGCCACAATTTGTTGTGATCCACACAATCAAAGGCTTTTGCATAGTCAATGAAGCAGAAGTAGATGTTTTTCTGGAACTCCCTAGCTTTCTCCATGATCCAGCGTATGTTGGCAATTTGATCTCTAGTTCCTCTGTCTCTTCGAAATCCTGCCTGTATTTCTGGTAGTTCTCGATTCACATACTGCTGGAGTCTAGCTTGTAGGATTTTAAGCATAACTTTACTAGCATGTGAAATGAGTGCAATGGTGCGATAGTTTGAACATTCTTTGGCATTGCCTTTCTTTGGAATTGGAATGTAAACTGACCTTTTCCAATCCTGTGGCCACTGTTGAGTTTTCCAAATTTGCTGACAAATTGAGTGTAGCACTTTTACTGCATCGTCTTTTAAGATTTTGAATAGCTCAGCTGGAATACTGTCACCTCCACTAGCTTTGTTGTTGCTCAGATTTTCTAAGGCCCATTTTACTTCACATTCTAGGATGTCTGGTTCGAGGTCAGTGACCATCTCATTGTGGTTATCTGGGACGTTAAGCTCATTCTTGTGTAGTTCTTCTGTGTAGTTTTGCCATCTCTTCTTAATCTCTTCTGCCTCTGTTAGGTCCCTGCCATTTTGGTCCTTTATCATGCCCATCTTTGCATGAAACGTTTCCTTCATATCTCCAATTTTCTTGAAGAGATCTCTGGTCCTCCCTATTCTGTTGTTTTCTTCTATTTATTTGCACTGTTCATTTAAGAAGGCATTTTTATCTCTTCTAGCTATTCTCTGGAATTCTGCATTCAAGTGGGTGTATCTTACTCTTTCTCCTTTGCCTTTCGCTTCCCTTCTTTCCTCAGCTATTTGCAAAGCTTCCTCAGACAGCCATTTTGCTTTCTTGCATTTCTTTTTCTTTGGGATGGTTTTAGTTGCTACCTCTTGTACAATGTTGCGAACTTCCATCCATAGTTCTTCAGGCACTCTGTCTATCAGATCCAGTTCCTTAAATCTATTTGTCACCTCTACTGTATATTCATCAGGAATATGATTTAGTTCATATCTGAGTGGCCTAGTGCTTTTCCCTACTTTTTTCAATTTAAGCCTAAATTTTGCAACGAGAAGCTCATGATCTGAGCCACAGTCAGCTCCTGGTCTTGTTTTTACTGACTGTATACAGCTTCTCCATCTTTGGCTGCAGAGCACATAGTCAATCTGATTTCTATGTTGACCGTCTGGTGATGTCCATGTGTAGAGCCGTCTCTTGGGTTGTTGGAAAAGAGTGTTTGTTATGACCATCGTATTCTCTTGACAAAATTCTATTAGCCTGTGCCCTGCTTCATTTTGTACTCCAAGGCCAAACTTGCCTGTTATTCCGGTTATCTTTTGGCTTCCTACCTTAGCATTCCAATCCCCCATGATGATAAGGACATCATTTTTTGGTGTTAATTCTATAAGGTGCTGTAGGGCTTCATAGAACCGGTCAATTTCATCCTCTTCAGCACCAGTGGTTGGGGCACAGATTTGGACTATTGTGATATTGAATGGTTTGCCTTGGATTCGAATTGAGATCATTCTGTCATTTTGGGGATTGTATCCCAGTATTGCTTTTCCTATTCTTTTATTGACTATGAAGGCTACTCCATTTCTTCTGAGGGATTCTTGCCCACAGTAGTATACCTGATGGTCATTTGAGTTAAATTCACCCATTCCTGTACATTTTAGTTCGCTGATTCCTAAGATGTCGATGTTCAGTCTTGTCATCTCTTTTTTGACTACATCTAGCTTGCCTTGATTCATGGATCTTATATTCCAGGTTCCTATGGAGAAAAAATCTTTACAGCATCGGACTTTCCTTTCACCACAGCCGAGCGTCCTTTCAGCTTTGGCCCAGTCGCTTCATTCTTTCTGGTGCTACTAGTACTAGCCCTCTGCTCTACCGCAGTAGCATATTGGACACCTTCCGACCTGAGGGACTCATCTTCCAGCGTCATATCTTTTTGCCTTTTAGTACTGTCCATGGGGTTTTCATGGCAAAGATACTGGAGTAGTTTGCCATTTCCTTCTCCGGTGGATCACATTTTGTCAGAACTCTCTGCTATAACCTGTCCGTCTTGGGTGGCCCTGCATGGCATAGCATATAGCTTCATTGAGTTATGCAAGCCCCTTCACCACGACAAGGCAGTAATCCATAAAGGGATTAAAGCTAGATATATAATATACATTAAATGCAGCTTTTCAGTTGACTGAACAATGCTTTATAACTTTATAAGTTTTAATGCTTTATAATAATGCTTTATAACTTTATAAGTTTATAATTGCTATCGAGGCCATACAAACTATCTATCTATTCCTAGAACATTTACCATCATTGGGGATAGAAAATAGGACAATATTAGAAGTTACAGTTTGTCTTTGTTTTTATGGAATCAGATTTTTTTCTGGTTACATAAAACAGAATAATTCTGATTGATTGAGGTTTTGTGCGGTGCTTTATGACAGCTGTTTCCCAACATTAATAAAGGAATTATCTTTTGCAAATCTATACATAGTTGTATAAACCACAGTTGTGTATGGTGGCTCACCAAGGTCCTCAATAAGCTCCTGTTGTAGTTTCCTGCCTATAAACATGCTGGCTTTTTTATTGGTTTGGCTCAATTATGTAAAGCTTCCCTTTATTAAAATAGACTTTAAATAAATGTGTTTGAATCCTTTCCCAACTAGAACACTGGCATTCCTATTCCTTCCCATCTTCTATCATTTTATAGCTGGGATGACACATCATGTAACAAAAGCTTCCCTCCCTTTCTGAGCTGAATGTAAATCTGTCGAAGTGTTAATTAACACCACATCTTCCTAGGAGAGTCAATCACTGTAGGGTATTGTAATGAAACAAAGCCTGTGCAGCATCATAAAGCTGGGATTCTCCTGAAAGTCAACAAATTAAAGGCCTAGTTGTTTGCATTAAATCATATGCTCCTAGCCCACACCACAATGGCTATTTCACCATGTGAGCCAGAGCGGGAAGCCAGGGCACAAGAGCCAGGATCTATGTAACACCGAGCTAAGTCCTGCTAGCTTAGGAATAGATTGTATCATTTTGACTTTTTTCTTTTTAAGAGCTATTCATGGAAATCAGGAGGGAGTTCAGCTTCAAAACTGATTGCATTTTTCTGGCCTTCACAGAGTTATGCCTTAAATACAAAATTACTTCACTTGATTCAGCCAATGGATTAGTGGGTGAAAAGGATTGTAACACTATGGGATCCAGGGGAAAAAATGTGATTAATCAGAGTTCTCAGGGAGAAAGTTAAACAGTAACAAGGTTCAGGTTTGTAATATAGTGCAGGATAAAGAATTATTGAATTTACAAATACATAAAATGGTATTTACATGAAAAGTTCCAAGTAGCTCTCAAATTCAGAATCAATTTTTTTAAAGAGAAAATTCATATATGGGGCACTTTGCAGTACAGTGGCATTACATTAGAAAGAATTGTAATAGCAAATTCCAGTGCTGAATTATTGTAGCCAACAGTTGGAAGAGAGGGTAAAATATTTTTTTTTAAATGCACTTTTTAGTCATGTTTATTTTAACATGAAAAGAGATGAAAACATTAACATACTGTACTTAAAACTAAATATAGTGTTACATTTTATAATGTGGAAATCTCAAAAAATAAATCCAGTTTAATATAATTTCTAGGAATTGACATCATTGGGTGTTTCAGATCCCTAATGAAAACTAATTTGAAATATCCAATTTTGCTCCACCCAATTAAACCTCTTTCACCTGGTTCACAAATTCAACGTGTCCATTTCACTGAAAGGCATTTACACTGCATCACCTCCATTCAGAAGCAACATTCTTCATTTCAGGATCCATATCAGATTCAGATATTTTTATTATTGGTCATCAGGTGTAATTTGCAAGAAATTAGAAGATATAAATCAATAGTTGGTTCCCTTTCAACTCCATTGAAAAGTTACTCGGAGCAGGATAAAGCATTGGCATATTTAAAAGTGACTGATTCCATCTGTAGCTTCTTTTTCAAGTTTGTATTACACTTTATCAAAACTTCTATTTTAAATGATATCTGTTACATCAATGGACATAATGTGAATTTATTCTAAAAATAATAATGTAATGAGCAATTATCTATTGCAGTTGTGCCTTTCAATCAATAGATTACTTTCAGATTATTAATGTGGAAAAATAAATCTTTCATGCTGTTGATTTAAGTATTTGTTTTATTCAATTAACATAGCACAGTGCAGGTAGAAGAATAGTTTTGGCTAAATTTCCTAGCTGCTTAATCTCATTATAGAATACTATGATTAATTTTTTGTATTTGGACCATCTAATAAAAATAAAGAACAAGAGCTTTAATTTGAAAAATGAAACTACAGTTATTAATTCAGAAATCAAAGATAAAAATAGAACTGCTTCTTTGAGGTCATTAATTAGGAAAGAGAAATAAGATAAATGCTTTCACGATCAAGCAGATGATGCTTTTCTGAGGAATAGAAAACATAGATTTATAGTCTCTGTCCTTTCCTAATTCCAAGCTCTGTTTTCTGGAGGGCTTTTATTCCCTCTCCCCTCAAACTGGAAGTCAAAAGGCATTTTGAAGTGTGTGGAAACATAAATACAGTATAATGGAATGTGTGGATAACCTTGGGTGACAAAGGGAAAAGATGCTGCTTAGCAGACAAGAGGCACAGGAATTCCCAAAGGATCAGAGGTCAAAGGAAGAAATTTAGGAAAGATCCACCCTGATTATTCATATAAAAGTGGTAGTAGGAAGCTGTGCCTTCAGACTTACAAGATTTTGTTAATGTAACCTTACAATAAAGTAGAATTAACTAATCTTGTCCTATTTCCTATCTGTTTACTCAGGAGGCTGATAGCCCCGTCCACAGTATATTCTTGCTCTTGTCTATACCCACCTTGTGAAGTAATTACTCCATTCTACATAGGATGACCCTGTGAAATCTTTCTTGCCATGATAGAAAGACTAATAAAAGCTATTCTAGGAATTTCATTTATATTTCAAAAGAGAACCAGGGGAAATTGAGGGGGAAATATGAAAATGTTGGTTGTAATCTCCCAAAGGTGCTTTTTCAAAAGGCAACTGGACTTCCTTTGTTTTTTTCTTGAAGACATTTTGCTTCTCATCCAAGGAGCATCCTCAGAAAGTCTTCAAGGAAAAACAAAGCAAGTTTAGTTGCCTTTTGAAGAAGCACCTTTGGGATAACCATGACCTGCATGACTGAGAATCTCCGTAGACATTTAGTTGTAAGAATTTACAACAGGGGTGTCAAACTCAATTTCACTGAGGGCCACATCAGGGTTGTGGTTGACCTTGGGGGGTGTGTGGTCAGGGTGTGTGTGGTCAGGGTGGGCATGGACAACTCAACATCGCTTGTGTTGGGGGGCACCTGTGTTGTCTGGGCAGGGCTGGGAGGATCCAGCCTTGAGCTCCCAGGGCACTGGGACCCCACAGCCCAGCCCAGCCCTGCTATCCCAAGAGAGCACCCTGCTGTGCTTATCTCCTCCTCGAAGCTGCTGCTGCTGTTCTTGCTCTCCTTGTGTGTGGGAGGGCAAAGTATGTGGGTCAGAGGGAGGCCTACTCTCTCTCCATATGAGGAAACATGGCTTTGTAACTAAAGTATCCTGAGCAGTAGGATGGGAGACCACCAGGAGAGATCAAGATGAGGAGACAAGGGGATGGCAAAAGGGCAGCAGGGCTGCTGGTGGCCAAATGCTAAGACAGCATTTCCCTCCCTCTCTCTCATTGTAATCCCCCCTCCCTTCCTTCTTCCCTTTTCTTCTTTTTCCTTCCCTCTTTATTCTCCTTTCTTGCTTCTTCCTTCTTCCTTCCCCCTCTTTCCTTCTTTTTCCTTTCTTATTCTCTTCCCCTCTTTCCTTCTTTTTTCTTTGTCTTTCCTCTTTCTTTTCTCCTTTCCTATCCCTTCTTGGATGCTCAAATGCAAAAAGGGAAACATTTCTCCATGCCTTCTTGCCTTGTGATCAAATGCCACTTTTGCTTGTAGTTTGTGGCCACTTAAAAGATGGAGAACAAACCAGGCTCAGTTTATCCCGTGCTTGCTTTAATTAGGAGGTGTCCGCAGATAACAGTACAGCAAAACTGTCAAAATGGTGGCTGTGATATTTAATAAGAGCTCCTCTGTTTTTTTTTATGTGCAATAGCTTTAGCTTTCATGAGCAGAGGTATGTTAGTTGTTTTTCTATTAATACATAATCCTTAAAAGGGCTCTCCTGTAAGGAGCCTGCCTTGGTCTAATTCAGACTGGAAATATATCAAAGGCAAATATTTTCCCCACTCTGCTTAGTCCTGTTTTCCCCACTGGAAATGGCTGTTTGCAACATATAAGGAAGGGATACTTTCCTAAAAGCTCACAATTCAAGTATACCAGTGTTATCTTGGATTGCAACAAAGTTCTATCTGTCACAAAACAAAACACAAAATAGCTTTCTCCTTTGAACCGGGACATTTCCAACCTCTCTCTCTCTCTCTCTCTCTCTCTCTCTCTCTCTCTCTCTCTCTCTCTCACACACACACACACACACACACACACACACACACACACACACACACACACAGTGTGTGTGAGGTGAGCGCATGGTGTGTCTGTGTGTCTGTGTGTCTCACCCCTTGCAGGCCCGCATCCTATCTGCGATGGCAGGCTGCAAACTAATGAAAGTTTTTTTTTTTTTTTTAGTACTTGTTTCTTTTTCTCAACGTGCTGCCGATTGCAGGCTGCAAGAAGCATTCCTCTCCCATTCTTTTCCTCCCAATGTCACAGCATGGGGCTGCAGGAGGTGAGACCCCCCACACACACAACATGCACACACACAAACACACACACACACACTCACACAAACACGTGTGCAGGTTCTGGGAGAGGTGAGCTGAGAGCCATGGAGCAAGAGGAAACGATAAGGGAAGGGTCAAAATGGGAAACTTCTGTCTGGAGCCTCTGACAGCTTAAAAAAAAAGTGTGGAGCACGTTTCAGTCCACCCTCCCCTCCATTGCCTCCACACCGGGGTTGACTCTACTCCTGCCAAAAGGGCAGTTTTGTTTTTGACCCCCACCTCATGCCAGAAACCAAAAACTGCTGCTGTTCACCTGCCGTGTCCCCCTGACAGCCCCTGCAAATTGCACGCTGGCAGGCAGAATCCTAAAGCTCCCATTCTGTTTCCTCCATGCTTAGGAAGGAAGCTGCTGCCCATGGCTCTCCCACTCGGGGGTGGGGCAATCCCAGTGAAAGTCTGATGGGCGAGGCTGGGAGGGGTGGGGCAGATTGAGGCAAATGAGCTGCAGCTCCTCCTGTGCACCACCAGCCTCCAAGCGCTCACCATTTCCTGTGTGTGTGCCATGAAATCACCCAGCCGGGTTGGGGTGGGCCAGGGCTGGGACAGCAGCAGCCAGTTCCTTGCCATTTCTATGAACAGCTCCAGGGGCCAAATTTTGGCCCTTGGCAGGCCGTATCCGGCATGCGGGCCTTGTCTGATTTACAATATTTGACCAGATTGTTCATGATATCCCTTAAGGACAAGAGGAATCAATGTGGGTTAGGTATACTGTGGTCCAAGGAATTTACAGCTGTTTGAATAACTTCTCCCATAAGTGCTAATGAATGGTTTGGCATCATTCTGGAGAAAAGTCTCAGGTGGACTCCTTGACTCAGAACAACTAGACTAGAATAGACTAGACTAGACTAGACTAGAATAGAATAGAATAGAATAGAATAGAATAGAATAGAATAGAATAGAATAGAATAGAATAGAATAGAATAGAATAGAATAGAATAGAAGAGTTGGAAAGTACCTTGGAGGTCTTCTAGTCCAACCTACTGATCAAACAGAAGATCCTATACCATGCTGGACAAAAGCTGTCCAATCCCTTCTTGAAAATCTTTAGTGATGGAGCACCCATAACTTCCAAAGAAAAGCTGTTCCGTTGATTAATTGTTCTCACTATCAGGAAGTTTCTCCTTAATTCTAGGATGGCTCTCTCTTTAACAATTTTCCATTTGATACTACTTGTCCTGCCTTCAGGTGATTAAAGAATAGGTCAACCTCTTCTTCTCTGTGCCAGCCCATTAAGTATTGAAAGACTGCTATCATGTCACCTTCTCTCATGTCACCCCTAGTCCTTCTCTTTATAAATGACCTAAACTGAACACAGTAGAAATAAAAGAACAGAATCTGCATAATAGGATGAATTGTTTTATTTTTATTTATTCATTTAAATTTATTGTCATCATGATAATAATTGTTAAGCAATGAATGTCTGCACCATAGAATAGTAGTGGATTCTTGCATTCTTCTTGGCTGAAGATCTTCAAACAGGAGGTTTATGTCCATTTTCCTGGTTAGGTTAGTGGATACTTGCAATGAGTAAGAGTTGGGTTAGATGACCTATATATCTTTTCTTCCTCAATATTCTATGATTCAATTACTCGTAACACAAGAAAAAAAAAGATTTATTGAGGGCAAGCTGGAAAAATGAAAACTCTTGCAACAGAATAAAATACATATACTCAAACCATCTGAATTCCGAGGAACCTGAATCTGCCAAAGTATATTCTTTAAAAAAAAAAATAAACCATGCACCGATGAAAAGTCTAACTTTTACTTTTTGAAAGGGGAGAGTTCTCCCTTCATCTCCAGGAAAAGAGAAATTCCTTAATATATTTGTGGGAGGAGGCATCAGTTATCCTTATGACCTGTCAAGAATTGATTTATTTGTTTAGCATTTTAAAAATGTGTTCTCCTTATAGCACCTTCAAGGACTTACATGGCAGCTCCTATTTTTCAGATGAAGCAGCTAATGAGAGTGATATCACAAAATCTTATGCTGGTAGAACTCACTTTGCAAATGCACTGAGAAGGTGCTAAAAATAAGAATGGAAATTCAAATATGCTGAGGAAATAATAAATGAACTATAGCCATCTTGTAAATTTAGGTTAAAGCAATTGTCCCATGTTTCCCATTTTAAATTAGAATACATTTTCCCCAACTGTCTCCAATCTTCTAGGGTATTTAAGTTCAAGCTCCAACTCATAGTGACACTCAAAATGCTAAATGCAACACATTTTTATGCTTTTCTTCCTTCTAATTATATAAACTATTGCTCCCACCCTGATTAAAATATGCATATGCATTTAGGAAGTATTAAAGCTACAAACCAATTATGCAATTAACCATGACTGAAATATGCATAAATATTTGTTTGCTTGATGAATGCATTTATTCCATGGGTTTACAGTTCAGGAATCAAACACACCCATACACACCCAAATACACAGTCCCTGCTATCAGGTCTAACAATAAAAAATGTACTACATATACACCAAGATGGTTTATGTACACACACTACCTGTAATGTAATTTACCATAACATGCAGTTATGTTGTATGCTGTAATATCACTTGATTTTGATTTTCTCATCAACATCACCGCAAGGTGGTAAGTCTTAAGTTGGGACCAGGGATCTAACAAAGGCCATTCACTTTCTTTCAGCAAAACCTCACATGGTTGTTGAAAAGGTTAAAAAAAGAGGTGACTCCATGTACACTATCTTGAGCACCTTATAGGAAAGATGGGATAGAAATGCACTTAATGGATTAAGGAAGAGTGCTCAAAAGTCCATAGTTGCTTCCAGTTTTTCAACTGAGCTGATAGCATGGCCCTACTTCTTACCTCTCTCTATGTTGCTATATCTTGGATGGCAATAGCACTTGTACACTGCTTTATAGTGCTTTACAGCCCTCTTTAAGCAATTTACAGAGTCAGCATATTGCCCCTAACAATCTGGGTCCGCATTTTACCTTGAGCTGGTCAGGATTGAATTTGTGGCAGCGGACAGAGTCAGCCTGTAATATTGCATTCTAAACACTGCACGACCATGGCTCATGGATAACCACTGATGAAGAAGCAACATCTGATGAGACTGGTTTTTCAGGAGCATTCTCTCTTCTCCACATTATTCTGTCTGCCACTATCGGATTCAACTGATTATACTAAATGATTGTGACAATTATGTTACTATAATTGAGCCAAAAGATGCAGAAAACCATTATTAGCAATGAAAATGAAATAGTAGAAATCTAGGTTTCTTTCAAGAGAGTCACACATAGAATTGTAGAGGTAGATGACAAAGATGCTACATTCTGCTTCAGTATTTCCTGGAAAAGGGAACTCATAGTCTTCTTATATATTCCACAGTTGAATTTCTCTTAATATCAGGATACAACTATAATATATGACCTAAAATTATAGAGAACTGTTCTTCTCTATAAAGTGGCAGAGGGCTAGATTTTTTCTAGCTGATTAGAATCTCTTCCCAGGACACACGCATGAAAGCAATGAACAAGGATAGTTTGAGAAAAGACAGGGAGGGAGAATAACATGTGTCTTCTATCCAGGGTTTCCTCTGTGAGTTGACTCAAAATCGAGTCAAAGGAAAGAGATTTAAAGAGGGATATAGGTAGTTCCCATGTGGGAAGAGATCAGGAAATAGGAAATGCAAACATACATCATGCCCTGAATAACTTTCAGACATAGGCCACAAGCAGAGTCCAATGATAACAGCAAAATATGATGATAAGCAAAGGTATGTTTGTAGAAAAGTGTTAATTTTTTTCTCTCAAGCAATAGAAACATTGGTAAGAGGCTTTTTTGCTTGACTGTCCACATCATGTCAATTGGGATCAATCAATGAGAGCTTGGTTATAAACTCTGGCTGTTCAGAGAAGAAGTATGCTTTGGGCTGCTTTGCCTTTTTTATCCAAGAGGTATTGACCTTTCTTCTCTCGTGTTGACTTTGCAGCTATGATTGATGCCCTTGCAACTTTGAGATTAAACTACTGCTCTGGTTTCCACTAGGGTTTACTTCTGAAAATCTTTCAAAAGATTACACTGCTGAATAAAGCCAGAGCTTGCTTTATCAAGGTAATCCATCGGTGAAGAAAATATAAGATTCAAAGGGAAAAAAAATCTTGCTGTCTGTGGGTCTCTGTTATGTTTTTTTTTTTTTTTTTTTAGACTAAGGGCACATCCACATATTCCCTAAACACAGGACAAATATATCCCTGTTTTCCCGTCCTTATGACATTGATTTTGTCTCATCTCCAGTTCAAGCTCAGGCTGTTATATTTTCTCTCTTCTCCATAGTTTCTGCTGTGGGTGTGATCTAGCACAGAAGTCCCCAACCCCCAGTCCATGGACCTGTACCGGGCCACGGCATGCCAGCAACTGGTCCACACAAACAAGCAAAACCCCATCCATGGGATGCAGGCTGCACACAAGCTCACACACTCTCCAGTCTGTGGAGGTGGCGCAGCAGTTAGAATGCAGTACTGCAGGCCACTTTAGCTGATTGTGTTCAGCAGGTCAGCGGTTCAAATCTCACCGGCAAAGGGTTTACTCAGCCTTCCATCCTTCCGGGGTAGGTAAAATGATGCTTACTGGTGTACACCGCTTAGAGAGTGCTTGCACTTAAAGCGGTATATAAGTCTCATAAATAAATAAATAAATAAATAAAAACCTTTCTTCGTGGAACCAGTCCCTGGTACCCAAAAGTTGGGGACCTCTGATCTAGCACGCTTCATCAACAGTGTAATTGACATGGTGCTGAGAACTGCCTTGGTTTTAATAGCCATTTTAGACTACTGCAGCCATTCCCTTCCATCCAGCCACTGGGCACTGTAGTCCATAGTTATTTCCACTCAGGTTTTAGCAGAAATTAACACCTGATTTCTGCAGAGACATCTGGATTTGAAATAACTGACTGACACTTTCCCAAATGTTTATAAGGACGTGTGTGGACTCCTTAAATACATGGGTTTGGGCTGTAGAGCTTATGAGTTTAGATCACTAGGTTTGTTTTTTAAACAAGGGTTTAGCACTCTTTTGAAGGAAGGTTCCTTTGGACTGGGAAAGAGAATCATATTCTGGTTGCTGAAAGTTGTTGCTCCCATGACCTGCTCACAAGAGATTTTACATGACAATAGCCTTTACTGTTTTATTATTTGGAGTCCCACTTTGCCTACCCTACAGACTATTTCTGGATGTGCTGGCAATGACCACATTCTGCCAATGCTGCCATTCTTTTTCATTACTACTCAAGGCTTGAGCCCACTTATGATCAATCACTCCCTTCTGTTTCACTCTACACCCTCTCCTCTGTGTTTCCACTGACTTCTTGACTATCTTTAAAAATGGTTTAAGTGCTCTTTCACAAGACCAGTAGTCTAATTTTCAGAAATAATCCAATTTAATGGTGGCAGGCACAGAGCACTTCTGCATCTGCAATGTAATAGGCAAATTGACTGGTAGCTAAAATAGCTATTCTAAGCTCATCCTCATTCCACCACTTATATAGAGAGAAATCAATGTTGATACTCAAGTAAGAGGGGAAATGAAGCCAGGAGAATTCAACAGTTGAGCTTTTTAATTTGTTCAACATTAAGTAAGGATGTCACGACTCGAAGACCTTATTACCGAGGCAGAATGGGAATGGCAATAAAGGCAGCACAATTTATGCTAGCAAATTTTCCTGCCCACTCATGGAGGAAAGCACTTTAATGAAGCTCTCTGGCTGTGCCCTGAAAGGCAGGACCATCTTCTAAACACAAATGATGGGCATGTATTTTAGAGGTAATTGTACCTCCCCTGAAAATGAGTTTAGATCCTAAGCAGCATGAAGGGCAGCATGGAGAACCAGTAAGGCACTGAGCTAGAAAGCAGGAAATAATGACTGCTGGGTGACCTTGGATTGGTCACTTTCTCTTAGCCATGAGAAGAAAACAGAGGCAAGTCACTTCTGAAATATTTCTAAGGAAACTGCAGGGTCACCAAGAGTTAATAATGACTGGAAGGAACCAAAAAAAAAAAAAAATGAAGTGCAATACAGTAGTATCTTTTTACCTGCAGAAACATGACAGAGATTCAGAGCTGTTTTTGGTTATTTTTTTTATTTTGGGAGAAGTATATGGAAGGCACTAACCAGTAGATATTTTGCTGCTTTTATGACCATTGCTGCCTGGGTACAGCAAGAGAACACAAGACTTCTCCCCGCAAAAATCTGAAAGTTACAACATAAAATGACAAATGTATCACTGTTACTTGTTTAGTGGGTAACTGATACCAAGCTCCAGTGAAACTCAATACATTCCCTACAACTGCAATCAAACTGCTACGTGGCTTTTGATTAGCTCTCAGGGACATCACTCTCCTATCAACAACCTGTAATAGGACTTATGAGTCCCAAGCAGACAAAAAGTATTGCTAAGAGGAACAGATTCTGGCCCCACTGCACCTTCTTTTCCCTCTCTTCTTAATATAAGTCCATTTGATAAATTGGGCTTCTTGACACTGAAAGAGGAATGAGAAAAGCCACCATCTCATAAAAATGAGGAGGTTTCCTGAAGGAATTACCGAGCCAGGAAGTTTAATACAATTGATAGACAAATAAACACATTCAGTTTTTCTTAAACTGAAAAAAGCCACAATATTGGTTGAGCTTCTTAGGTTGAGGTCCAAAAGCTTTCTCTTCCAGAAGAAGTTGGGAATCAGCATTCTGCGACTGCCATAAGCAGCTGGGGTACACCAATCACTGTCAGAGTGAAGGGTTTTTAAACTTAATTTCAAAGGCAGATTAATAGTTCAGACACTTTTGGAAATGAGGGTATGAGGCACATAATTTTACTGTCCTGTAATAAGCCTAGAACAATGGTCAAATAATCATGATCATTATTCCCATGCAAGTTCCACGTGCTAAATTTAATACGTGTGGCTGCTGAGCTGCACCATTTCTTGTAAATTAATTTTAAACTGAAACTTGGTTTCTTGGCCTAAAAATGCCCCACATGAAAATAATGTGACTTTCCATATGTGCCAATAATAACAATTATCACTCCCTCACACACATATCTTTGCATTCTAAGCACTCCTCCAAATGGAGTGGAGAGAATTCCTCCCCCCATAAATTATCCAAATGCCATTAAAAAAGCACTTGAGGTAACTGTAACTTTTGTTCAGGAAGATTCTAGTAGGAGGCAATTATTTGCAACCATTTCCACCTCCATTCTACCAAGTTTCCAAATGATAGGATGAAGATTCAGAATTAGAGAGTGAACAAGGCCTCCACTTGATGTTTCAAGCCACCCTAAGAGCTATAGTAAAAATAACTTACAATAATAAATATTAGCAGAAGAACCAACATTCATGATCTGATAGAAAACCCTCCACCTACAGGCAGTCATATAGAAAGAAAAAATATTATAATTTCTCTTTCGATGGTCAACCCATACTAGAGGCAGTGAGGACTTCTTTTTATATATATTTATTTTCACTTAGGCAAAACAATTCTTGCTCAGATTAATTTGCATAAACAGTCACACTGAACAGCTCATTGTTTGCCATTTAGGTCACATAGCCATACTACATATTATGTGTTTCAGAATATGAGACCTTATTAAATTTAATGCAACTATAATTAGAAACACTAGCTTCGTACATTGAGTTCAATATTCAAGCAACAATACATCCAAACCACAAATCGTCTCCATGGGTTGATTTGTTTCTGACTAAATGCCATTCTGAATATGGATCTTGGTATCTGCTTGTTTAATTAAGTAATGCTTTCAAGGGATATTCTTTTCCTTTTCTCTTTATTTAAACATACCATAGAGCTAAAATGCACTTATCACAATGGGTAGCCTGCAAATATTTGAAATATTTGCCTCTCACAAACTGAAGGAGTCCGCTTCCACTTGATCTTACCTTAGTTAATCTTAATTAATGATACATATATCTGATTCTTATTCAAACTCTGGTTTTACTGGTATCCTGGAATCAGCTCAGCACTTAAGTAAATAGCTTAAATGAGCTCTTGAAATATTTACCAGGCATTGGGGCCAGGATGTCAGTTGTGGAAACTCAGTGTGGGTAGAGGAACATTCTGTATGATTTAAGATTTACAGAGGGGTGGTGGTGTTTTTTTTTAAGTAAGGGTATGGATTGATTATAGTTTTAATCTATTTACCACCCAGACCATCACTGGACAGATATGTGGTATAAATTTGGTAAATACATACATGCTATGCACTGAAGTATATATGGCTGCTTACAGTAGTACACTTTACAAAGATTAGATTTCAATATAACACAAAATACAGTAGTGCTTTCTTTGTCACCTTCCCCTTAGGTTGTATGAATAAAACTGTCACAGCACATTTAGGAATGGCAATTATCAAATGCAAGTTAGTTTAGCCAATAGTAGACATAAGCAAGCCTCCTGGAAACCAATGTCCTCCAGAGGTCTAAGGTTTGCAAGTCCTCAAATTCTTCCTTCAGTGAAGCCAAAAGCTGGAAGTTCTGCGATTTGTAGTTCTACATATCTGGAAAGCAATCAGACTGGTTTAAATATTAATATGGATGATAAAGATTGACAATACTTTCCAAACAGGGTTAAATGAAGCTTCTAGAATTAAGCTGCATTGTTTCTTCTAGCCCAGGGGTAGGCAACCTTGGCTCTTTTATGACTCATGGCTGGCTCAGGAATTCTGGGAGTTGAAGTCCATGAGTCATAAAAGAGCCAAGGTTGCCTATCCCTGTTCTAGCCCTATACTGTCTACTTGGTGCAGCCTCCCAAAAACAGAGGTTCCAAAAATTATTTTCATGTTTAGAGCCTAAAGCAATACTAATATACAGCATTGTTATATCCATATAATACAGTGATTCATACAGTATTGTAATTCATTTTTTCATATCACTCCATATTTTTAAGTAATATTTCAGATATATTTCTAGGCAAAAGGAATTCCTTCAGTTGAATTTTCATCTATCACTCAAACACTTCCAAATATGTCATTCTAAAAGTACAAAGGGAAAGGTTTCAGCACTCTGAATCAGTACGTTTCCTTGCTAGATTTCCAAAATCATTGGTTACTTGTACCTGGAAAATGGAAGGTAGCCTAGAAAACCTTTTGTTTAGCATCTACAAGACTTTTCTTATACTGGAATAGCAATAGCAACAGATTGTTGCAAGAACGAACTAAGGCAGGGGTGTCAAACTCGCAATGTCATGTGACGTGTCGTGACATATCACGACTTTTTTTCCATTGCCGGCAATGGGTGGGTGCAGTTTCGGCATAACACATCGGGCCTGCGGGCCAGCAGTTTGACACCCCTGAATCATTCTTTTGCATTAAGAGGCATTTAAAACGTGTAATTGGAGGCTTCTTCAATTTCAAATTCATAACTTAAGAGTTGTAGATTAGGTTTAATTAATTGAAACTAAAGAAACCAAGGCACTTCTGGTCTTTGACAGTACAGTGTCAGAAGAGTGCTATTTTTGATCCATTTGAGCAAAACAAAAGTTTTGTACCTTTGTTTATGTGACCGGGTTAATTACAACCTACATGCATCACCAACTGTAACTAAGCATCCTAACTTTCACTACCTGATTGCAGAGAGATGATAAAAATGAATATTCTCTGGTGATTTCATTGATTTAATGCATACATCTATGTGGCTATCTCAGTGATAATAAAGAATCGATTTGTGATTGACTTACTTGGGGATATTTTGTGACCTATAAGGCCAGCCTACAGTCCTGTATTTCCTGATGTCTTGCCCTCTATGTATTAACTAGGACAAAGCTAGTTGCTTAATTTCTTGAGATCAGCCAAGGTCAGATTTTGCCAGAGACTGAAGCTTTAGCAACTCAGTTGCCTGATTCAAAATATAGGGATTGCATTTTGCATTTAAAGGGCAAATCTCATGGAAAGAATTGAGCAGAAAATCAGAATATAATAGATAATAAATAATCACACACACACTTCCTTGACTCCATCATGCAATCCTGTATCTGTCCCTGCTCCACCAGGCAGTGTGGCTAAGACAGTAAGTTATTGCAGTGGAAAAGACCCACGGGGTGAAGGTTAAAACTTCAGAGAAGAAGATAAATGAAATGTTTTGGTGGATTATCCTTTTCTTAAAAACTGTATTTCTCACTTGTGGCTATTTTCAGCATCTAGAGTTACAGCAGAATGCAGAATTTTTCATTTCTTGTATCTGTCTGACCTCTATTCATAGAGATACGTTTTCAAAACCATCACAGAATGCAAGGAACACCAATCTTTTTACCAGCATCCATCTATCTATTTTGTTTTACCTGGGATGGTTATATATGCTGCGAAAAAGCCAACATCCTTGAAAGGGTTAGTGCATCATGCACAAAGCAGGATAAATGTCAGACCATACAAACCCCCTGACATCTACTGTATATATGTGTGTGTGTGTTGACCAAGGTCAAAAAGTCTGCTATTTTCTCCAGGACATGGTTTTATTTTATTTATACAAATTCTAGCCTGCAGTTCTGCAAACTCTCACTGAGACCAGGCATTCAACAGAGGATGCATGACATTATCTAATATTCTGATTCCAGAATAAGGCACAAAAGAAACACTGCATGAAAGGTACTTAAAAATTGCTCTTTGGCCTGGGGTGGCTGCCTCAAATGATAATCCTCTGCCCTTCAGGTGGGAAAGGACATGGAAAATCTCCAAAGGCATGGATGGACTGAGCTATTGTGTCTGAATGGTGTCCCATGTGGAGTTACCTACCAGGGAGAGACACTTAAAATGTCCTCTTTGTGATGCTGGGTATGCACAAACTTTCAGCTCTAGAAAAGGTATAAATACATAGAAAATATAAATAAAAATGCAGCATCTTAAAAACTAAGGAGAATGTTAAATTTTGAGCAGGTCATACCTTCTTCTTGAGATCATGCTATTTGAAGCTGGTGCTGTCTTCTCCAAATGAAGCAATTCATCAAGGTCATAGATATAATATATTCCCTGGGTAAAATATGAGATTATCAGCTATTAAATTTGGTTCTGCTACATCTGGTGCATTGAATATAAAGACAGAAGTCTGAACCATTATTCCTAAATTGTTACAGGTTTACTTGCTTTGCCTGTTGCCAAACATAGCTGGGGAGTACCCTCAGGATTGTGGCCAAAATGAGCAAAAACAGTGGACATCTGGGGAATCCTAAAATTTGCAGAACAATGCAATAAATCTAAACCTATAAAGAGAGAACCACTGGCATTTCTAAGATGTATTAGCAAGTACTTTTCAAGCATTCACAGAATCCTGTTTTTTTTTTCTACCATTTTTTGCGAGTGTAGGGTGTGCTTTTTCTGATCAACCATTGACAGGAATTGACTGACTAGCTTGGCCAGAGGCACCACAAAATTCATCACAAAGAGTGGGAGGAAGAAAAGTAGAGTTTGAGCAGTAAAGAGTGTGAATGGTGCTAAATTATGTAGGCACTGGAGAGATCTGAGAGAAGGGTTAATCAGCTGATGAGCACTTATTCTTGCTTTAAGACTTCAGTGACATGGTTGTGTCCAAGACATCTAGAAGAAAGTAAACTGAGGTGGAACTGGGTGAGCATAGGACCAAGTGTGTGCAAATAGAAGGGAAGTGGGTGTTAAGTTTCTCAATGCAGTCATAGAGACAAAGTCCCCCATAATGATTCCCAAGAAAGATGAATGTTTTTCTACCTCCAGTGTAAAAGAACTTGACAGGGAACTGCCCCAAAGCTGTTCTTTTTTGATGTTTTATTTCTGTAAAGAGATGGAAAAGTAATTCTGAAAAAATGCTGCTTGCTGTTCACAACCAACAAGTGACTTCTTTGACTGATTTTAAGTTTCCTGGGGAGAGTACAAGCATTATATTGGGACCAATCAAATCCAAAAGTATACAGGAGCTGGAAAGAATCCAACAGAATTTTTGGATAGCATTGATTGGAATGGATGGGGGTGAGGGAGGTATGTGTATATCTGAATTGTGAAAATGCATACAACTATGAGATATCAAGAAAGAATTAGAGCTTCCTGCTAATATAATTCATTTGTGTTGAGAAGAGGCATTTATATTTTACTTCTTTCCCCTCTGTCAATATCTCACAGTACAGTTGCCCAGAAAATATGTTAATGGATGTATAGTTTGGAGAAAACATTTTATGGGAAAGATATTTAGCTGCAGGACTGTTTGCTTGTCATAATCAACATTTTTTTAAAAAAAAGTTTGCCATATTATAGTTAGTATAATATTTATAAAACAGTATCCTCTGACATGCAATAAACCTAGTTTTGTATATTAAAAACATGACCTTTCTTCAACCCCCAAATGAGAGACTTTCCTGTTAGAAAAGCAATATAAACATTTCTTGGTTATATTACATGCTGCGCCTACCTGCTTTCGTTAGGTTATGTTCTTTTTGCATGATGTTTTTCTTTATACAGAATGCTTAATTGCATTTAGCTGCCTTCAGTGGTACATGCACATTAGAAGGGTAAGGCATAAATGACTATATACAAAAATAAATAACTAAATGACAGCTGTGTTTTTTAAACTACATTTGTAAGTGTAGTTATTTGAGGCATTAAACCCAAAAGGCTCTCTGGAAAAGCAAAATTTTCACCTGCTTCCAGAATGAGGTTGGGGAGGGGAGAGACATCTGAATTTCAGGATTGAAGTTATTCAATAAGCAAGAATTCCATGGCAATAACTCACAGCATGGCAAACTAATATTAAAGCACCTAGGACATTCACAGGTTGAAAAGAGCACTGTATCCCGAATAGTACAAAATGAGACTGTCATTATTTAAGGAGATTAAACTCAAAAAGGTTACTCTTCAGAGAGCTTACAAAGAAACAGAGCACATTTGTCATTTGAAGATGTAGAAACACTATAATTTAATCGTGTATAAATTTATTTGTTTATATGGCTATCTTCTCCATCCTAGGACAACTGTAGTATCAACCTGCTTGTGGTGACTTATGAGAAAGGATCATAGTGACAAATGGAGGGTTGCATGTGAGAGAGAATTAATATTTTGATATATTATCTTGCTGCAGAGTTTCATATCCCTGCTGGAATGACATAAAAGATGTTAGAAGAATTAAAAGAGAAGCAAAACCATCATTCATAAAACCAAGTTTATACTTAAGAGCAGAATACATGAAATCATTCTACTGTGGCTATTAATATTGTTATCCCTGTTGTGATATATATAACCAAAAGTGGTATTTAACCATGTCTGTTGAATTATAGGACATTATCTCCTATTGGACTATTAAGTTCCAGGCTTGTCATCGTTAAAGTAGAAATCTTTTGCAAATCACTCACATTGCCCAGTTTCACTGTGTATCTTCTTTCCTCATTAGCTCTGACATTTATCAGAAAACAGAAAGAGAAAAAGTTAGTTCACAGTGCTCCAAATGCATAAGGTCACTAGGTATCTCAAATGATAAGGTCACTACGTCTGAACATTACAGAGGTAAAGAAATGAAGAAATGTCAAAGCCCCGCCTTGGATATCATCTAGTCCAACCTCCTGCTCAGGCAGGAAACCCTATACCATTTCAGACAAATGGCTGTCCAGTCTCTTCTTAAAAAGTTCCAGTGGTGGAGCATTCACAGTTTCTGGAGGCAGGTTATTCCACTGATTAATTGTTCTAACTATCATGAAATTTCTCCTTAGTTCAGCAGTTCTCAACCTGTGAGTCGTGACCCCATTTGGGGTCGAACGACCATTTCACAGGGGTTGCCAAACAACGCAGTCCGCCATTTTTCTCCCTTTTCCTTAGCTGTGCTACTCCCTTTTATTCTATTGGCTTTTGAAAGCCAATAGAATAGACTCTCTTGAATAGAGTCTAATTCTATTGGCTTTCAAAAGCCATTAGGAATTGTCCAGGCTGTCTCTGCCCTGCTGAGCCCGCCCAAAGTCCCATTCTGCAAACGGTGCTGCAAGTTGTCTGCAGCGAAGGCGAGCTGTCTGTAAGTTTCCACCCCTCCCTGCTGAGCAACTACTAAAAATGTAGGTAAAAGAGGGCCAGGGGTGGGAGGTGGGAGGCCGGCGGGCGCAGAGAGGGTTGCTGGCACGCGTGGGGCCTGGCGGGTGCCTTACCTCCCTTGGGCTGGGCCAGCTGGTGGCCCAGACGGTGGTCGCCCTGAGCCATCACTGCCCCTTTCCAGCTACACCTCGGCCGGCGCAGGGGGCAGCACCATGCATGCGCGGTGCTCCCAGGCAGGGAAAGTCCTCGACTTACGACCAGTTGAGTAGTCTTCGACTTACGACTGGTTGGGTAGTCCTCGACTTACGACCGGTTGGGTAGTGCTCGACTTACAACTGGTTGGGGTCGCAGCATTAAAAAGGTTGAGAACCACTGCCTTAGTTCTAGACTGCTTCTCTCTTTGATTAGTTTCCATCCATTGCTTCTTGTCTTGCCTTCAGGAGAGTAGCTTGACTCCCTCTTCTTTGTGGCAACCCCTGAGATATTGTAACCCCTTGTCCTTCTCTTCATTAAACTAGATATACCCAATTCCAATAACAGTTCCTTACATGTTTTTGCCTCCAGTCCCCTAATCATCATTGTTGCTCTTCTCTGTACTTTTTCTAGAGTTTCAACATCTTTTTTACATCGTGTGGTGACCAAAACTGGATGCAGTATTCCAAATATGGCCTTACCAAGGCATTGTAAAGTGGTATTAATATTCACATGATCTTGATTCTATCCCTCTATTTATGCAGCCTAGCACTGTCTTGGCTTTTTTGGCAGCTGCAGCACATTGCTGGCTCATGTTTAAGTGATTGTCCATTAGGACTCTGAGATCACTCTCAGATCTATACTTTCATGTACAAATAACTTGTACCTTTACATGATATAACCTTTCATAAAAGATGGAATGGAAGGAAGAAGAGAAACAAATATACAGATTGCATATTTATGCCTGATTTAGATAATATAGATTGATAACAAAGCAATTGGCTCTCAAATCAACATACTAAAAGGTGTTTGTAAAATAGTATTTTAGCTAAAATAGTATTAAAAGGTGTTTGTAAAATGGTATTTTAGCTAAAAAAGTTATGAGTGATTGCTATAATCACTGAAATATTCAAAATCTAGTTATTGCTCAGACGTTTCTCTGAAATGGGGTAGAATCCTACATGCAAAAACATCAAAGATACCTTGGGATGTATCTAAAATGTTAACAAGACACTCAATTGCTAATTATTAGGTATTTAATTACAGTTATATTGATTGTGTAAGCGCAGAGCCAAGAAGGCAACTTTTTGCTGTAGTCATTGTTCTACAAACCTGGACAAATTGATTTAGACAGCGATCAACTTCTAAATAAATTAAATCAATGATTTTGAGATACAAATAAGAAATGTTAGTGAACCATTTAATTGAAACTTATAAAGAAGCATCCTCATGCATTGGGACAAAATATTTTAAAAAATCAAATTCAATTTAACATGTTAACTCTTCTCAGATTATGCTTGTCAACAAATGTGTTTCCAATCCCACATTCCCTCTCAACTTTATTTCCAAAAGAGAGAAGTAGAAATAAACTTCTGAACCATTTGCAACAAACTTCCTCCTAGACTGATCCTTACTTCTTTCCATATGAAAGGTACTGAAAAAAAGAACTTCAATCTATCTTCCATCTCCCACTTTTATGCATGAAATAGTCCATGGCTTTATATGTGAGACCACTGTAGTATTAGCTTAGCACAAATCAAGGGCAGCAATCCTTGTACAATTAATGTGGTTGCAATAAAACATCATCTATCCTCTCCATTCACATGGTATTTTACAATTCTTTAGAATTTTTCAAAAAGATAATGGGTATAGTGAAAGACAGATCATCAGCTATATACAGAACATGGAGAAACAAGACAGGCTCCAGGTTGGCAAAATTGTGTGACACCAATTCATTATGACAGCCTAGATTCTTGGGAAGAACTCAAAGCTTATGAAGGCCAATACCAGCTAAAGAACTGGTAGCTGTGATTTCACATTTTTTTGCATATTATACTAATAACGTATTACATTTATATGCTGCTAACTCCCCATGACACTGCTCTATGCTGTTGACATTATCCTGAAGTCACAAATGCGAAGAATCTGCAAAGTCTAGTTAAAGAACAAGGTGCAGAGTAAAAATAGCAGTAAAAAAAACCAAAATAAGCAGAACAGTCAGGCTTAGATAACAAAGATAGCAAAGAAATCGATAGCTTCTGCCTTTTATGATTAATTAATGCAACCAAAATGAAAGAAAAAACAGTTGAGAAATACACTGCATTCTAGCACTTGGTAGAACAGCCAAAAAGATATTAAATATCATGATGTGTATACATGTACCAAGATCAGAATTATGCAAACTGATATTCCCTGTGATACTCTTCAGAAGTGAAGATTAAACTCTGAAGAATCAGTATAAGATGTGTATTATAATTTTGAACTTTGTTGTTGGAGGAGGCTCCTGAGAATACTGTGGACAGTCAAAAAAACAAAGAAATCAACTCAGAGTTCTCACTACGGGCAAAAATAGCCTAGCAAAAAAATATCCTATTCGAGACACATTATTTGGAGATCTAGTTTTCTTTGGAAGACTTTCATGCTGGGAAAGGTGGCTAGAAAGTAGAAAAAAGAGGAATACTAGCAGCATGGTGGTTAGATTCAGTCTTAGTGATAATGAGTGCATCACTGAAAGACGTGAAGCACCAGATTGGGGGCAAATGGTCATGGAGAAATCCATCTATGTAATTGCTAAGAGTTGACACTGATTTTATGACACATCAACCTTATCATCAGCAAGAGCTTAGGACTGAGTTTCTCAGTGTTCTGTGGAAATCACAAATTCTGCAGGAACTTGATGAGATTGCTTAAGAGAAAAAGGCATTCATTCAAACACAGTTATTTTTTTAAAAAAAATCACTAGAGATTTTCTTCTTGATTATTGGATTTCTTCTTTCTTTTTCCACTACATATTTTTGTCCCCTTGGTCACAATCTGGGCCTGTAGACTTTAAGACCAATAGATATTCCCTGATTATATTCCTATTATACTTGAGCTAGAATTTTGTTTCTCCAATATCCTCTTCTGAGAAAAAGAAAGAGTAAAAATAACAGTTGTATCTTTTATGTGGTTTCCTTTAACATTTTGTCATCTGCATAATATAGCTGTCACATCTCAATTTTTCTTCCTATCATATTAAATGTATCTGAATTTTAACCCTATTGAAAACACTTTTACAAATCTGAACTACTTAAATTCTTGTTTGTTTGATATCTGTATCACTTTCTACCTATGATTTTTTCTGGGGAACTATGTTCCAAAATAATCTATCTGAAAGATTTTGCTCTCAGTTTTACAACTTGCAGGTGACTACAGGTGGTCCTTGATTTACAACAGTTTACTTAGTGACAGTTCAAAGTTATCATGGCACTGAAAAAAGTGACTTATGACTATTTTTCACCTTTGAAGCATCCCCATGACCATGGGATCAAAATTCAGATGTTTGGCAACTGGTTCATACTTATGACCATTGCTGTGTCATGTGATCATATTTTGTAACCTTCTGACAAGCAAACTCAATGGGGAAGCCAGATTCACTTACCAACCAGGTTACTAACTTATCAACTGCAGTGAATCACTATGGCAAGAAAGCTTATAAAATGAAGCAAAACTCACTTAACAAATGTCTCAGTTAACAACAGAAATTTTGGGCTCAATTGTGCTCGAACGTCGAATTAAATTTAAAGTCAGCATATTACTGGAAATGTATCCTCCCTTGCCGGCATCACCTTTTGTTCTTTTGCAATTGTTGTACCAAGAATTATTAGCTAATCTTTCCAAAGTAAGTAAAAGTTTCTTTAAGAAGCAAACCATATATCCTCTATGAAAGAGAATATTTCATTATTCATTGATTCATAGAAATTTTCTCCTTGGCTGCTTGCCTGGGAGCCTTCACATAGATCTGAATGTTATTTATCTTAATGGATCTGATACTTTCTCTCAAAAAGATTTCAGAGCATAAAGTTAGTAGATAACTGAATATTGGCCATTCTTCTCCTGAAGTGGTTGAACTAGACAATCTTCCGCCATTCTTTTTTCTTTTCTTTTTTTTTTGCAGAGGGCTTTGTCTGTCTGTCTGTCTGTCTGTCTGTCTGTCTGTCTGTCTCTCTCTCTCTCTCTCTCTCTCTCTCTCTCTCTCTCTCTTACACACGCGTGTGCACACACACACACACACACACACACACACAAACACACACACAGAATAACTTTTACCACTAGAACTAACATATAGGAGCAATGAATGTGATGTGTCTGGATAACAAGGCATGTGTTGCATTTGTATTAGTCCATTCATGTTAAATTATTCAGCTACAAGCAATATATATTCAATCAGATTCCCATCAGAGGAAAGTCATCCTGAAGACTACAGCTTAGCAGATTTTTGGAAAATAGTCATGTTTTTTAATGGATCTGCATATGAATATGTTTGAATCATGAATAACACAAGTACAGTCATGGTACTTCTAAGCTAAGGTCGACTCAGATGCCTTCCATTGAATCCCCTAGGCAGGGCCTCACTTGTCTGACATATTCCAACAATGTTGTTAAACGAGTTTTGTTGCTGGATTTTTTTACATACCTTTGACTGGTATTTCTGGTATTTCATCCATTTCATTTACTATTATCACAAAGGAAGTAATACTTATTTTTACCAAACCTATAAAGTAAACAGTCTAATTTAAACTGATGTGATTATCAGTTGAGGAATACAGCAACAAGACAGCCAGTTTGCTGTAGTGGTTAAGGCATCAGGCTTGAAACCAGGAGACCTGGAGTTCTAATTCTGTCGCAGACAGAAAGCCAGCTCTGTGACTTTGGGCCGGTCACTTTCTCTCAGCCCTAGAAAGGAAGCAGTGGCAAACCACTTCTGAAAATCTTGCCAAGAAAATGGCCGAGATTAGTCCAGGCAGTTCCCCTAAGTTAACACTGACTTGAAAATGCACAAAAAAACAGGGGGGGGGGGAGAAGAAAGAGTGAATAAATATAGAAAATGTAAATAGTATAGATCCAACCACAAGAATTATCCTAAAATATTAAGGGTATTCACTCTCCTGGAAATAATAATATTTTTTAAAAAAACATTCTGCCTACCTTGTGCCTTTAATTTCTGTCCCATCTACGTCTATAGCAGAGGATTTGAGGCACACAGTGTGAAAGATAACAAAGTTCTTAGCAAACTGGCCTAGATTACTCCAGTGAGTTACAATTGGTACACTTGATCCAATGAGTTATAACTACATACCTGAGCACCATAAAGAAGCTGATATATTTAGTACTTGCACAGAACACCCCAACAGCTGATGGTAAACTATGTCCTCCCATCAGATAATAGAATCTACAGATTTTCTGAGCATTCCCAATTTAGGATATGCCCACCATGATCTAGTTATTTGGACAACAATCTCAGATACTTAAAATCTTGACTTATTCTCTCAGTTCTCATCTAAATAACATCTGTTTCGTTCATGTCCCTTGGTCTGTATCTTTTAATGGTCCACACTTCATCTGTGCAGTAGAAGACTAGAACCCCCAAAATCTGGCATAGCTAAGAACACTGTTGCATAATTTTTGACCAGGAGCTGCCCAGAGTTCATTGTAATATGAGTAGCTATATAAATGTTTAAAATAAATAAATAAACTGCACATGAAAGTAAAGGACAATATCTGACCACCAGTTTAGGCAAAGGGTAACTAGGAGAGGGCAAGCTATGAACCATTAAGTTTATCCCTAAAAGGATCATCACCATTCAAATGTGAAAGGGCAGATTGGTTGGAAGGTTAAATATAATGGCTGGAGAGCTGCAGAAGTGTTAAGAATTGTTGTCACCTTGGGTAAGATGAATTTAATTAATATAAGGACATGAAGGGATTGTAAGGTGATATAGAATCAATTTTTGTTTACTAGGCATTTGATATATTGCTATTGATCTTGCAGATCTATATCCTCCAAGCTGCAATTTTTAAATGAGCGATTGGAAAAGTAAGTAAAAAACCAAGGCTTTAAGGAAATAGCAAAGCAATTTGATTGACTGATGACAACAGCAAACAAGCAAAAATGTTCTTTGAAATAAGAGGTACTATGGTTTGCTCTGTCTGCGTGTGTGTGTGTGTGTGTGTGTGTGTGTGAGAGAGAGAGAGAGAGAGAGAGAGAGAGAGAGAGAGAGAGAGAGAGAGGAGGGAGGGAGGGAGAGAGAGAGAGAGAGAGAGAGAGAGAGAGAGAGAGAGAGAGAGAGAGAGAGAGAGAGAGAGAGAGAGAGAGAGAGAGAGAGGGAGAGAGAGAGAGAGAATGTGTGTTTTAAAAGGACTGCTTGTGTATCCGTGATTCTAGCTAAGGGTATTTAATAGTTTTAATCTTAGCAAGTTTTATTTCTCTTCACCACTACACAGTTGTATAAAATGGTATCTGTTTCACATATTTAATGACCCACATTAGTGTCAGTTTTTTAAGATAATAAGATGCTGCAGATGGCTTGCAGTAACTCTTCCCTGCTTCTTCTAAAATCTCACATGAAAGATCATGGATGTACTAGTCACCAAGGTGACCTGGAATCTAATATAGCTTAGAACCATAGTCCTTACTCCACACTCTTGCTGTCTAACCTTTCCCTCAGTGCACGGATGTCAAACTCGCTACATCACGTGATGTGTCGTGACATATTGCAACTTTTTTTGCATTGCCAGAGCTGGGGTAGGCGCGGCCTCCACATGATGCAACCGGCCCACGGGCTGGCAGTTTGACACCCCTACTTTAGTGTATAATGTTTACTCTAAAAAAACTATTATATTTATGCATCCAGTACCTGAAATTTAAGAAACCTATTCTGTTTCTTAAGGAATTCATAGTATACCAGACTTAATGTAGACTTTGGGAGAGGGAGGGTGAAGAGAAGAGAAACATTAGCTATTTGCCTTCAGAAATTCAAGTCCTTTTCTGTGTCTGCCTCTTTTAACAGCACTCTTCCCTTCTTTCAGTTTTAAACTGAATTCTTTCAAACTGCTGTAGCTATATATGAAGTTCACTGAAAAGGGCAATCAAAGAAAATGTCTCAGTATTATTGGCATTGATTCAACTCCAGTACCATCCTTTAAATAGAATCACATGGGCAATAAGCATGTGTTCAGACAACACACATGTGACATGAGTATGGTGTCTCTAATACAATTATGATGCTATAAGTTCAGGCACACAATATTTATGAAATATAGAACCTTGTCTTTTTACAAAAAGATGATAAGCAATGAATTGCACCACCACTTCTTCATATTGTGACAGCTTACAGAACATTTTCGAACAATTTGCTTTTAGACACACTAGGCATTTCAAATTATTTAGCTATTTTAGCAGCAGTATAATTCAGCTGTACAATTGAAATTGCCTAGATTTAGTTTTTAAGATGGACTTTTAGCTAACAAGTTCTTATAGATTTTAGGTTAACAGTGAAGAGCTTTCATTAATTCCTCTCTTAGACATTCTCAAAGTTGATAAACATAGGATTCAGGGTAAAATAATGTCTGTTCATAATAATTATATACTGCAAATCCTGCTATATGAATCTCCAGGATTATAGCAACATCTCTACAGTATTTAGACTATAAAACATGTGACTATGATAGATTCTCAACTACTTGTATCTTATTTTTCAGACAATTGGATTAAGAACATAAATAAATAATCTGATACTATTAATACAAACTCTGTGCAAATATTAAAAATATTACAAGTATATGATCAATGTATTCACATTATTCACATTTTGCATGTCTGTATCAGTGCAAATTTAAAGTAAAACAATGTCAACCTTGTAGGTTAAATGTCATCAGCTTTTAACCTCTGGGTTTTCTAAAAGAATAGATTTCAAAAACTAATTCTACATCAAATAGAGTATTTTTTTTGGAGTGGTTGACTGAGAAAAATGTTTTGTTTTCTTAAAGTAATTTATTCTATCTTTAGATCTATTTAGACAAAATTTCCAGCAAGATTTTCTTATTAATGTACTGTACCACAAGGTGTGTGTGTGTGTGTGTGAGTGAGTAAGTGAAGGGGGGGGGAGAAATCCAGTGAGTGAAAACAGGCCCCATTATACTGACATCACAGAATCCTTTTCATAATTGATATACAAATTATATCCAATTTATTTAGGGTTTTTTAAAATCAAATTTATAGAGTAGCCCATCTCACTCCTGGCATCATGAAATAAACCAACTATTAAAACAACAATTTAAAAAATTAAATAATTAACATAAGTAAAAAGAAGATTGCAAGGAGATTAGATTAAGATGTTATATGGGATGCAACCAGAGTGTAGGCCTTCTGCTGCAAAGGAATCCCCAGGCCTGATGAAGAAACCATGTTTTGAGGGCTTTCCAAAAGGCCATAAGGGTTAAGCTAACTTCTCCTCAGGGGAAATGATGTTCCAGAGGGATATATCACAGCAGTAAAGCTAGTCTCTTGGATCCCGTTAGGTAGAACTCCTTAGAAGAACGTTCTTGCAACATACCTCTCCTGCAGGACCAGATGGGTAGGTCATTCAGGGAGAGGTGATTCCTCGGATAACCCATCAATGTCATAAAAGGATTTATGGGTTCCTGATGATGAAATCACAAAGCTAGTCACATTATTCATCACTTCACCCAACAATCTTGTTTGTAAGTCATCCAGAGATGTTTGTAAGCTGCTCAGAGTCATCTCTAGATGAGAAGGGTTGAGCACAAATTTAATAAATAAATAAATAAATAAATCCTTAGCATTCTCCAAATGCTCTCCCTAATAGATCTCCCAAACTCTTGTAGTCTAAATTATGGTTAAAATCTGAATTGAATGGATGTAAATCTGCAGATCTGTTTTACTAAATTCCATCAGTATAAGTAAAACCAATTTCATGAGCAAAAGAGTATAATAAAACTTACACATATAAACTACCTGGCATAGCAATTTTGATGATAAATTTTAACTCAAAATAATAAAAATGTATTAAGGTTTCAATAATATTATTCTTTCCCAAACTATATGAAAACTTTGCTACCAGCCACCCATTATTAAAACAAAATAAGGAATAATCTATTTTAAATAGACTCAAACTAATTAAGACCAAGTATTGAGAAGAAGTCAGTTTAATGTATCATAAAATTGTGCATTTGAGAAATTGTCTTCTGATGATCAGAAACATCACACCATTTTTTAAAAAAAAAAAATCAGGCTATATAATGCACAGAAACTGAACTGTTGTATATGTCTGAAACAATGTGAAACACATTCTGATTTCTCAGCAGTGAGTTTCTGGAAAGTCCTGACTGCAAAATGCAGGCCTGAATGCAGCTGCAGAACTTCAGCCCCAGAAGAAGTGGATTGGCAGGGTGAGCCTTTTGGTGCCGGAGGTGAGATAAGGCCTACCCCCAAAATAAGACCTGGTGCCTCTTTTGGAGGCAAAAAAAATAAGACCAGGTCTTATTTTTTTGGGAAACACAGTATTTTAATCCATATCTAAAGAATACAGAGACTTTCTCTGTTTTATAGCATTACAGAGACTTCCGGCTCTACTCTTTTCTTTTGCTATAATTCCTATTCTTAACAAAATCATTTTAACTGGTAGACACTGTGGGCTTTATTCACTTGTTCTGACCTCAAGGCTCATTAATCTGCAGCAACCACTTGCCCGGATGGATTAGTCGAGAACAGTTTTAGCCATGCCAGAGTAAACACCTCTCAAATTAAACTCTGAAGATGATGATTGGTAAAGTGCCTGGGCATGGAAGTGCAGCAAGCTGATGCAAATATTTTCCACAGAAAAGTAACAATTTATGAGAAGCCTGCATTATCCAAGACTGGAGACAGATTAGGCTGTGAAACCAGGAAAAAATGGCAAGCTCTGAGAAGTAAACAGATTGCATTCAGAGGTAGGGAAAGTATACATTTGCCAAACCCTAGAAAACCCAGACAGTCATCCCCAGGTGCTACACTAAGCCCTTGCTTAGTGGCTGCTTCAGACAGTTACAACAGCGATAGAAAAGTAATTGTGACCAATGCCCACATTTACAACTTTCAGAGTTCTATTAAAACAAAGAAAAACTGTAAGTACAGTTGTGGTCATGTAATTTTTCACATAACAACTGCTTTGCTTAACAACCAAATTGCCAGTCCAATTATGGTCACTAAAAGAAGACTACCTGCAGCATGAACAGCAAGAGAGCTTTCTTCCCTATTGCTACAGTCAAGCACGGTGCAGAGATCATAACACTTTGGGACCATTTCAATCCCTGCTGTCTCACTTCAGCCATCTTCTGACAATGGCAGCATTCCAGAAAGGATGTCTGGATACCAATTGATTTCTTAAATTACAGCCCCAGCTGCTAGTTCCTCTACATAAACCAGACCAGAAAATCAAATCCACATGAAGGCTAAAATTGATTTTACTGAGATTGATCATAATAACAGAAGCTTGCAATTCTGATTGTGCTATCCCTCCTCCTCTTTCTTATACTTCAGTGAATTAGTAAGACACGTGCCCAAGTCATGCCAATATTATTAAGTTGTTCTGGACTTTGAAAATGTTTTAGCTCCTTCAGCTTAGGTAAAGGTTCCTGAATATCTCCATCAAGGTGATTTCCTTATTCTCTACATCAGCTGCTTGGGAGTGTGGGACTGAATGATTAAGAGTTAAACAATAGCATTCCCTAGAAACAATACTGTTGATGACATAAAGGAAAGAAAATGAAAGGGAAGGAACATTGTTTAGAACTGGCCATGAAATAATTCACAAGAGTGAATGCATCACTAAAATATATTATAACATTGTAACATTTCTTAATTGTGTTGGCCGAATTGTAAGCCAATTACATATTATAATCTTTAATGGAAATACCCAATTAATCATTTCACAATTAATCCTAATGTCGGTTTATTTTCCTCTTTTCCCAAGATACAACTGAATTGAAGAAACAGAAGGAATGGATGTTATTCCTGTTGTTAGCTGCTAGCTTGATTTTAAAAGAGTAGAACTCTAAATATAACTTTCTGTGGATCAGTTATATTTTAAAGGATAACTTTTAAAACATTTAAAACATTAGTTTGGCCAAAAAAATGTAACACTATAAATCTTTCAAAATTGCTATGTATCAAGGATGTCCATCAGATTAAGGATGAATTCAGCAGAAGAAACCATCAAGTTGTGACCTGGCATTTTTAAAAATGCCAACCAGTGTCTGGCCTTAATTCTTAGAAAGACCAGTAAGAGATTCCCAAGGCAACGGACTGGAATACCAATTGAAAAACAATCCCAGAAACAAGCAGTGGTAGACCATAGCTATACTCTTACCAAGAAAACAAGGTGAATATATTCATGTAATCACCAAAAGTCGATCTCAGTTCAAGGGAGACTTCACTTTTATTCATAATAGGTGACCATTTCTTAGCTAATTAACTCTTGGTATTCAATTAAATAATGATACTGATGTTCAATTTAAAAACAAGGACAGAAGAACTATTGTTATTTGATCACAGAAAAGGATGGGGAGGATTCATCTCCAATATAATTAGTCTCTGGTACTTTGATTCCTTCCAACCTATGAAAGGAATTAGGTTTCAAGACTTCTGCAGATTAAGAAGATTCTTTCCCATGCCAAAGCCTGCTTCTCGGGGAAGGCAAGACCTAGGTCAGCCTAGGAAATATATTTACTGCTAATACGTCTGCCCATTTTACATAATTCATCTGTACAAAATCTTGAATGCTTCTGCCCTATCTATATCAAACCTTATCAGTTGTACCTCAGCTTTCCTATTATTATAATGTGCCATTAAGATGCTATTTCACTTGTTGGGATAGCCAATGAAAGATGTATGAAATTCCATGTCCAAAGGAAGATATAGCCAAGTCTCCTGCTCAATCCTTCCTACTTCAGTTTATTGTCCAAAAACAATTTTCACATCTCAGTTCAGTCAAGCAAACATTCATCTTGATCAGGCAATATCTTACATATATACAATGAAACTTCAAAAGTCAGTCTTAGAACCTGTGATTGTGTGATTCTTCTTGATGCACTGCTTTTATATATCTATTATTGCTTTACTAAAGTATGATTTGTTTATTTATTCTTGCCTCTTGGTTCTTTCTGTCCCCTGTGCTCCAACAATAGGTTATGGAATAAAAATGTTTTAAATAAACAGCTTATCCTTTATTCATTGAAGATCCTATACACCTTTTCTAAGCTTCCTATCCCCTAGCAAGCATTTTGCACATTGTTACAGATGTTGCAAAGTGAGGCTAAAAATAGCAACCATTGGCACAGCATAAAAAGTGTTTTATGATATTTAATGGAAGCTGAGATCTCTGAGATAATGCGGTATCTAATCTTATCTTTCTGTAATAAAGGTATAGATATAATGACACTTTAAAAAAGAGCCACGTGCTGGTCAGGCAAATTTACATCATGAAAATACTTCTAAAATTTATCTCTAGCTGCTTAGTTATTTACTCTAAACCTTTGTTACATGTTTGGAAAGAGGACAGGGACAGCCCTTGTGTAAAATACAAATGATATTCCATTGATCAAACTATCATGACAGTTTGCCAAATATCCCAAAATTATTTTAGCATCAACACTTATGATCCCAGAATTGTAATCTGCAGTACTGTGACTCTCGGCATATTTATAAAGCATCACCTGAAAGCCAAGAATCTCATTAAATGAATCATTAGATGCCACTTTCAAAATGATAAAAGCAGACAGCTCTGAATTTGAAAAGCAAGGTCATGAGTATCCACATCTCTGGCAAATGATAAAAGCTTGATTTTTTTTAGCGCCCAGGGCAACTATAAACTGGCATAGCATTAAAAGACATTAAAGCTGCAGCCAGCCTTCATACCTATGGTTATCAGAAATACAACGAGTCCCATATTTGCTAGTCGCTATGATCAAATGCTACAACCCAAATATCGTTTGACAAATATGCAGAAAACAACTGCATTCTAACATAACAAAAACACAAAATGACCTAGAAAATTAAAAAAAAATATGCTTATGATTTTAGCATGATCATTACATGGCAGAACTGTGTGTGTGGCTTACTTTATAGAACAAATAAATAGCAGAACAAAAAAATGTTTCAAATGCAAGAGTATAAGAATGATTAGGGAGGAGGAAGAGGAGGAGGGGGGGAGGATCTGACACACTACACAGAAAGCATCGACATGTTATTAACTTTTTAAAAAGAATGCTTCTATATTTTATACATGTCCTGTAAATAGGTATTTGTGCTTAGTTTGAAAATGTATCAACCTACCCAGGAAAAAAAGACAGAGTTGGAACAATAAAGAGAATTTTGGAAAGACTAGAAAAGATAGATAGAATTACTTCACCAGTTTGCATGTAGGTTAATGGCTGTTTGAGACAGAACATACCTACTACAGTAGCAATTTCATAATATTTAATATTCAAGGGAATATTAGCTGCCCAGAATTGATGAAATTGAATAAATAAATAAATAAAATTCTTAAACAGTAGTTTTGTAAGAGAGCCCTCAATAAGCTCACAACATTCCAGTTATGCCTACTGGCATAAAAGATTACCTGTCATAGTGACAAGCTGCCATGCGTTTAGGTCTGGTTTCAGTTTAATATGACAGAACCTACCCAAGTTGGTTTTGTACATTTTTATTTGTGGATTTAGAATTAAATCAGAACCTCAAAACTTAGACCAGAGGGTCCACGAATGGATCAAATGGCAGCAGCTGCATTGTACTGTAAGCTCTACTGTTTATTGGCACGCATCATTACCTCACATAACACATATACAAAAGAAACAGAGCTGCCATCCATTTGATGAAAGCATTAGATTCTGAAGATGCTGGCAATTATAACATATTCTTCAAACCATGATGGTTGAGGCAAAGTTTTGGATGGTGTTTAAACTCAGTCAGGGAAAACTTGCCTTTAAATTCTGCCTGGGATTCTGTCTGATTACTAATTCACCTATTAAAAATCCAAGAGTCTTTGATCCGTGTACATGATGTGTGCAATTTGCTTTTAATATGTTTGATGCTTTTCCACTGCCTTCCCCAAACCATCTCCAATCAAGAGCAGCAGGGTGCTAGGTCACTGCCTTGTTACAGGCTGGAGAAAGAAAGCTTCAAAGAAGGGAAACAGCAGCCTTCTTGCCAATTCTAAAGCTTTGCCCCTTCGCTGACTGGCATTAGTCTCCCCCACACATATACAATTTTCTGCTTCTATCTGTTCCTCCTCACTCTTCTCACACTGCCCATTGTTTAAATTACATGTTTGTGTGTTTGTGTCTGCATCTGCATATCAGTTTCACTTCAAGGGCTTTTAAAAAAAAATGCATATTAAAGCTCTTGTTCTCGTTATTCATTTTGTTTTGTTTTTTCTGTTAATTACTGCCTCACTGGATTTGAACTGATATTATTTAATTATTCTGTTTTTAAATATTGGAAGTGGGCAGGAGTGGGCAAGGTAACTAAATGTCTACATAAGTAACACGGCTTGTGATTAAATCAATTCTTTCTCTGAATTGATCTGAACTCATTTTATCCAGATTGGAAAGGATGGATGTATTGGCAATGGAAATATATAAATTACCAAACTGACTGCTAAAGCATGCTTGTCGAAAATAATTTAGCATTCATATTTGCTGTATAGTAGCTTGATTGATTTGATTTTTCTTTCATTGAACTCTACTGTACTTTCTTTCTCATCTTCTCCATTCTTTCAAACCCATATAATTCTTCACATATATTCTTTTTAAGGAAAGAAAAGACACAAAGATGAAAGTAAGCCTATACAGTGATTTTTTAAAGTGCATTCTATATTGTGGATTAGCATTATAAAAGAAGGTTTGGGCTCAGGAGTGCAACCAGGGATAGGAATATATTTTTGTCCCTTCACTCTTCTCAGTAAGGCAAACATTTGCCTCATTGAAAATACAACCACATATAATTTGGAAGGTAAAGTACTAGCCACTTTTAGTCACCTGCCTGTTTATCCAAAAAGGATACTTTATTACTGATGTATTCACTTATCTCTCATGTTAGGCTTCACATTTCCCTACCTAAGAAAGCAGCTCAAGTGTAATTCTGTTCACCTTTACAAATCAAGAAACATGGTTTCCAAGGACAGCCAAATAATTTTAGCACTTGAGGCAAAAAATCACACAGGCTTTCCCCCAGGTATTGTAATAAGACAGTATCTGTTGCTATTTTACAATACCCAGACTTTGCTATTTGATGTAGCTCTACATTCTACCCACTGACATCTATTTGGCCCTTTTCTTGTCATGGGTATTTAACAAGGCATTTGCTTCTGTGGTTTTATATTGTACTTCCATATCTGTGAGTAGGGCAAACTGAGAGGTGACCAAATATACCCTGCCAGACAAATGCCAACATCTTATTCCATGTTAATAAGCAAAGTAATTGTTGGTTGTTTTCCCACTGGCAGTCAAGACTTGATAAGGATGAATGAATGAATGAATGAATGAATGAATGAATGAATGAATGAATGAATGAATGGGAAGCAATCATTTTCTTTCATTTGGTCTATAATCAAACTGTAAGTCATAAACCTTGTTACTCTGGCAGAATAGAGCTAAGCAACTGGGCTGCAAAATTATGCTAGTAGACTTACCTGACAGTTACTTAGCAGTGTTGCTGTGAGGGAAGATGCCCTAGTTATGTATGACTACATTAAACATTTTCTTATAAGAAGCTCACTTATAAGAAATTAATGTTTATTCTTAAATCCTAAGAACGATGTTTTAACATAATATTTTCAACCTTCTTCACTGATTTTGGGTTCTGGATATAGAAGTTAGGGATCTCTGTAGAGGTACCAATAGCAAGTGATCATTTTAATTTTCCACAACAACTCTCATCTCTGAGACATTATGAACCATTTAATTGAATAGCAGGATATTAATTTTCTGCAATAGTTCCAGATTGATTGAAAGGTTTAGCAAAAACCCTTCGTCGGAATTAAACTTGTCACTTATAACTGCTGCCTTCAAATAATCTCATGACCAGAAGCACCATTTTTAGATATCATCTCACATTTGATATTTTGTAGGTTTGGTATTACCTTTATTTTAGCTTACTTAGCCTCAATAGACCCTGCTAATTTTCCTAAAACATTTTTATATGAAGCATGAATTCTAAAGATATATTCCAAAAGCATGGAAATATTATGACATTCATTATTACATGTTTTGGTGTCTGCTACATATTGTTTTATGTTTGCTATCAGATTGCTATGGGATTGCCTTCAAGCAGTGCTGGGGCTTAGTGAAAAACTGAACCAAACAAATTAATAAAACCAGCTATTTCCTGGTGCAAAACAGCAATAACAAATAATTGAAAGATTGATTTGTGGTAGGATTATTGCCCTGGAGTCTCTTCAGAATAAGCAGAGAAGAAACCATGTGAATCTAAAGGGAAAAACTTGTCTCAAAAAAGACATTCAGGCTAAAAGTGTCTCATGATCTTTCATTTCAAAGGAAACCAAATCAAAATAAATATTGTGTTTGTTTCACTCCTCCAAGAGAAAGAAAATTCATAACGATATAGCTTAACCTTGAATACCTTTTTCACCAGATTGTTTCCATATTTAGATGTGGCAAGTTAGGAGTTGTGGGGTGGGTATCCTTTTGAAGCTATGAATCAGCACTCATTATTTTAACAAAATAGGAAAGCTTGTTCAAGAAATGCGTTTTGAAAGCCAAAAACATCACATAAACCATAGTTGCCATAATCATATTTCAGTCATTTCAAGTTATAAATTTGAGCACTACATAAATAAACATGGTGATTACTTTGCCTATAATCTAACCTTTTCCTTTAGATCTATCCCCATTTATTTTTTTATTTTTCTAATAAATGTCTAAATCTTTCATGCACAGGCATCCACTCACACATTTGTTTTATAATATTTACCACACTGGAAAGTGAGAAAATTGAATTCAGAAAAATGAACCTTAAAACATACAATATTCTAATCATGTATGCACAGAAGTTTTGTTCATGAGGTCTTATAAATACGCAGAGATTATGGAAGAATTCACAGGCACAATTACTGGTTCTTTGCCTTTACATGTGCACAGCACTCTATTCTAATCTTCTTTGGATGTAGTCTCCTTCTGAAGGGAAGGGAAGGGAAGGGAAGGGAAGGGAAGGGAAGGGAAGGGAAGGGAAGGGAAGGGAAGAGCAGGAAAGGAAAGGAAAGGAAAGGAAAGGAAAGGAAAGGAAAGGAAAGGATGAGCCACACACAAACAGCACTTTTTCTTCAGGAGATATATGGTTGACTCTACATAGCAGCAGAACTCATATTTTGCTAAGTTCAGGACCTGACTTCTACAGAGCAGAGCTGGAAATATAGCCGTTATGGTAAGGGGTTCTGAAAAATACATGTTATTATCCAAATTGGAAGAATATGGGAATTGAATTCTGTACAAATAAATTCCAGAACATTAATGTCCTTGGAGAACAGACTGGGAGGAATTAATCAGTTTGAATTTTAATTTCAATTTACCCAATTTCACAGTTTTGAACATGTGGTCACACATATATTTCAGAAGTCACACCTCCAGGTTTATGTTCCTGTTGTCTATCTAAAGATAAATTTACACTTTACATTTTGCATGTATATTTTATTTTATTTTATCTATTTGTTTGTTTGTTTATTGGTGGTGAACATGCCAACACACATTTCTCCTCCTCTTTTCCTCACAACAGTCCTGTGAGGTGAGCTAAGAGTGATTGGCCCAAAGTCACCCAGCTGGCTTTCATGGCTAAGGTGGGACTTGAACTCATGGTCTTCTGCTTTCTTATTAACTGAATTTAACATTAGTAATTAAATTATGTTTAATTAATTAAATACAGACATGACAATGAAATATACTTTTTGTCCCCACTCACTATATTTTGAATAGCATGTCTGTAGGTATTATTTCAGGTCAAAATGTTACCCTCAGATTATTTTACCCATTCACATTTTATAATACAGTTTATTTTCAGATACTCTGGACACATCCTTCCAGAAGTCTGAAATGCCTGAGATGGAACAAGAAATGAATAACATGTCTGCATAATGAACGGGCAGAATAAAGAGGTCACATATTACTTGATTGAGAAGAGACAGACAGCTGGCTTGGCTACAGAACAATAGTGTGTCCATGGAGGGTAGACACAAGAAAGTGCTAATAAAGAAAGGGATAGCAATATCATGACATAAAGCTGTGACATTTTGAGATGTATGTATGTAACGGTGGCACTTGCATGATGATGTCACTGTTCATGTGTCTTTTGGAAAGCATTTCTCTTTGTGAGATTCAATGACCTGTGCACTGCTTCTAGAAAACACCTACTGTTTGATATTTTGCTGAGATGAGATTTTAATTTTGGTGATAAGTCTTAATTTGTGAGGTGTTGTTTTATTGAAGAATGTGGATATTGTGTTGTAGTTTTTTAATCATAAACTATGCAGAGGTATTGGGATTAGGTATTATATAAATCTATATAATTAATAAATAAATATGTTATGTCTTGTACAAGTTTGAATGATCACAGCTTAGTAGTCCGTTAAAATCTCCAGTATAACTCAACATGGCCCAGTTTACCATCCTCATTAAGTAGCAAAAATTGACCCACTGCCTCAAAAGAAAGGAGAGTAAAAAAGCCAAGATGGATCCCCCAATTGCTCAACTGAAATACCATCTTTTTTTAATGTGTCCCATACATATAAAAAAGGGGGAGAATTCAATCTCATGACTACCATCTTTGTTTTTTGATCCCTTCCAAAGATGTCCCTGATCTTTGCTATATTTCAGATGCCTACTGAGTCTCCAAAGCTACTTGAAGAACATAAGGATATCAGGAATATTTTATACTTAACGATTGAAACTCCTCCCATCAACAGCAAATTTTAAGGCAGAGATATGCACAATGTTTCTGGCCTTTGGATGTCAAGCTAAAACTCATCATACCCAAAAGCAGCAGATGGGGATTAGAACAAAAAAAAAATCCTTTTAATTTCCTTCTCTTTCATTTAAAGTATAAAACAGAAAGAAACAAATTGAGAGAGAAATCTCAAAACCATTCCACAAATGCTATACAGTCTCTAGCAAGAAGCCACAAACCAAACTCAGTCTTTATTATAGGACTACCACAACTCCCATTTCTGTTTATTGTTCTAATTAATTCATCTGATATAACTATTTAATAAAAATATATGGCACAATTTAATTGGCTTATGTAAGGAGCTGTGGGACATCACTCTGTTTCTGTTTCTAAACAAAGGAATATATTTAAATTATCTGTAATTCTAACTGCAAAGTATTAAAAGTAAGCTGTACTGAAATCCACGTAGTGTGTTTCCATGGAACAGAGAAAGTTAACCATTTAGTGTCAACTATGTATAATGTACATACTGATACAATTTAATTTCACAATCTACTTTTAATAAACCATGATAGTTTCAGGATTGGAATATTTTTACCTGGGAAGAGTCAAGATGTTTGATTTGCTCCTTGATTTTTTCTATAGATACTGAAGACTTTCACATAGCACTAAATTCATTGTATGTGAATCTTATATACTGCTTTTTACTGTCTTGGTAAGACCACACTTGGAATACTGCATCCAGCTCTGGTCATCATGATACAAAAAAATATATTGAGACTCCAGAAAGACTTCAAAGAGCAACAAAGATGATTAGAGGTCTGGAAGCTAAAACATATGATGAACAGGATATGTCTAGTTTAATAAAGAGAAGGACTAAGGGTGGCCTGACAGTAGTCTTCCAATATTTGAGAGGCTGTCACAAAGAAGAGGAGCTGGCTGACTGGCCACACTCAGTGTGTGGTCCTCAATGGAACCGCATCTACATGGAGGGAAGTGTGTAGGGCTCTGTTCTAGGCCCAGTGCTTTTCAACATCTTCATCAATGATTTGGACGAGAGGATAGATGGGGAACTCATCTCATCTCATCCTCATTTCCACCATAAAGCAATGTAGGGGAAAGGCGAAACTTGTCCCTGCCCCTGACATCATTTGGACGAGAGGATAGATGGGGAACTCATCATATCTGCAGACAACACCAAGCTGGCAAGAATAGCCAACACTCCAGAAGACAGGCTTAGGATACAGGAGGATCTGGACAGACTTGAACACTGGGCGCTATCTAACAAAATGAAATTCAATGGTGAAAAAAGTAAGGTTCTACATTTAGGCAAGAAAAACCAAATGTACAGGTATAGTATAGGGGGTACTTTGCTCAATAGTAGTAACTGTGAGAGGGATCTCGGAGTCCTAGTGGACAATCATTTAAATATGAGCCAGCAGTGTGCTGCAGCTGCCAAAAAAGCCAACACAATGCTGGGCTGCATTAACAGAGGGATAGAATCAAGATCACGCGAAGTATTAATACCACTTTACAATGCCTTGGTAAAGCCACACTTGGAATACTGCATCCAGTTTTGGTCACCACGATGTAAAAAAGATGCTGAGACTCTAGAAAGAGTATAGAGAAGAGCAACAAAGATGATTAGGGGACTGGAGGCTAAAATATATAAGGAACGGTTGCTGGAATTGGGTATGTCTAGTTTAATGAAGAGAAGAACGAGGGGGGACATGAGAGCAGTGTTCCAATATCTCAGGGGCTGCCACAAAGAAGAGGGAGTCAAGCTATTCTCCAAGGCGCCTGAAGGCAGGACAAGAAGCAATGGATGGAAACTAATCAAGGAGAGAAGCAACTTAGAACTAAGGAGTTCTGACAGTTAGAACAATTAACCAATGGAAAAACCTGCCTCCAGAAGCGGTGAAAGCTCCAACACTGGAAGTTTTTAAGAAGAGACTGGACAACCATTTCTCCGAAATGGTGTAGGGTTCCTGCCTGTGCAGGAGGTTGGACTCGATGACCTTCAAGGTCCCTTCCAACTTTACTATTACTATTATTATTATTATTATTATTATTATTATCATCATCATCATCATCATCATCATCTATTTTCCAAAGCACCTGAGGGAAAGACAAGAAGTAAGAGCTGGAAATTGGGTTCCACACAACTTCAAATAAATTTTCTCTCTATCCATCTATTTTAAAGCTACATAGGCTAAGGCAGAGTGCTAAATGTTTAAAGGATATTATGCAGATAGATTAGGAAAAGGAATGTACCTGAAGCTTTGGGCGACTTCCTTGGCGAAGAGGGAGGCACATATTTTCTAGTGGATGTCTATGGAAATTCTCAGTCATTCAGATTATGGTTTGCAAAGGTGCTTTTCAAAAAGCAACTGGACTTTCTTAGTTTTTTTTTTCCTTGAAAACATTTAGCTTCTCATCCAAGAAGCTTCTTTAGTTCTCCTAAACTAAAGTGAAATGTTTTCAAGGAGAAAAAAAACCCAAGAAAGTCCAGTTACTTTTTGAAAAGCACCTTTGGGACATTTCTAATGGACGGTTCTTCACTTCTTCCATACCAATGAGAATGATCTTTGCTTTGCTTTCTTGTTAGGATACACATTCTACTGGCTGTCCAGAAATTAGTCATGGAGATGGCCATAAGATTCATCTCAGACTCTACACTGTTTCAGCTGTCTTTTTTAGCTAAAGCAATTGTGTTTTGCAATATAAAACTATTTTGTGTATGTTACAAATTATAACTGGTTCAATGTAACATCTGCCTACTTCTATTACATATATCCATCAGAATCTTCATTTTAGTTCTTGGGGGGGGGAATGAATGCCATAAAATATTAAAATCAAGATGCATACTCATTTATTGTAGCTGTTTTTTAAGAGGAGAAATTATTCAACATTACCAAAACTGTTTAAAAATCAGCAGTTACTATATATACCAATCTACAGTGCTGCCATTTAGCCACCATCTGCAGACTGTTCAAAGAACATCTGAATTGGAAAAGCCTACTTTTGGGCTGTAGGCTATTCCTATGGATCAGGACCCTATTTACATAGACTTAGAACCTGCATAATTAGCATTACAAACCATAAGAGCAACCTACATCAATAGAGCAGACCTCTCTATGTAGCTTTGTCTAACATACTCCACCAGTACATGGAAGCTGAGGACATTTTTGTCCCCATCATTGACATTCCATGAAGGATCATACTTGACTAAAATTCTTATTATAGAGCATGCATGAAGCCTGATCTCAGACATGTTTAGTCAGAAGTCTTCCACAGAGATCAATGGAGTTTATTTATATTTTAAGCAGCAAACTCAAGGCTATTTCTTGGAAATTATTCTCAGTTAATTCTTACATTCAGCAACAAGGATACTTATTGTAGGCCTATTAACCTATTCTTTTTCTTCTCATGAACCATTTCCTATACTGGTAACACTGGAAAAGTCACACTGAAACAAAATAGAATCATTCAACAGGTCCGGAATAATAACTTTTTATTTCAGTAGAATTTGTTCAAGGTAATTTCCTGAATTATGTTCTCTATCAATATATTCATTTAACATTAATTTTTTTAAAAAAACCTAAAGGCATATTATAAATCAAGGGCATTCTGCTATTGTCCAGTGGGATCTTGGAACTGAATGCAACATTCAGTACAATCTCAGCTTCTAACAGTGTTTCATATAGTAATCTCTAAGTCTTACAGCTGCTGGAGCAATTCTGGTTTGTCCTTACAACTAGAGGGCACAGTTATTCAAATTTAAATATACCCAGGAGCTGTGTAGTTAGCTTAAAAGTGAAACCATCACTTCCGATCTCTACCTCTGACAAATGAAAGAGGAATGTGTCAGGTTGAAATATCTGCAAGCTCTTTCTCACACTGCAAAACTCTTTTTCCATTAAAGTGAAACTGTGCCATTAGACTGATTAATTATATCCAACAGACATACTCTGGGAAGGCAATTGAAAAGAAATTTAAGGTATGTTTAAAACCTGCACAAAGACTGAGAAAGGGGATGGGGGGAGGGATGGATGGATGGGGGGGGGGGAGAGATCTGTAACTATAATCCTAAATAATATTCTCTAATCAGGGTTTCGAGGATTCTACTATCAGGGTAAAAAAGAAATAAATCTTATATATAAATTAAGAATTCTATCAAATCTAAATCTAACATGGAATATGATAGTCCAGTTGAGCCAAATTCAGAACACAATCCTAAATTTAGATGACCCATAATAAGCTTGAGCTGGACTTTTAGAGAATCAAGTAACTAGAGCCTACAGCTGGCTGTAATTTGATTTAAAGGAAATGGAAAATCTCTCATTAGGCATCGCTCTTGTCTACCTTCATATACACTGGAACATGTAAGTACATTTGATCATAGAGCTAAATAAATAATTACCTAGGAGACAATTCCAAACACAACTGACATGAGGCACTCACAGAATAATCTAAATTAATCTTCCCTGATTTTCCTAGAAAATGGCTAATCCATAAAGGTATTTAAAGTCCATGCCCATTTGATCGTCATTCTGTGGGTTCAGGTTTCAGACAGGGATATAACTAGATGACATTCCATCATCTTTTCCTGCTTCCTACTGAGGTAAACATTGTTTTCTAAAAGTGCAGAGTATCATTCAGAGAGTATTCTAATGTGGCTGGCTAGAATCCATATTGCTGTAACAAAACAATTAGCCACCACAATCTCTTAAGCACAACAGATATCCATGCAAATTGCTGTTTGACTCAACAAAGTACTGATCACAATCTGCAGTGTCACATAGGAACATGAAGTAGGAGCATAGCTGATGAATCTATATCTTAGCCCATGGACTAACTCTAAATCATAGCCATTTGCAGTGGGAAACTCTGTTGAATAGGGTCACAAAAACATTGTAATCCAAAATTCTGTTGGTTTCTGTTTGTGTGTAAGATAGCAAAGTCCACATAAGCAAATAAATGTTTTTATTTTTACTTTTACAGAAGAGAACCTGAAAGCTCTACATAAGCAGAAGTTGATTAAAGTCATTTATTTTTACCTTTGATTGAATTGAACCTATGTAAGACATTTAATAAGTGGACTTAGTTCTGTTATTCCATAAGTGTCTAGAACAGTGTTTCTCAACGTTGGCAACTTTAAGATGTGTGGACTATAACTCCCAGAATTCCCTACCCAGCATGACTGGCTAGGGAATTCTGGGATTTAAAGTCCACACATCTTAATCCTCCAAGGTTGAGAAACACTGGTCTATAATATACAGGAAACAAGACTTTAAAAATTATGCATCCCAAATATAAGTTGCCAAGAGTCAACACTGACTTAAAGCCTACCCCCACCCCTGCCATAAGGAACAGCTATGATTTTATATGGAAAAAAATTCTCTGCTCAGAAAAAATAAAGGTAAAGGTTTCCCTGTCTAGTCATGTCTGATTTGGCCATGCTCCTCTCTGCTTCTTAGCTAAGGGAGCCAGCATTGTCAGAAGACATTTCCATGGTTCCATGGCCAGCATGACTATATGCCGAAGTGCATGGAATGCTGTTAACTTCCCACCAAAGTGGTACCTATTTATGTACTCACATTTGCATGCTTTCAAATTGCTAGTGGGCAGGATCTGGGGCAAGGATGGGAGCTCACACTGTCACACAATGTCTTTAACCACTGAGCCATTGTGCTCCACACAGCAAAAATAATTCACTGCTAAATTGTTTATATCCAAAATCACTAAAGTAGTTTACATTTTATATATTTCTATCTATATATACATTTGGTATTAAATGAGCTTGTTCCAGCATAGGGCCCTCCTGGTTCATTGGGGTTACCTTTCCCAAAATTCCCAGCATATGTCACTAGTGAACCTTTTAGTCCCCTTCCAAACATATCTAAAGGAATTGGAGAATGGTGACTTGAGTTAGTCTGCCAAAACTATTTTTAATGTTATTGTATATTTCTTATCTCATGTAGATTACTTAGATTTTTCCAATGGGTAAGGAAGAAATAATTCTTCTCCCCTCCTACACATGCACACATATTCAGCTACAATTATTAGCAATGACTCTTAACTCAGAAAGAATAACTTTATCAAGAAAAGGCTTGGGGAAAAAAGGCATTTCCATTTCAAAGTGCTCTAGCAATTTGTTTTCTATATTAAGGATACATTACTCATCATTAAAGGTTATTCATTAAATACAGTTATGCAACTGGTGTGGGAGAGAGAATCAGTTTTATGATTTACACCTTTAAAACAAGCAAGTTAGAAATGTCACATTTTCTTCAAGCTTGCAAATATGTTTATATACTTTGAAAACCTTAGTACCTAGCAATAAGCAAGGGTCAAAGTAAAATATTTGCCTCTTCCACTGCATTTGTTCTTCAAATGTTAAATGAAAAACTACCAAGCAAAACACAGAAATAAAACTGTATCACCATAGATAGGTTGAAATGGGAATGAAAAATGGCTGTTCAGAATTTGGTTAATGAGAAGGAAGCCTAATGGAAAAGCAGATGGATAGTTCATTTGAGTTAATAGAGCTGGACTGCAAAATATTAAATAACCACTAAATGGCTGTTGAGTTTTGTCTATTTCTTTGTTCCATCTATTAGTTCTCTGGATTTTTACAGTTTAGATTTGGTCTTCCTAATGCCAACTCCCCATATCATTAATTATGAAATTCTCAGACTCAATTACCTTGATTAACAAAAAAAATTGTTTCTCATTTCTTCAAACTAATTAACAGAATACAGGCTGACAATTTTATTTTTACTATGCTACCCACAGTTATGAGAACAGAAACACATGGAACTCTGCATTGAGCATCATTTATGTTCTTCGCTTTTTCCACAATAGCTTTTGTTAATCATTGAAAAAGACTACAGAATTTGTCAACTAACTTTCAGATCTGGAGCAAGTTCAAAAATTTAGTAGAATATGAGTAATAATAACCTTCCAAACTGATGCAATTACACCTCCCAGAATTTCCAAGCCAATATGGCCTAATGATTATCAAGGAAAATAATTAGATGAGTGCAACTATGCAAGCCTTTTATATTTCATTAATGTGAGAAGAGAAGGGGAGGGGAGGGGAGGGGAGAGGAGAGGAGAGGAGAGGAGAGGAGAGGAGAAGGAGAAGAAGGGAAACATTCACTAGCTACAGTTTCTGTGATAATTCATTTATTTCTTTATTTCGTATATTTAAAAAAAACCTGCAAATCCAGGATGGATAACATTACTTAGCCTGGTAATGAGATGTTCGGAAACCAATCCATAAGCTCAGAGAGTGAACCTTCACCCTCATGGATAACTTTTTTTTGAAGAAAACAAAAAGGTAAGAACACAATATCAAGGTAAGATCAATTGACTCAGATATATTATAGAATTAAGGCATTTTAAATTCTGAAGCATTTGTGGTTCGTAATATGTTCCTCTGAGAAATCTGCAAGTTATTTCAATATATCTGGAGAAGACGAAGTTGGAGAAGACTAGTTTAAATTGTTAAGCCAAATGACAATTGGAATAAGTGTACCAACTAACTTAGTGTTTGTTAAGACAAAATATATGAGAAGTCATGATTTAGTTTAATTTAAAAATGATTTAGAGTACTATTTCAAACCTGAACCTCAGGCATATATATATCAGCTTCGGTTTTGCATTTCAGTCAATGAAAGAGAGGGCTGTTCCTGCAGATTATTTGCTTCAAATTGAGAAACTGCAAAGTCCACTTAGTTATCAAGCCATCTCACTAGGATATTAATAGACATTAAAAATAATTTCAATGCTTATTATACAATATTTATTTCTTTTTAGTTGACATTAACTAAAGCTCTATTTGAGATCTATATTGATAAAGTAAATATTAAGAAACAAACATATATTCAATATGAACTTGCCTGAAAATGAATGAAAAACCAAAAATATATGTATGTTATGGAATTTTAAATGTCTCATTACATCTGAAAAAAATCCTTCTATAAATGTGCCACTAGGCATATACTTAAAAGGGAGCTAAAGAAATAGCCTAATTGTCCAAAACAGCAAGATGGGTATATAAATTTAATAGTAAATAAAAATACATTTAAAAAAAGCTTACTGGAGTTAAACAATGGCAGAAATTGTTGTCTTATAGTCTTTCTGTATAGATCTCACTAAAGTTATCCAAAACATTGTAAATAACTAACAAATATTAGAAAAGGAGTGTGCCACAAATAGTTCTTAAATTTATTAGGTATCACAAACAGCAGCAAGTTTACAAAATGTATTATGAGATAGCTATTGGATTAGTAAATATTAATCATTTGGAAGGAACTTTATCATAGGCATCTGGAAAGAAGGGGACCACAAGGGGGCATAATAAGTGAAATATGTATATGTGTGTATATATACACACATCATATATTTTTGCATTCAAAAGTTTGATGCAAGTGCAAAAGTCCCTCTGTAAGGGAGATGGGAAGTTTCCAAATTTGATGGATGGATGGATGGATGGAAGGAAGGAAGGAAGGAAGGAAGGAAGGAAGGAAGGAAGGAAGGAAGGAAGGAAGGAAGGAAGGAAGGAAGGAAGGGATTTTCACGGAGTGTAGTCAAAAACTCAAGATGCTCGCTGTGATGGTAGAACTGCCACACAGTTTTTACATGTTTTCCATAGTACCGGTATATTGATTTTTTTATTGTATTTTGTGCCCATCACTGCTAATTCATGTTTACACCAGGCTGAAGTACGGCTACAAGATCAACTTTATCTATCCAACTATTGATACTGAGATTAGTTGGATTTTTGCAGCCTAGACTGGGTAGGCTTATATTAGCATGAAAGTTTTTATGAAGATCAAACTAAACTTTGTAGTAGTTAAGTCTGATCTTCATAAAGTAAGTAAGTAACTTAAGTAGTACTCCCTGGAGCCTTTCTTTTTGATCAGATTACTTTAAATTAGCTACAGCTTATGGGTTCAGGTTCAGAATCTTCTAATACAGTACTGAGAATGCTTTTTGTGGTACTACATATTACATAATTTTTGCTACCAATGATAGTTCACCAAGGCATAGCAGTAATCATCATAACTTAAACATCGTAATCTGTATTGTTGACTTCTGATTCTCTTTGGCCACAGACTTTTTTGAAATAAACAGCACAAGTGATTTGCAGTTTGATGTGCTATTAACATTGGGGTTTTTTTGGTGGGCTTTTTTAAAGTTTTGATTTTATCACAAACCCATTTGGCAATTGAGTTAATACTAAGTGCTGCATTCTCTTGCTTAAGGGTGAGCAGTGCTTTTTTTCTAAATTAAAAAAAAAGGTGCCGGAACTCTCACACGTCATACAACCCGCCTTGCCTATCTTCCAAGGTTCCATCCAAAAAAGGTGCCAGAACTCCGTTCTGGGCGTTCTATGAGAAAAAAAGCCCTGAGGGTAAGTGTCTGTACAAAATAGCTTTTACCTCCATTTAATGCTTGTTCATGCCCTCCCCCACCAAAAAAAGTTGACAGAATTTATGTTGTAGCTCATGGGAAATTCCTTTGTTTAATTGCAGGCTTCTAAAGCAACATGATATTGGTATCATTGGATCATTGCTGCCTGCCTGGATTTTAAAGTTTTCTAAACCTTGTTTTTATACAATAGGGGAAAAGAACCCACCAAGAATCTTATTCTCTTGACATTTGTCTAATTCAGCAAATATTGACATGTGTTTTGTACTAAACATGACTTCATCTCACAGCTGCCATCCAAATACGCCAGTTATGTGGGCAGATCCTCAGTCAGGGTAGCAGATTGCATGAAATCCTAGAAATATGAATTAATAATATTAACTGCTTTACTGTGGAGGCTTCATTTAATTGAGTAAATATGGCAGTTACCCTTTCCAAACCACACAGAGTGATGTCAACCACATAGAAGCTTTTATGGTATATTGCGTTTTATGCTTTAGGAAGCCTCAAGTATTACAAAATCTTTTTTAAAAAAGATTTTAGATTATTGAACACTTTTGTATGTACATATACATAGGCAGATATATTTTTAAAAATGAAAATTTATAAAAATGGAGAATGCATGTACATTCACATTTTTATGAAATTATCCATTTGGAGATGCTACAAATGTAAACACCAATATTTTATTATATTTAAGACTTCTGCACTAATCAAAGGCTTAGACTTGATGGCTTAGACAATCTCTTCCAATTCTATGATTCCATGGTTTTCACTCCTCATCAAACTTCCTGGAACTAGGCCAGGGGTATTCAAATTTGGTCATTTTGTGACTTGTGGACTTCAACTCCCAGAATTCCTCAGCCAGGTATGCTGGCTGAGGAATTCTGGGAGTTGAAGTCCACAAGTCATAAAAGGGCCAGGTTTGAAGACCCCTGGCATAGACTTTCACCAATATGCCTTGTGATAAATGTGCATGGTCACAACCAACATGCCATTCATTTTCTCAAAGTGTCATACTACACTTTCAGCATTTGAAATGTGTCCACTAACCCCAGAGGATTGAACCGTGGAAATGGTGTACACAAATAAATCTAATACAAATTGCTTTCAATCGCCATTCACAGATTGGTCAAACCTGATGCAGTATAGGGCTTAACAATGTAGCAACACCAGAGACTAGCCATGCTGCAGCTAAGCAACTACATTCAGAAAAAAACAAGCACATTTCAAACAGTTCAATAAGCAGAATTTTTAATTAAGTTTCCAAAGGACACTATTGTACCTTTTGATTCCTTTTAGGGCAGCTGAATGACACTGAATACAAACATATCACTCAATGCCATCTTAATAGCCAACGAACAAGTGAGCTGAGCCAACCTGTTGGTAAAATAACAAAGAAATTCTTCAACCTATGAAAGATCAAGTCTTAGAAATGTAAATTCAGAGAGCCTACATTTCATGGAACACAGAAGCATAATGAACTGATCAATACATGAGCAAAAAGGAATACAGTCTGATCAATAGTTGAAGATGATTCCTAATTCAGCACTCTCTGACAAATACATATATTATAAAGTTTGACTTTACCTTCTTCAAAATGCTATCATATCCTTCTCTGGAATACCTGGATATAATAATTAAATTAGGAATAGTTGCTAACTAACAGTGCACACAATCTAAAGAGATAGAGGAAGAAGCTACTGATCAATTGAGCTCTAGAAAAATGCTGGACTTAAAATCTCAAATTGAGACTCTAATTGATCATTGCACGTCAATTAATCACTACAGAAGAGGATATTTCACAAGTCTACGTACAAATTATGGAGAACTCTGAGGATCAAAGAATGACTTCAACTGGAATACTTGCAATCTTAAAAGCAATAGGAACTGACTTTCAAATGTGATCTATTGAAAGCTGTGATAATCTGGATAATCAAGTAGTAACAACAGCATGGAACAAAATAGACTATACTATCCAGATGATACTGGAAGAAGGGGAAGAGAACTTAGACCAGATTGATGTGTCGATAAATACCCATACTCAAATATTGAGATTTGATGATACAGACGCGGTATTATGGAAACCAGCCTGGCACAGAAAGATAGCTAGAGTTAGATTTAAAAATGTGATTTAAAATTTTACTTAATGGGTTAAAAAGGCTTTAGAGATCTGGACTGATTTAACAATTAACTGAGTATGTGAAGTTAGCAAGATGATATTTTGTGTAACAATATGCTTGTTTTAGATATGATAATTACTTGGACGAGATTTAAATTTTACCTATTTTTTTCTATAGAAATAGATTGACTGATAGATTATATATCTAAAATAGAGTAGAGTAATATTATTATTTTAAGTAGGATAACTATTTCGTAATGGAAGAAGAATAGGAGAGATTTGTGATAAGAGAATAAATGGTACCAATCAATGATCTATTAGACTAAGAAATAGAATATATGTGGAAATATTAGAATGTTACTGTCAGAATACTATGTGTATTGTAGAAGGGATACCCGAAGTGCTAATAATATGTTTATTCAAGACTAAATTGGAATATGGTAATTGTAAATTAGTAAAGCTTAAAAACAGGATTTGGATTTACATAGATGTAATGTTATTGATGATTGTTTTGACTGATTGAATTTCATGTAGAAATGGATTAACCTAAATATGTTATACTATCTAAGGGATATAGGGAGGGAACTTTTAATGAATTAATTTGAGTTATATATGTATGACTTTGTTTTTGGATGATTGATTACCCCATCACCACAGTGTTTCTTGAGCACTCTGATGTAAAAATTAAAAAAAAAAACAATAAAACTTGTTTATAGAAAAGGAATAGTTGCTAACTATTAATTAACTCAACCTGATATACAACAGAATCTGAAATTTCCAATATGGTACACAACGTGCTCAGGGGTACCTTCTTTGTTGCCCATCAGCCTCTTTTTCCCTATTCCACTTTTGGCATTTTAAAAAATGCACTCACAATGTAGAAAGGAACTGACATGATGAAAAGCAAAACACCAGCTTTCAAAATTATATTTATTCCCAAATACCCTTGGATGAGATAGAACCATATGTGCATTTTTAGGGGAAAAATGCTGACTGACTGATTGGGCATTCCTGATATAAAGTATGTGTATGTGTATGTCTCTATGTTTATACAGAGTGTGCCAAAAGGCAGGTTTCATAGATAATTTATTATATAAATTCAATTAAGTGTTTGAATTGGTTGCCATTTTGACATTTCCTTATTTGTGTATTTGAACATTTCTAAATACAGTAACATTCTCTCTGAAAAGAATAATAATTAAACATATTGTGATTGACCTATCAGGCCTAATTTTTAATACATCCTATTGGGGGTATGGGAGTTTGGGTAGGTAGGTATGTCGATATGTCTCCCCATGCATCTATCCAAATTTGGAGCATAACTGACCATACGGGAATCCCTTGCTCCTGTGTTTGCCATTCCGGAATAAAAATATTTGGTGGGGTAGAGTCCATACTACCTACTACCACCCATAGAAAAACTGGCAAGGGCATTATTTTTATTTTTTTTAAATTATCTTTTCAAATTGCTAAAGAAAACAACACATGCCATAGTTTAGCAGGTTTTAAGACCAATTCTGATCTGCCTGTAGAAACAGCTACCAGATTCATCCCAGAAAAGGCATTCTTTCACTTCAACACAGATCAAAAATATTCTTCCCTAGTCATTAAAAAAAATAGTTCCACCACATTTGACAATGTGTCTGAAAAATGAATGTTTTCTATGTTGAGATCACACAGGGAAAACATTGCACTGTAACCTGTAAACTATTTTCTCCTGTTTAAAGCAATGTTCAACAACAACAACAAAACCCCAAGATTCAAACACAGATTCTGAGTAATCAGATTTACTGCAAGTGAAAAAAGGTTCAGCTACAGAATCTTAGCAACTAAAACCTTCCTTCTCGTTACTCAGGGTTCAGGTGAGGCTTCCTTGTTGCCTTTGTTCCTTTTTCTAACAGCATCTTGATGTAATGTAGAATGTGCTGAATACTTACTTCATACCACAAAAATGTCAATCTGTTCTCACTCTGCAATGTTTTGAAAACAGCCATTTCTGTTCCCACACTCAGAAAATTCCATCACATTCCCATAGCAAGGAATTTTTAAGCAAACCTACACTTATCCATCAACCAGGCATCAGTCTTTCTTTCATGCATAAAACTACTGCCAGTCCCTGAACAAGTGTTTAACTAAATCTCCCACAGCTTTATCTTTCATTCAACTAATTTCATCCAATAGCGAGGGAGGGAGGGAGAGAGGGGGAGGGGAGAGAGAGAGAGAGAGACCAAGACCCTGTGTTATCTGGGATATGTCAGAATATACAAAACAGCACGGAAAACAGTAAAAATGCCTTCTTTTGTTTTGAATGTGGAACAATTCAAACAATCCATTTTAGTTCAGATATTTTCCAGCTTAGAACATTTTGCAACCCTTTATTTTGTGTTTCATTTTAGCTATGATTTTAAATATATTCCTGTATTTTGTTTTGTTTTGTTTTCCTGTTGGAAGTGAAGCACCCTTTTTTGATAGAAAAGCAAAAAAGAACCCAAATAATGGAACATTTCACATGGTTATCGTTATTTGTAACTAGTGCTAGGAATAAATCTAGTTAATGACACAGAATAAAAGATACAGTGGACTATGAGATCTGGTGTCTTTTTTTTGTTGTTGTTAAATGTTGACAAAAATCCAGATCTAATATTTAAAGAATATACTTAGCTATGCTGGAATAAGTCTGCCAGCTAACAGAATATGGCTAGTGAGAGTTTTGTTACAGAAGCCAAACACAATCATCAATTATTTCTATTGTGATGGACTAACAACAACTGCTTAGAGGCGGGAGGCCAGCTTTGAAGGAGTTATGGATTCCAAATCTAATTACCATAGATAAGGCCAAAACCTCTTCCCAAAACAGAGAGTTGCTGCCACTTAAAGTAAGCAATTCTATATTTCTTTGCTTATCACAGCATTCCATTTTTTTCCCTACAAGGAAAAGCTCAGTCAGAAGAAAAGAGAAGGATTCTATCTCAGATCTCCTGTTCATTAATAACGTGTATAGAAACCCACATATACTGAACAGGATATTAATACTACCAAAGTGCCTACTAACAGCAATCACCATGATGTCTGGATATTTTGCAAGTCAAAAAAATCTAGATGCCACTAGTAGGAGAGCCTGAATTACAGCCTTTGACGTGCATAATCCTATTATTAATTACCACACAACTCCTGATCATCCACTACTAGCTGTATACCACAGGTACTCAAAACACTAATCCCCAAAATAAATGTGCATGGGTTTTACACATAGAAAAACACATAAACTGACGTAAAAAGCTAAAGTTTCTAGTATATTTTGTTTATCAAGTTCCAACTACCTCTTATGTCTTCAGTGTAAATAATAGTTGAGTCAGTCAATAAATCAAATGCTGATTCAGTTTGATTATTGAATTGAATTGGATTATATCAGTGGATAGACTGCTTTTTTATTTAGAATTTGCTTATTAAATTAACCATCCATTTATCTACTTTAAAACGGAGAGTTCATTCAGTTTGAACTAATGGAGAATATAGGAGATGATAAAGTCATTCAATCAAGAACTGTGTGAAACCAGCTTTTGCTGCCAAGAGATAAAATGGGCTCTTCTTAATTTTGTCTGGGAGAGATGATGTTATGTTTAAAGAAAACAGTGAACAGGCTTCCACTGTAGACTCTAATTATATTTATGAACTATCATGTGGCAATCCTGAACAAAATTACTTGAATCAAAATATTTGATGCAAAGTACTTGAATCAAAACTACCACTGCAATCAATAAGATTCCCTTCTGAGTGTACAGTAAACATGATTAGTTTAGGCTACATAACAAATTTACCATAGCATGATCTTTTCAAAGTAGTAACTTCCTCTGTTAGATGCATATAGAAGATTGGGAAGGGAGAAAATATATTTTCACAATGAGTGCAAATAGTGTGCAGGATTAAGTCAGCAAAGAGGTAACTGGACCCTCATAAATTGAATGAAATGCTGAAGACATCATTCATAATCAACATTTCCAAACTTTTGTCATTCATTATTTGCAAAATTTCCAAGTACAAATTGTAGCATTTGTGAATCATGGTAATTCATCTCTAGGCAACAGAAGCCTCCTGTTTTACCTTGTGGCACATTATTACACTGCTCCAAACTGCAACAAATCATCAGGAACTTTCACAATTACATAAGTCTTGACACAAAAACACTTACAAAGAGGACAAAAGTGTGCAGAAAAATATCAAAATTAAATATTAAAATTGACCCAAAGACAGGTGTTTATCAAGGCAATTTTAAACAGTTAAACAAAGATGAGCTAATTTCTTCATCATTTCATATATTTGTCTCAAATATTTCAATACCTACACTGACACTTCAAATATTTTTTTTTTTAGAAAGGGCTCCATTTCACTGAAGATTTTCATTCTCTTAATAAAGAAGATAGGGTTAGCCAATTCATGGAATGTAGTAATAATTTCAAAAGCCATCCTGATGATACATTTTTTATGGTTCCTAACTTAAAGGCAATCCATCTTTTGTAGAGGGTGTCGTTCAACAACACTGAACTTCATCAAGTCTAATCAACATGACCAATAGCAAGGGACTACGAGAGCTGTGATCTTGAATTTATATTTACATTATATTGCCTATGATGAATTTATTGCAACTTTTTTCTCCCTACTGGAAACTGTCTCATGTTCGCATTCATCCATTTAAATTTCCTCTTGAATCTACAATCACAACATGATTTTTACTCTTTCGCTTGATTTCCTTTCTTCACTATTTCAGTAATTCTCCTCCACAACCATTTCTGGCAGCTAAAGCCAGCAGCAGCTGTAATGTCTAATTACACTCATACCAATTATGGAAAATTTTCACACAACCATTAAATGGCTGGCACTGACATCAAAATGATTCAGGAGAGCTAGATAGTATAGCTATTGAAATGATCAGCAATTCTGTAAAGGCAATTTCAGTAGCATTCTAGTAATAATTATAATCAGTGCTTTTTTTCTAAAAAAAAAAAAAAAAAGGTGCAGGAACTCATACATGTCATATAACCCGCCTTGCTACCCTACAAGGTTCCATCCAAAAAAGGTGCCGGAACTCCATTCTGGGCGTTCTATGAAAAAAAAAGCCCTGGTTATAATGTTGGATTTAAGCTGTTCTAAAGAAAAATTAAATGAGCAGGAAGAAGGGCAATCGTTAGAAACTAGTTGTAGCAAAAGTGATTACTATGGAATTGTAGAGATGAATTGCAGAGGCATTTGTGGAATGAACTTTAGTGGACCCGAATCTATTTCTTCAGATACAGGCTGAAAACTAATGTAAAAAGACAATCTTATAATAAGTAATTGTGATGCTGCTTGTCACATTCTCTCATCTCCAATCTTTTTTCTTTCATGCAACCTAACACTGAATTAAAGTGGATGCCCATGAATTGAAAAGGATAAAAAATTACAATCCAGTGAGGTGGTAGATGGAGAAATAAAAAAAATACCTTTATAAACACAAGCGCTAAAATATTAGATACACAATTAACAGTATGACTCCTTTTACATAGTTAGATTTCCTCAAGAAAATCTCTAGAGAGCTGTTAGATGAGGAAAACAGTTGCTCTCCATACAAAATCTTGTGTGTATATGTAAACTGCTGCATCTAAGCTTTAAATGATGAACAGAAATAAATGGATGCGACCTTAAATCCTTAGTTGCTATATAATGCCTAAAATACAAATTTTGAAATGAGAAAGGACTATTGACAGAATAATATTAGTCTCGCAATTCAGCTCATAATAAACTATGGCAATCCATAGTCTTTAATTATGTAACCAGACACCTTCATCAATTCAGTTTACACTACATATTTTTATGACTACAGATATTTGCATCTCACATTTCATAAGTGTAAAAACAGGGAGGTGGGGAATGGGGACCATCAAACAAGATAATACTCCTTGGCATTTTTAATCTCCAGTCTACATCTACAAAATACTGTATGCAAATTCTGCCTTTTTATACAGAATTGCTAAGGCACTCTTCAAAGATCAGACAGGTCACTATCTATATTTTTAGCATCTTGAGTTCCTTTTGTTTTCAATAAGGAATAAGGTAATCCCAGTCAGAATGAAAACTGCGAAAAGCATAAAATAAAGTCCTAATTCTACTAGGAACTCATTTGTAGGGTGATTTCATCTGTACATGCACATTTACAAATGACACAACTTTCTGGAACTCCAAACAGTATATTCTTTAATTTGATCAGAAAAATGAAAAGTACCTTTGGTTTAAATCACTTGTCCATTGCGCATTTCATTAACTTTTGCTTCTCTGTATTGATGGATAATTGTTACTAATTGATTGACATTCTAATTTCATTAGAAGCTGTATTGTTGCGAAAACAAAAAACAAAATCAGGAAATCATACTGAACTTTTTGCAAATTAGATATTGCTATAGCCTACCTAATGGCCTACGGAAAATTCATATGTTTGCATCATGGTCAGAGCTGCCATCTTAATCATTTAAATACTGCAATATTGCTATTAAACTGTTAAGTCTAATAGGATTACACTTTTATACGTGGATCACTCCATTTTCTTCAACAAACAAAAAAGACAAAGCCCTTGTAACGTAGATGAAAATTAAAATTTGACAGCCCAGCAGTCATGTTCCTATAACATATAAAACCATAACGAGAAGGGAAGAAACATCAAAATCTATAGGTACAATGCAACTAAAAGTAAAATATCTATGTTGCAATTGTAAACTTTTTCTACAAAGGCCAGTGCAAGGAGCTAAAATAAACAATAGGATAAGGGAGGGCAGTCTGGAAGATTAGAAGAGATAGAGTTAATGGAATTATTGGAAAATTTAAATAATGCTTTAATGTATTGGAACTTCTCCTGAAACTTTCTTCCAGTGGACTTTTCTATCAAGAATTGTATGTTTCACAAAATTCTCATTTTTTTTATTCAGAAAAGGATTCTCTGGAACCCTAGTTGTACTAGATCCTCAGAAAAACAGGAGTAATACTTTTTTCAGTAGGGCTTACTTTTGAGAAAAAAGAAATAAGATTGTACCGTTGTGCATTCATCGTCCATCCATACCGAAAATACAGAAAAAAAATAAAACTTATGATTTTAATGTTGCCCTCTCGTCCAATTTACTTGGATTTCAGTATAAATCACTGTGGCTTTGAACTGTCACACCCTGACTAAGTTATAGCCTTTTTCCCCTTTTACTCCTTGTTCCTTTCCCTACCCCCACTATAGTCAAAATAAAAAAGTGATGTCCAATATAAGAAAACATCTCTAAAATGCAATAGTGCCATCACCCAAAATCGTAAAGAGTACCTCTGCTTACTGAAAACTGTGAGCATACATATAACAAGCAAAGCTACAAAACCAATATTCTACTTACCTACATTTCCTCAACCAGAATGCTTTACCAGATTTTGAACAGAAACTTGACTGATTTCAATTTCTGTAAATGTTAGGCAGCAATTTCTAGTGAAGACTCTGTAGAAAAAAACCCTTAGGGTACATTCTAATTTTAGAAGAAAAGAGTTGAAAATAATAGTTAATGCAAGCAAGTAAATACACAATGCTTTCCTTACTTTTCTCTGTAATGAACTTGTAATTAAAAATAGTGAATAAAATAAAATTTATTTTTATTTCCAATTTCCCACTATCAACATTTTCATTACTGTTGTCCTATAAAGAATATGGAATTCATGGTTCTGAGGGTTGTTTGTTTGGGGGGGGGGGGTTAGGGCTGCTTTTTCTCTGTGCCAAGTAAAGAAACATTATTTTTATGCATTGTTAATGTCTTCATAGATGTTATTTCAAACATTGTGCAAAGCCTTAAACTTGTTCGCTAATTCAGAGCATTTAGAAGAGTTCTTTCTGGTTCTCGCTACATTCACATTTCATTGTTTAGAATAGCATCCTTCATGTTATTATCTTTAGGCAATTCCTCCAAATGGTCTGTCTTTATCAATCACTTTAAATGTTTCACAGTATGGCTGTTGTATTCACATCTCTAGTATGCCCCCCCCCAACTAAAATTTCATGTATTGCTGGTTGCATTCAGACACAAATAGGAGAATAATAAGGTATTTCAGAGAATTTGGCAAAGCAATCTGCTGGAGATCTTATTTAATTCATATTATGCTACCCTGACAATCATTTTTGACAGGCAATGGTAATTCTGAAATTCAAGAAATTATCCCAATCAAGCAATGGAAACCTAGTATAAACCAGTCTAGGAGTAATTTTGGAATTCAGTCTTTGAAAACTGTTAGGAAACAAATCCTTGAATCCCTCGTTCTGCTCAACAATGCTCAGAATGATGCCTATCATTTCCAGTTTAGGATAAGTGGAAAATTGCTTGCTTCAGGATCAGTATAAACCAAATAATAGTCACTCTATGCTGATTGGTGAATTTGGATTGATCACTATCTTTCAGGCAAATTCACCTGATAGCATTTTGCAGGGCTTTTGCACAGATTCAGTGAGATGCCATCATACACATGCATAGGCATCCATTCAATGGTGGGATTCAAATATGTGAACAACGGGTTCTCTGTGTGGATGCTGCTTTCGGAAGTCCATTCTGGGCTTGGGCAACAAAAAATTAGCTACTGGTTCTGCCACCACTGCATCCATTCCTAACAACAAGATACCAAAACAGCAAAACACATCACACTATCAGTATACAAGCTCTTCCCTTTAGTACTTGTATACACAATTACATAAGAAGTAGAGTTTTTGTCATTTTACACATTTGATTACTTGGCCCTCCCATGGATGCATATGCATACATAATTAAACTCTTGGAGAAAATATCAGGTTCAAATAATATCTGTAAACAAAACATCAGAATTCAAAGTAACTTCATTTCCTGCTGTTTTCAGAAACTTTTTGAACCCTGCACTACTAAAGCTATTCTAAAAAAAAAATAAAAATCTTCAAAAGATGCCTGGAACATACTCTGTCATAGATATCTTTTTTCTTCTAACATCTGACTTATGTTACCTTGAAAAGATCATTCACTATCTAATCTATAGCTTACACTATAGCTTTAGGTGCCTCCTAAAAGCACATTCAGCATCGTGGTATAGGAATAATACAAAACAACTTGCCCCCCCCTTTTTTTTATATTGCCCAGAGATGTTGTCACATTGTCCCCAAAACCTGCCAGGCAGATTAAAATTCTTAACATAATGCAAAAAGGAGTCAAACTACTCAATGTAAAATTGTTAGATAATTACTAACTGCATATTATATGCTAAATTACTACATTAAATCTCTGGCATGTGCCACCTCCTACTCAAAAGGCTGGAGCAGGGAGAAGATTGAGGGGGAGGGCATCTGTTCTCCAGCTTTCTTACTTACATCTCCAAAACAGGATGAGACATTTTGCTAAAAACAATTAGGCTAAAATAAGGACGAGCAGTTTCCCTTCTGAGAGCACATTTTGCTTGCATTCTGTTCCCAACATTTTCTTTTCTCAGTTATCCTCTCTGAACTTGATGTAAAATATTACATGGATATTCTTTTCTAAATATTACTAATTTTACAGTTCTACTCAATGTTCAATGCTGTTTGATTTCAGCAGTTAATACTGGCTGGCAGAATTTCATTTGTTAACATTATTAAACAGTCAATTAACTATAGGAGGTTTTTGGCAATTGTTGGCACAGAAAGGTATAGCATTTGTCATCAACTTTAAGATGATAAATTGGTGGTGACTAGTTATCATATGTATTATTATTTCATAGAGGATAATAAGGGGTAAAATTTTGAAATCCCGCAACTAGTCTCAGTCAAAACTATGAATGTTTCTAAAGTACTGAAATTCTACACTCTGGGGGAAAATTTTCACATTCCAGAATTTAAATTAGATGTTAGTTTTGTGAGCATCTAAAACCCAGCATTAATCATAATGCATTAGCTTCAAGCAAATTATCAAAGTTGGATGATGTAGGAAATTTTTACAAAGCTACTGTCACCTTGTACAGCTGAACTTTGACAACTAGTTGAAAGGGAGAATACCAGGAGATCCAAATATTATAGTTTATACTGTGAAACATTCCCAGAAAAAAAAACGACAATTACCAAGACATTGTCGTAAGATGCTATTTTCTCCTACAGGAGCTTTCTTCAAAAATGAAAAATGTATTCCAGAGGGTATCAGTTAACAGCTATCATTCTGTTGAAAAATGAAAAATTACATCCTATTCTTATTCAAAATAATGGATGAATCTGATCAATCATCTACATATTACTTTTTAAAAATAATGGAAGTTAATCCACTTGAGTTTTTCCATGCAGGGGTCCCCAACCCCTGGTCTTTGGACCAGCACCAGGCCACAGAATGCCAGAAATTGGGCCACACAAACAAGTGAAGCCCCATCCGTGGGATGCAGGCAGCATGCAAAACCAGCCCTCCCCCCCAGTCCAAGGAAAAAGTCTCTCCAAGGACATAGTCCCTAGTGCCCAAAATGTTGAAGGCCGCTGTTCTAATACAGTGAAACTTTATTTTATTTTCAGTTTAGAATTTCAATAACTTTCTTGTCCAAACCATATTTTGCTAACCTGATTGGACTACAGCTCCAACTTTCTTCTCATTGTAGCTGGAAAGTCTAGACATCATATTGCAAAACATTTGTCCAAACCACACATTTCTGCTTTGTTTTGTTCAAGTGATTTATAAAGAAACTTATCTTCTCACTATGATCTGTCCAGACCTCAGTGTTGTTTTATTAGTAAAAAAAAGTTATTTGCATAACTCAAAATTTTGCAATGCTTTCACCAGGCTCATATTGTTCATATCATTTATTCTGGATTAAGAACTGCCTACAGAAGCAAGTATGTTTAAAAACACTTTTTTAATCATGCTGGAACACCAAATCTATCTATTTTGGATAGACAGACAGCTCCTGCAGTTTATCAGAATCTGGTACAAAAAAGCCATGGCACCGATCCAAATGTAATACCAGATGAATACCTACATAATTTGTGTAATGCCCAGGTTTTAATCAATGTCATTTGCAAACTAACATTTTTTCATCTTACAGTCTCTTTCAACACATTGAACTATGCAGGCTTTCATTAGATGCAGTGATTGGGAAAAATCCCAAGCTAGTAGCATATTTGTAAATTAGATAATCCCATTATTGTACTGGTTTAACAATGCATTACTCGTTTGATCCTTTCCATTACCCAGAAATATTTCACCAGTGTTGATATGTACCGTATAAATAACATAAAATGCATTATTTATATCCTCATGTCATTGGTCCTGTGAAATTGTTTCTGTATTGAATACACTTTGTACTACCTATGGCTACTGCTATGTTTGATTATATACCCTGTTCATCCTATCCAAATGTATGCAGATAGGCACACAGACACACACAGACATTGCCTATCATGAATAGATGTTTCTACTGTATCCCGCAGATTAAAGGTTTGTTTGGATGGGTGATTGATTGGCAGGTTGAAGCTTTGAAAAAGACTTATTTAGGAGGAGAAATGATTATAAAATTTTACTTCACAATCCTTTTTTTCCAGATAACAGATATTCATAATTAAAAGACTCATGGAATTCATGTAAAGTTAGCCGCTTAGCCAAACAGCATTACGCAAAGAATAATACAAGAAAATAAAGATGTGGGATTCACTCTTCCAATGATTGTCATTGAACATTAGTAAACATTCACAGTATGAAGTCTGTCATAAATTCTCCAGCATATAAAGTAGTGCAAAAAAAAGCAATCCAGTCACTTTTTCACTGCATTCAGAACATGTTAAATGATTTTCTTACTTGATTCATCCACATATTACTTAACAATTGCTTCAAGGTCTCAAAAGACTGTTATAAAAATAAACCATTTCTGGGCCTAGATAGCATCTTCAACAATTGAATATCCATTTTTAAAAAAATCAATCCATCTTTAAGCAAATTAAGGTTAAATTTGGACTTTTCATAGAATAAATCTCCCACAAAATTCTTAGCATTTTAAAAATCAAGACTATGGAATCCACTGGATTATGGTAGCTGTTTTTAAAGCATTAACAAATGAATACATGGCTACTGAATGTCATTGTTTCTTACATAGTAAATACCTTGAAATGCTAACTTTTACCAGTGGGCAGCAAGTGAGGCAGATAAACACAACCTCCTTAAAAATAAAATTGTCTCCCTCATGTGCAAAACACCTGCATTCTAGTAAAAATATAATCTTTGAAACAATTCATGTAAATCCCCCTTCACAAGGTATATCATTTACTTGATACATAACACAAGTTTACTAATGCTTTGTAATTCATGTTTAACCAGCAAGCGGCATATTCCTATCTGCTTGTTAAAACACCTGTTTGCATATTTCATTTTTTTAACCATTGCACATTTTGATGCATAAATTTGTTGGAAACACACAAAGCTAAACATCTGTTTCCACAGATTTTGCATTTGTACAGTTCTGCTTTGTGGTATCTTTCCCATTTCCTGTAACCTGGCCCTTTTTCTCCTTTATACAAAAAGATTCCTTAACCCCTTCCTCCATCTCTAGATACTCTGATTTGACCTCGGTGGAAGAAGATGATGAACTTCGGAATTTCTTCAGTATTGTTGGGAGATAAGGGCAACTGACTGCATTTTGTGTCAACTGGGTCTGTTCTTCATTATCAGTTTCTCTGTGGTAAAAATAGTTAAAGTTGGAGACAATCACTGGCACTGGTAATGCAATGGTCAGCACACCTGCAATGGCACACAGGGACCCAACAATCTTCCCACCTACAGTTATGGGTTTCATGTCCCCATAACCAACCGTAGTCATGGTCACCACAGCCCACCAGAAGGCATCTGGGATGCTCTGGAAATGGGTGGTAGACTCATCTGCTTCTGCAAAATAAACAGCACTGGAAAACAAAATTACTCCAATGAAAAGGAAGAAGATCAAGAGCCCCAGTTCCCTCATGCTGGCCCTGAGAGTGTGACCCAAGATCTGCAAACCCTTGGAGTGTCTGGAAAGCTTGAAGATGCGGAACACCCTCACAAGACGGATGATTCTTAGGATGGCAAAAGACATGGCCTGTTGACCATTACTGCCCTGTTGTTGGGCCAAATCTGTACCCAGGGTGATGAAGTAAGGCAAAATCGAAACAATGTCTATGATGTTCATAATGTTCTTGAAGAAAACTGTTTTGCTAGGGCAAGCAAAGAAGCGCACTGTAAACTCAAAGGAAAACCAAATAATGCAGACAGTCTCAACGATGAAGAAGGGATCATTGAAGACTGTAAGCCCTCCACCTTGCAGCTGAAGGGTCTCATTGACATTCTCCAAGTTCTGGGTCAAAATGAGCTCTTTTTCATCTCTAAACTCTGGCAGAGTTTCTAAGCAGAAAATGACAATGGAGATTAAGATGACCAACACAGAGACTATGGCAATAATTCGGGCTGGGCTGGAGCTCTCTGGGTACTCAAAGAGCAGCCACACTTGTTTTTTGAATTCGTTTTCAGGCAAGACCCTGTCATCTTCTTCCTTGACAAAGCCTTCATCCTCTCTAAATTTGAGCATAGCCTCTTCCCCAAGTTCATAGAATTTCACTTCCTCACTGAAAATGTCAAACGGCACATTGACCGGCCTTTTCAGGCGTCCCCCTGACTGATAGTAATATAAAATGGCATCAAAGCTGGGTCTGTTCCTGTCAAAGAAATACTCATTCCGGAGGGGGTCAAAGTACCTGCCCCGTTTTGTTGGGTCTCCTAGCAAGGTTTCTGGGAATTGAGCCAATGTCTTCATTTGGGTTTCAAACCGTAGGCCAGATACATTGATCACAATCCTTTCACAGCACTCATACTCACTGTAACGGACTGAGCTGTAACCTCCAGGCCCCACACCATCTTCTGGAGGCTGCTCTGTAAATGAAAGCTCATCTTCTCCATCCTCATTGTTGTAACAGAACATTCTTTCCTCGCCTTCTTCATCCTGTCCATCCATTTCCTCATCTTCTTCCTCATCATCATCCTCACTCAAATCTTTGAGGATTTTCTCCTCTGAGCCACTGAGTAGGAGCAACTCAGAGCAAGGAAAAGAGGCACCAAACTCGCGACCGCCAAGACAATGGGTTGCTTTCCTCCTTTCCTTCCTTCTACTGCCTTGATAAAAGCCACTGTGTGATGCATGCCCACTGTGAGATGATGAAGAAGCCCCACGATTCTGTTCTTGATGGTAATGATGATGTGGACCACCTCCTCCGACAGAAGCCCCCGTTTCTACAGCTGCTGTTGCAGCTGCCACAGCTGCCGCTGCTGCTGCCCTAGACTGTACTAATCTCTCTCTCTCTCTGGCCCTTGCTTGGGCTGCATATCCATAGGGCATGTGGTTGTTGCAGCCAGAGCTCTCGGCACTTACCATGGCTACCTCCATTTTGTATGTATTAGTTTAGAAGACCCAGGAAGGAAAATAAATGTTCGTCTCAATAGTCATCACTTGGTGTTCTACATGAAAACAGCAAAAGCACTGGGGTCTGGAAAACAATTTCTTGGAAACATAGGCCTGTCATGTTCTCGTATTTGCATATTTGCATATTGCTCAAATACAAGATTTCCATTTTCTGTTTATTGCCCAGAAGGCTTGACACAGCTTCGGGAAAGGTGTTTGTCCAATTATAGCAAATAGTCCTTGGATGTAGAAAGGAAATATTTCTGGACCATGTCCTTTTCCATTAGAAATCCTCCTGCTTAAAGGATCCTTCAGTGGTTTAGGAAAAATCCACAGAGATAAGTTCATGATTTTTTGTTTTTGAATCAAGAAAGCAATGCACCTAAGTGAAGTACAAATGGCAACTGTTCAAAAAGAAAAAAAAGGGAATCAGAGCTTGAGTTCCTCAGAACATCCAAGTACAAAGTAGCAGGTATTTTCACTACTACCTAGTGATGGGATTGTGCATTATTACATTATATAAAAAGTTGAAGGAACTTCTCATGTTCACTTTGTATACACAGTGAGGCGGTCTCAGTACACCCACTTTCCAGTCTATCAACAAAGTTTTAAGCTCAGGAAAATATTACCCAGGCAGTAATGGTACCAATTGTGGCAAGAGAAGGAGGATGAGAAGGCTGAAAATCCAATTCTATGTTCCCCATCTGAGGAAAGGGGTAAATCGCCCTTCAGTTGTCCTCATGCAGAAGCATTTAACCTGAAGTACACACATTAAAAAGGGGGAGGGGAAGAGAAACAGATGGGTCATAATCCAGAAATACAAATGATGCTGTCTTATATCAAAAGATCCAGATTTACCTACTTGCAGTAGTCATTATTCTCCATTTCTGTACACCCATTCACACTGCACACTCAATATTTCAGTGTACATCTATCTATATATAAAGTTACCCCTCCCCCACAAATATGCAGGCATATACACACCCACATCTCATTCTTTTATGTCAAGGACTGAGTTTTGAGTGCACATCTACATTACAATGTGCAGGTAACTCTGCATTACATAATATATGTAGGCTTAAGCTTGTTTATAACACAGGTATAAATGCAGAATAGGTACAGTATAAGTATAAACATATCTAGATGCACTACTCGTTCTTGTGCCAACGTGCACAGTTTACACAGATTGCTTTATTTGCTTTGTGGAGAGATTTGACACTCATGACATTTGACATCAAACATGTTGAATAAGAGTCCTGTTATACGTCTATATGGCTATGTCTATATATATATAATTTAGAATTATGACTATTTACATGTAGGCAGAAAAACAGAACCAGGCAATTGCCATAGCTATAACCAAATAGATATATAATGTGGATAATAATCATATGCATCAATGCTACCCACAAACTGTTAACAATACGTTCATATCAAACGTTCACCGAAAAATACCTAGCCATGGATGCCAGTTGCAGCTTACATATTTGGAGCATAAACAATAAACCCGATTTTCTAAAATACTTTTAAAATCCGTTCTTCCCCCGCCCCTTCCCCCCAGATTCTTCTCTACCGCTGAAAATGAACGAACGCAACCTTGATTGAAAAGGCAAAATAAAGAGAAGTCTTCGACAAGAAGAGAGAGCGTGTTGCGCACAGAAACAGCCACACATTCAGACGCTTCGCCTTTCAAGCGTGCTCCGGAGAGACAACCTTCTTTGAAAAAAGCCATAGCGCAGAGCGAAATCGACCCCTCGGCATCACGCAAGGAAGTTGGGGGGGGGGGGAGAGAGAAAGAGAGAGAGAGAGAAACATTCTTGCCTACTTACCCTGCAGGGCAACGACCAAGAGGAGCTCGCGGATTGCCAAGGGCGAGGTGGTGGTGGGGGGGGTCCCCGAACAACCTGTTTTCACAGGTGTAGTTCTCAGGGAGGGGAGGATAGTACAGGCGGCGAAACGGTTGTTTCTCTTCGCGTCTTTCCAGGGCGCCGCGAGAAATGCTTCTTCCCGCCCGGCAAAATCCGGCCGTCGTTTAACAGAACCGAGGACAGGGATTCAGCGACCACTTGATTCGGCTTCGATCTTGTCAAAAATTAGCCATCGGCGAAAGGAGAGAGACAGAGAAAGAGAGAGAAAGAGAGAGAGAGAGACCCCGGCTTCCAGCAGGAAATAGATGTAAAAGGAGGGCAGCGACAGGAGAGGGTGACAATGTGGCGCTCGCTACCAGGTCGTGGATGCGCAGAGCGCCGGTCGCTGCTCTTTCGAAGCCCCGCGGTCGCGCCGAGCCATGGTTGTGAATCGCCCCTTCAGAATAATCCCTCGCACCGAGGCCGGGAAGGCTCTTGCTATTGACAAAGAACCGGCGCTGCGCTGCTCAGTGGGAAGCTCCCTCCCCACCCGGAGCTCAAGGCGCGCTGAGCCGCTGCAGCCCCAGCGACTGGGGCAATTTTGCCGTCCGAAGTCATTCCCTGGAGTAAGCGGCGTCCACTTGTTGCTCTCGGTTTGGACTTTTTACTATTATTTATTTATTTATTTATTTATTCTTAATCCAATCACCTCCGGTTTCTTATCGGCCGCCCTCCGGGAAAAGGAAACTCTAACATAGTCTATCAGGGTTTGTCTTCAATGAGTTCCCCATTCTGAGGGGGGCGCTAAGTTGTGCGGCGCGCGTTCTCCCCTCCCTCAGCCTTTCGCATCGCAGAATCCTCGATTATGTTTACCTATCCGACTGAAGGACAAACGGCTGAGCCGGGTCTGATTTATTCCCTGGGTTTCTTAGCTCTCTAGGGGCCTCTAGCGGCAAACAATCTCATTGGTATTCACAACTCATTAATCCTTCTCTTGCTTTGGCACATACCCTACCACCACCACGCATAAACACACAAATACCCTTGGTTCCAATCTTCTTCTCCCCTTCTATAAGTTCTTGAAGGAAACCTACAATAATTATAGCTATTATTATAATTATTCCTGAATCGTGCACCTACTCCTGTTCCGGATTTTTAAAAATTGCCGACACAATTGTGATCACTAGGTGGCAACAAAGAAATGCCCCAAAACCTTGTAATGATTTTCTACCTTCTGGTGGTTATCTAGGCCTTTGCAGCTCAAGTTTGGACACCGTGACAAATATTGTTCCTGAAGGTTTATGGAGGGAAAGGGAAAGGGGAATCTAATCAAAGCCATGCAACCTCTATATACAGAACATCAGAACACACATCACCCAACATGTCTAGGTAAGGGTGGAAAAATACAGCATATATTCCTGAAGAGCTGATACCTGTCAATATCAACAATATTAAACTATGTGAGTTTGTATACCACGCTGTGAGACAGTGTGTTGTGGCTCTGTGAGTCTGGAATAATGATTCTTCTAATTCCAAGATTGAGTAATAATATCATAGCTCTGAAGACTACACAGGGACTATGGAAGAAAATAAAACCCAGTAAGGCTGTTTTTTTTTCTTGGATGATGTGTGATAGGAATATTTAATTTTTTTTCCTCCTCTTAATTGATCTAAACTACTTATGTGTAGACAGGGTGATTTATGGAGCAAACTACTAACAATAAAATAGAATAAAACAAACAAGCAACCATTAAAAAGTCTTATCTAACATGGCAATTAGGAATGTAAAGATGTCATTTAGAAGCTCGGGAGAAACAAATGGTTTCACTTGGCAAAGAAGGTAAGCAATTCAACATAAGATCCATGGCTTCAAATACCAGATATGGGCTGTAAAGAACAGCACCATCTTCAGCAGTTGTCCAGAAGAGGGTTTTGTTGGCCAAAGGCAGAGTAATCCCTCTCACAACTCTCAATGGAATGTATGAATGTGGTGTGCATGGTTGGGGAGGGCAAGTTATAGTGTGGCCCATCCTCACATGGGTACTGCTGAGCTATCTTCTCTTTCTCTATGTCTATGCACAGGAGAAGGATGGGGAGTAACAGCTGTAGCACTTCTTGGAAGAAAAAATAGACTTTCAAACAATTTAAAGCAATATATGTTTATATGCTAAAATATGCAGTAGAAATAACCATATAGTTTGAATTTTAGCCCAGCAAGATAGAAAAAGGATGGAAAGAATAGAGGGAGTAGATAGATAGATAGACAGACAGATAGATAGATACTTAGAATGTGCCATCAAGTTGTTGTTGACTCTTAGTTGACCACATACTACATATAGATTTTCTCTATGATAATCTTTCTTCAACCTGGCCTTTCATGTGTTCCAATTCATCACTTTAATTGAGTACAGAGAGCTAAGTAATGTGTCCAAAGTAGGAGAATTTAAACCAAGTCATTTGTGCTTTGGGTGAGAAAACTGGATTAATTTCTTTTCATCCATTTGTTTTCTTGGCTGTCCATAGTATACTCAGGAGTCTTTTATAACAACTAAGTTCAAAAGTGTCAATACTTTTTCTAACCTAGATAGATGCGTAATAGCACAAAGATAAATTTCTTTTAATGAGAATCTTCATTCTTTGATGGATTGCAGCCAAGGGTACGTTATCCTATTCTATATGTCTGCTGCCTGAAGGAGAATTTGCTATAATCCTATGAAGTAATTATGGTACTTCATTTATCAACATCATAATATCACCTATTTATCATTTATCAACATCATAATATCACCTATTCCAAGAAACAGGTGGTAAAACAATTTCTGTACCTAACTCATAATTAGAAAATTAACCCATTAATTATTGGATTCCAACCAACCAACCAAATCTAAGCCCCCCCCCCAAAAAAAACCAGAATACCTTACCATGTTTAGCATACCTTAAAAAAGGAAATTGTGACATGTTCCAATGGAAGGTAGTCGATAAGAACCAAAAAAATGGCATACAATTATTACGAGACCTCTCTGATTATTTTAGTTTTCATTAGCTACAAATTATACTGCAAACAAGCAATGAAGGGTGGGGAGGGAAGACTGGAAGCTTCACTTCTCGGAACAGCCTTGGTTCTGACAAATCCAAATGGAAGAGTGCCTAAAAATCTCAGCCATCATTAGTCATCCTGGGCATGATCCAGCTATGCTTAGCTTTTAATGTCCACTGTCTTCAATGGAAGAACGCATTTGATTAAATGTGCTAAAATGTGTACTTAAATGTCTCTAGCTAAAATCAACGACATTTTAAAGTATCCCAATTTAGCTTGATTATGACTTAAATTTGATTTTATCATCATTGTTTTTCTATTGCTGCTGAAGAAAATGATTGTGGGGCCACTTAGGGAGAAAGCCTCCAAATAGCAGCTGTAAGGAACTCATGTACCCCCAAAGATTTGTTCCTTTACAGATGCTGAGATTGTAGATGCTTTAGTGCTCTAGACTCCAAATCTCACCATCCTAGGTACTCTGACCAAAGTCAGTGATAATGGAAATTTGAAGCTCTAGAGGCAATAGATTTCCTGTTCATGCTCTAAGATATACCTGCTCAGTTCTGTTTATTTGTTCAAGGATTGTCATTTACTTCAAAAATATTTTTATAAAATGAAAGTTTGATGTAATTTAATAGCCTGAATACATGCCTATAACACTAGTGGAGTAGTAAGCTCCATAAAGTATAACCCAACATAGTTCTGAGTAGACCTATGTACATTTGTAGGCTCAGTTTTATTAATTTAACTGGATTTTGAAAAAATGCTGCATCTTCCTTTTATAATGTCCATCAAACAGATTGGCATACAGGTGTACAAATAGCAAACTGATTAGCAAAAAGAACATGGCATAATTAATCATTCAGCTTCAATCAAATATACTTGTAGCTGCAAATGATCTAGCTAAGCCAGTCAGGAATATGTAATGATGTTTTTATTGTTTTGTTATTAGTTATCTTTATTTTTTAGCTGATTTATTGACTGCTTAATGTTTATTAGATTGAAGAAGCATAGAAGTCACAGTAAAAAAAAGCATATATGCCTTTCAATCAGATAATTTCAATAATTCTAATATTGGGAAGGAAGGAAGGAAGGAAGGAAGGAAGGAAGGAAGGAAGGAAGGAAGGAAGGAAGGAAGGAAGGAAGGAAGGAAGGAAGGAGGGTCGAGCCCTCCTCCACAATTGTATTGTTGATAAGACAAATATGTCCTATCTGCTGTTTTTTCACTGCAGAAGCAGTGTGACAGTCAATGATAAAACAACTAAGTTATTTCCTCAGCCATTTTCCTTTTCATCCTGTAATTCTTCTTGTAGCTTTGCAGCACTTGTAGATAACCTGTAGCCTTTTAAGTTCTCCAGGACAGTCCACATGGATGCCCTGGCCCTTGGTCAATTCTCCTTCAGTGGGCCTGATCCACAATTTTCTTCCAGAAAATTGGAATTTGGAGTGACGCCCATCATATTGCTATTCCTATGTAAACAGCACAGCATTCTTCTCAAAACTGGCCAACCAGTTAGGGGAATATGGCTGTGATTGGAAGGATACTCCATCTTCTTTCCCATGCAAATTGAGTGGAATGAGATTTAGGGAGGAGAATAGGAAACAAAAGGCATGACTCCTATGCATCACATCTCCTTAGATGAATATGATCTATATGACTATGTGGGGAGTCTGGGAGATATGGGAAAGAAGGAGATAGTGTGTCTCTTTTTGTTGGGTGACTGTGAGTAAATGGGAAAAATGCGTGCAATGGAGTGAGGAAAAGTAATGGTGTGTGGAAATGACCATGAGAGACAAGGGGCAGAGGCACAGCCAAGGGAACAGTAGACCTAGTCCATCCAGATATGCTTTCTCTCTGGACTACCTCACAAGGCTGATAGAAAATACATAAAATGAGGAATGCTTGTCCAGAACATTTTTTCAGCTGATTTTAATCTGTAACCTGAATCTTATCCTGACTGTGCACCAAAAAGTCAATCCTTACATATGTTTAATGTCAAGGATCAGAAAATTTCCCCCGTTTTCCCAATCGTTTCATGGGTCCCAACTGATCCTCTTAACTAGAAACGGTTAGCACAGCTGTGACTGTTCAACCCCAGAAAAGGAGGGTCCTGGAGACAAAAAGTCTTCTCTGGGGGCATTGACCACCTATCTCTGCCAGGCCTAGGTATGGCATAAGCTTTGCGAATCCCAATGTACAAGGTTTTGCACAGTCATAACTCTGTACCAGATAACTGCATCGGTTTAGAATGTTATGATGGACAAATAATGCTGTTGAAAATGAGCCACTCTGTGATTAGGAGGGCCTCCCTTGAATACGGCAGATGTCTTGGGTATAATGGAGAAGCAAAGGTATCTAAAACTGAGACCTCAGACCATCTGACTTCTCAATAGTATCTTACAAAAACTGTGTTAGCAATGTAATTAATTGCTTTAAAGCTGGGCAGGAAAGCATATGCATATTCATTTAATAATTGGTTTCTTCACACTTTGTTCTTAAATCCTATATGTTTTTTTTTTTTCAGTTGCTTGCTCTTGTTAAGATATCCTTGTCTTGTAGATGCAAACATTTAGTTAATTGCTACCAGGTGCTTTGTTAGAGGAGTGCACTAAACTGACCAAGGCACCAGAAGGCAGGACAATGGATGGAAGTTAATCAAGGACAGTACCAACCTAAAACAAAGGAAAAATTTCTTGACAGCGAGAACAATTAGTCAGTAGGAAGGCTTGCCTTCAGAAGTTGTAGGTACTCCATCACTGGAGGTTTTAAAGAAAAGATTGGACAGCCATTTGTCCAAATGGTGTAGCATCTACTGCTTGTGCAGGGGGTTGGACTAGAAGATATCCAAGGTCCCTTCCAACTCTGTTATTCTGATCCATGTGTTAACTGAGTTAGCAGCAGGTGTGATCAAAACCCATTCCCACAATCAAGAATGCAGTCACATTGGAGTCAAATTTCACCTTACATTAAAGAACTTTAGCTGGAGCTCCCAATGTCATTTTATTTTTGTAAAACTATACATTCACACTACCATTACAACCCTGTTTGTATGGAGATGAATGGGAAATGTTCTTCCTTGTATATCACAGGCTGAGATTAAAATTAAGCCTCCCAACTAGAATTATTTTACCAACGAAAGTTATTTTGGAAGCTCCAGACACAGTGTAATATAATAAATAGCTTGGGCTAGGCTCCTTCTCATTGTCCTCAAATCATTTGTGAGGTTGGGAAAGAGGAATAGATGTTTTTCCACTGCCTTTCTCAGAGAGTATAAATACGTTTAAAGTATCCTGCCAAATCAAATATAAGTAATCAGATAGCCAAAGACTGGCCATATGCTAAATTTAATGATGTAAGTTTGTATTCTGAGTGTAACAATATATCTGGCTGAGTTAAAGGTTGTGTTTACATGTTGCATTCAGTCATAGTTAATTGAACCATGCTCTCCTCCATGCATCTGGGGGTATGAATGCCCAGAAGTTAATTATTAATTTACCTTTTGTTTAGGGAAGACTTCTCTAAGTGGTGATGGAAGGAAGGCAATTTGGAGAATTCCTTTTCCTATAATGCCCTTCTTATCTCTGCTCTAGAAAATTGGGGAACAATTAAGGAGCAATGTGATTGTGATGTGGGAGGGTACAGATGAAAGAGGCAAAAATAGTTTCCCTCTAGATTCTGCTAGTAGAAAATCCACCAGTTCAAAATTCACTAAGATGGTAACCTATTGGATGCATCCCATGGACTCTAAAATTAGTCCTCAAGTTACAGCCATTCATTTAGTGACTGCTTGAAGTTATAATGGTCCTGAAAGAAGTAGCTTACAACTGCTCCTCACACTTGCAACCATCACAATGTCTCCATGGCCACATGATCAAAATTTGGGCGCTAGGTAACTGTTGTATTTATGACAGTTGCAGTGTGCTGGGGTCACATGATCACCGCTTGTGACTTTCCTAGCTGGTTTCTAAGAAGCAAAGTCAATGGGAGAAAACAGAATCTCTTAACCGTGTGATTCACTTAATGATTAGAGCAAAAAAGTTGTAAAAGAGGGTGTGACTCATTTAACATCCACCTTCCTTAGCAAGGACTAAGTCGAGGACTTCTTATATAGACATCCCTAGAAGCGGATTAAAGATTACAGAGTTGCAAAATTTCAGTTCCGTGAGGCCTCTTCTTCTTACAACAGTGATGCACAAACACAGTGTGGCCTCTTTTACCAAGTATAGTTTTCTAAAGCCTATAAAAGCAGCCAAGCCGACAACACAGAAGCAATGGAGCAATATTGTAGATGTGGCTATGCTTTGCTAACAGCATGAATGTAAATATGCATGAATGAAATTTTTTGGCATTCAAAGATTCAATACATGAACCCGAGAACTCATCTGAGCATCACATTTACTGCTTCACTCATCAAAACCAAATGAGAAGATGCCGGTAAGCAAAATCTTTTACCTGCTGTTGGGGGGGGGGGAACGGGCTACAGTCCTAGATATTCCATTGCTTAAATATGACAAACTCATTCTGACTAGACTGAATTCCTGCTATCTTATAAATGTTTTGCTGACTTTTGTTTATACTCATCACGAAGGATGCTTGGCCAAAGCTGCTGTTGCATGCTTTTTATTACTATTATTTTTGCCCCCCAACCTCATATCATTTGTTTGCTGTTAAAACAGCAACTCAGACAGGACAGCCATTTGGCAAGAACACCTCTGAAGCACTCACTGTTCCATTATTCCTTGCATGGAAAGCTTTTCTTTAATTTATTTCAGTAGAGTCAGTCCTTTCTATTCTATCACTGCTATAGCTATTTCAAAACAAACCCACAAAAACATCCCAATGAATGTTTTTAATTGGTACCATTTCCAAACTCTATCTTGAATTTACTTGGAGAATGGGCTATTTCTGTTCCCACCCACTCACCCAAAGTTTCTTGCCTGTCTTAAAAGCAAGAGGAGGTTGCACCATTTCCTCTATCCCTATCTACCGTGGATCATTTTAGCTCTTGCTTAAAAGAAAATACAACAGCAGCCACAAAACCAAATAGGAACATTAGCAGGGGCAAGCAAAAATGACACAGTAGCATTTTTGCTTTCTTGATGTGCTGAAGACAGCCATTCATTCGTAAGATGAGAACTAACAGCTTCTTCACCTCCCTGCGGGCTCCCTCTTTATTTTATTTCTACCTTGAGGTAAATGCCCTGGGAAAAGGGTATTATTTTACCCTGTATTACTTTAAGAGCCATTTGAGTAATCCATCTTAACTCAGGGTTGATAAGCTTCCTACATTCACAGGAGATTTAAGGGTAATGTAAAGCATTTCAGTCCCCAGCCTTTATGTTAAGCATGCAGCAACTTCTGAAATTTTCAACTTTCTGCACCAGCCCAGCCACAAAGATCTTTATAGGCGAGGCCTTTCTCACATGGCAATTACATGGTTAACTTGGTAAAGACTTCTCTTTGGGTGGACTCAATCACCGTAGTTCCTTAACCAGCTCTTTTGATAGGCTTGTACTGACTGATTTAAAAAATCAAGTTTCATTGTAGTCTTCAATTCTAGTTCTATGAAAAAGACTGTATTATCTTTTACTCAAAGCTGTAAACTGAAAGAGTCATAGCAACATATCTACAATGTATTTAATAGTATTAATACATTTTTATTGCAATTCAGGCTAAGGAGGAAATAATTAAACCTCTTACCTCCACACACACACAAACACCCAATACCATTGTAATTCTGCTGAAAATCTTCAGACATATTATTAAACTTTAAAAATTGATAAAGTTTATAACATATTCATTGTCAGGAAAGTTTGGCCCTTGGAGGAATTCCAAAATGCCACTGCACAGTCTAAAAAAAAAAGATCAAAGGCACAATTCAGTTCAGCCTTGTACTTGATCAGAGTCAACAACACATGGCTATTTCTTACAGGATCGTCCCCATATAATTTTCAAATTAATGATATTGTCTCAGATCACATAATAATGCATGGGAATGTGACAGATGAAGTCTTTATTAAAATAGTATAAACTGAAAACAGTGTAAAAATAAATTATACCAAAAGCCAAAGAAGTGTTGTATCAAATCTGCACTGTAGTCTTAATCCTGATAAATAATGTAATTATGTCAACCGCAGTTTATGACTGATGGCTAGCATTATGTGCACCAAATCCCTTTTATACACAGTGATCCACAATTTTGGGCACTAAGTTTGTTTAAAAAATCACCAACATAATGTAGATATACAAGGTTGGTCTCATTCTAACCCAATCAATATTAACTTTGGCAATTGAGTATAGAAATCCAATAGCAAATGTTGCTTATACAGTATTAAATGAGCCAGTAGTATGACTTTAAACAATGTAACTGCATAGACAGTTACACTTCTGATTGTTTTATTGTGTATTTTGGCTCCATTTATAATGTCAGCTATCTGTAGAGAGGCTTAAGGTTACTTTGAAGATAAAATAGGAGGTGGACTCCTAGGAATGGTGCTATGAACCTTTTGAGGAAAGGTAAGATGTAAAAGATAAATGCATCCTCAATAAATAATACAGAATAAGCTATAAGCAAACAAAAAAGCCTCTGCTGAATTATAGTTTTTTCTCAACACTATGTGTATTACTTCGTTGTTACTTTTTTTTTAATCACCTCTGTCTAGAGAGCCAAAATGGTCTAGTGGTTAAAGCATCAAGCTAGAAAGCAAGAGACTGTGAATTCAAGTCCTGCCTTAGCCATTAAACCAGCTGGGTGACCTTGGCCCAGTCATTCTCTTTCAGCTCAACCCACCTCACAGGGTAATTGTTGTGGGGAAAATAGGAGGAAAGTGTTGGATGTGTTTGCCGCCTTGAGTTACTTGTAAAAATAAATAAATGTATCCTCAATATGTTGACTAAATTCCAAGAATTCTTACCGTCAGGGAAGGCACAGTAAAATGTACAAACTACTTTCTTTTTTTTTTTATTCCTCCCAGAATGTCAAAGTGTAGATGGGGTTATCTCATTTTATATACCACAAAATATTTATATGTCCCAAAGCTTTATGGGTTAAACTGTAACTAATGAGAATTACTAGATTAATGTGGTAATATGATTCCCAGAAGTGATAAAAACCAATGGCCACAAACTAATTTCTGGAGAAATCATGATTTGCCTTCTGTTTCAAACCAATAAGTGTTCCAGATGGTAGCAATTCCAGAATCCCATTCACCAACAGTACACTCTCTCACACATACACAAACAAAAACTGGCACAGGCAGTTTTTAAAGACTGCATTCTAAAAAAAACAATTCTCGAGCACTATGATCTCACGGTGCTCAGGGAGGCTGCAGAGCCTCATTTCCTAATTATTGAAATTTCTTTTCCTATAAGTAATAAACCGGGAAAATTCCTACTTAATGTTTCACTTTGGGGAAGGGTTTATAAAAACAGTGACATTTCCCACATCAAGAAAAGGGTCAGCAATAGGGGCCCTGGAAATTCTTATCAGGGCCCTCTCCAGCTGTTGGGAGGGCAGATAGTGGCAGTTATTGTCAGCCAAAAAATATAGTGGTGGCTAAGCCTGAAGGAGATTCTTTGACAGACCCTTGACTCTGGCAATCCCCTACCTAAATTGAGCCAGGTCTTACAATATATAATTGAAAATCTGCATTGTTTTTAGGAGACAGGAATTATCAGAAAGAAGCATGCAATACTCGCTCAGGAATGGAGAGGTGTGGAATTTCGGCAAAGGATAAAGACCTATCAAAGTGTAGGTGTGAGTTAAAAAGATATGGAATGCTCAAATGAATAGGAATCAAAGCAACATATTACCTTATGCATTTGATAGAGTCTGTGTCTATTGTCATGAAAGCACATTTTTCCCATCCAGGAAAAAAAACTGGTAAGACAGCATTTTTTTAAAAAAAAAAAAATGCTTAAAGCCAGCACTATTTAGAGAAAGGATAAGACATTGATTTAAATGTTAATATTCCTTTCATGAAGTACTTCCAGTTTCAATCATATTACATCACAAATGAAAAGGGATCCATAAAACTAACTCTTGGCTCATCAAGAGACCTTTGTATTATCTCATATTTCAGGTGTTCTGGGAAATACCTGGACAGCTGGAATTCATAAACTGAATCAGATGCACACTTGGGATTCATAAAATGGAACTGAAGCTATTTGACATGTACTGTAGCTGTTGGTCAATGCATTTTGGGGTTGAGAATTCTGAGCCAATGTATCTGGAAAGCAACATATTAAGAAGAACAGGTATCCAAATCTAAGAAGGAACACAGTCAGGAGTATTGGGCTACTTATACGCAACCACATGGCTGATGTTCTGTGTTCCATGGTGGCTCATATGCCCTCCAATTAATTTCTCTTGGTAGTTTCACAAATACAAATAGGGAAAGAAGAAACAATTTATTTTATGATAGAACGAGCCATATTTCTCTGAAGTAATAAACACAAAATTGTCCTCTGTCCTCTACTTCTGAAACTAGAAGCATTCTGCACTTTCTCTATCTTAGTCATGATCCTTAGTCTATTTGTCTTTGGAAATATTTGAAAATTAGCTAGAAGCTAGAAATTTATGACAGTATGGTACAATAAAGACACAATGGCCTTCCATCCCGTGGTGCTAGAAGTATCTTGTTTAAAGAAGAGTTTGATACCAATATCTTATTTCTTGAAAGAAGGGACCGCACCACTTCTCTTGAAGGAAAAGTGATACCAACGATCTTTTCTCAAAAAACTCTTGCTGGATCCAACTATACAGGACAATTTTTATACAGTCTTTAACTGTAATTCCCTCCCCGCCAAAGGTCCAGCAGGCCCCTACTCTTGTACCTCTGGAATTCCGTAAGGAACTGGTCCTCCCCCCAAGGGCTGGATATGGTGAACCTATTGATTAAGCAATGCCACCTGATTGTACCCTTCTCTGTCATTGTGCCTGAACGATATTCCCCAGAGATTTGTATAACTCCCACCCTGACCTTTTTTAGGTAAGTCATTAAGACTTAGCTTTTTCCCCAGACCTTTGACTAGAATGGGTAGTGGGTTGTCCAACAGTGAGATTTTTTGTATATTCTGTGAATATACAATTCTGTGAATTGTTTTATTCTAAATGTTGTATATTGTATGTTGCCCTGAGTTATAATAGAATTGGGGAGCTTATTGAATATTTTAATTGGTCAGGATCAAAATTCAAGTCATGGAAGGCATCATATTAGAAAAGGCTGCATTAATCTGTATTTTACCTAAGAGGCTGCTGAATATAACATGGAAAGGGTTTTTAATCCAAGAAAGATCTGTTTTAATGAAAGAAAGAACAGCATATTTACATTTATTCCTTTTTTAAACAATGTAAGTCTTAGTATTAAATTCAAAGCATAATTAAAATAAAATAAATAATTTAAGTTAATTAAAATGTAAAATAAATATAAACTAAAATAATAAAAATAGGTATTAAATTAAATTAATAAATATTAAATATATTAAGCCAGTTTGGTCTATCAGTTAAGACACTAGGCTAGAAACCAGTAGACTGTGAGTTCCAATTCTGCCTTAGGCATGAATGGTGGCCAGGGTGACTTTTCGCCACTTACTCTCTCTCAGCCCAACCCACTTCACAAGGTTGTTGTGGGGAAAATATCAGGAGACAGGAGTACTAGGTATATTTGTTGCCTTGAAGTATGTATAACAAAAAATAAAGGTGGCACAAATAAATAAATAACAAAATAAAATATATTAGAAAGATATAAATTATATTCGAAAGCACTTATTTAACTCATACTTACTAGTTCCTGAAAAATCCTAAATTCTGTCTTCATTACACCTTTATCCAATCTGTTGATTTATTACTGAATAGATAGCTGAATATTTTTCTCCTCTCTTGATTAAAGTTGTTTGTGAGTGCAAAACAATAAATTGAATGCCAAGTATCCAATAAACTGATTGGACATAAATATATGGATTTTCTTTTTTATCTATTATGTAGAAAATGCTAGAGGTTCAATAGTTCCTATTCTCCTTTGTTCCCTCTGTAAATGAGGTTGTTTTTTTTTTCCTTGAGAAATACCTTATATATTCTTTGCTTCAGTTCAATACAAAATAAACATCTTGCTCCATAAAAATAGAAGTAGGCAGATAGAAGTTTCCTTTAGACATTTCATATATCATATTCTGTAAGCCAGATAGCTGGATCAAACAATTATGGAAACTAATCTAATACATCTAGAGCAGAGGTCCCCGACCTTTGGGGCACCAGGGGCCAGTTACATGGAAAGAGGTTTTTCCACGGACCGGAGGGGGTGCAGTTTTGTGTGCTGCCTGCATCCTGTGGAGAAGGCTTTCCTTGTTTGTGTGGACCGGTTGCTGGCATGCTGCGGCACAGTACTAGTCCACGGACCAGGGGTTGGGGACCCCTGATCTAGAGAGCACTTGTGTGCAAATCCCTCAAAGAAGGGAAAAGACTGCTCTTCTGATGCTGCAACCTAATCCTTTATGTTGTTGAACTAATATTGTCAGCACCTCTATATGATCAATCAACAAACAGCGTGGCTATTCCTACCCCAGCAAGAAGTGCCATTACCGAAGAATACCTGGAAGAAATCTAAGAAGGTATGTAATTCTTTATAGTGGCAGGATCTGAGGCTGCCATTCAGATGTCTTTCACTGACTGTGAGTATGGCAAAGACCCTGCATGTCTCACCCACTTTTCAAAAATAACACTTCTCTCTGTGTTTATCTGTCTTCTCTCTGCTTAACTATCTGACATTACCATCCTTGAACTTCTCAGTGTGAGCCTTTCAAGAGTCATTGAAGAAAAAAGAAGAAAATAAGTGTGGAATTTTAATCCAGTTGTGTACTTTTCAAAAAACTCCTTTACTAGTGGGAGTGGGAAGGCAATTAATGGCATTTCCTACTTCTCCCTTTCCCCTCCCCAGCCACTCCTCTCTGTACAGTGTGTTATTCCAAAGATGATATTCCAGTTTTCTAGACTAGATTTTGGGTGGGAACATAGATTTCTGTAGGAACATGAAGTGACCAACAAAGCCATTCCCATCTACAAACAGATGTGTCTAGGGAATTAAAAGCCTTTTCCATTCAATCCCCAGGATCTCAGCTTTGCTTCTTTGCACAGGAAACTCCCTCATTGCCTTCCCTGTTTACTGCATTGGATTGAACCATCACACATGGCTAATAAAGAATGCAATAATTGCTTGTGCATGGTTTCATCTTAACTTTTCAGTTCAGCATAATTATTTTATTGTTGCTGTTTTAATTGCTAGCTCCTCAGAAGTAGAGCACCTCTGTAATATATACATATTTGACTTAATTATTTCAGACAGAAACAGAAAAGGCGCATTATGAGGCAAGAAAAAAATAATGGTGATCCATGTTTATATAATGCATCAGTTTTCAGAATGCTTTATAAACATAATAATATTTATTCAATTCTATAAGATGAGTCAGATTTATGATCTTCACACGGCTGAGATTGAGATAGTAACTTGCAAATTGTAAGATAAAATGAGATCATAAAGCTGAAGACAAAAATAATGTAGAAAAATAAAAATGATTGTGTGTGTTCATCTCAATTATTTAAAATCAAGAAATTAAATGTTAAAATTTAATGAAAATGTAAAATACAATCTTCCAAAATAATATGAATATTGTTCCATTAGCTAAACTTCAGCAGTTGGATTCTTATAAGTAGTATATAAAATCCCCTCATTCCAAGAAGGGAAGGCAATGAAAAATTTTACATTCTACAAATATCTGCACTTTTCAAGAATTATCTTTGTTTTTCTTTCTTTATTTTTTTCCATACAAAAAATTTCATCTCTCTGATCTGTATTTTTCTTTTCTTTGAGAGCAAGTCAACCAATCCAAATATTGAATTCTGAAGCAGTACAAAATGGGATGACACTCTCATCTTAGTCTCATGTTATTCAAAGTTTCCATTAATATCAGCCATGCAGAACAGTGATTTATGAATTTGGCAATAGCTAAAGCACCTGATTTTGTACTATATAATTATATAGAATTTATATAGGAAGGAAGGAAGGAAGGGAGGGAGGGAGGGAGGGAGGGAGGGAGGGAGGGAGGAAAGAAGGAAGGAAGGAAGGAAGGAAGAAGGAAGGAAGGAAGGAAGGAAGGAAGGAAGGAAGGAAGGAAGGAAGGAAGGAAGGAAGGAAATTACAGACCTATCAGCCTGACCTCAATAGCTGGGAAGATCCTGGAAAAGATCATCAAACAACGAATCAACGAACACCTAGAGGCAAACAAAGTCATTACTAAAAGCCAACATGGGTTTGTCAAAAATAGATCATGCCAGACAAATCTTATTGCATTCTTTGACCAAGTGACAAAATTCGTGGATCAGAGGAATGCTGTGGACATAATTTACTTGGACTTCAGTAAGGCATTTGATAAAGTAGATCACAACCTACTACTTGACAAGATAGAAAAATGTGGGGTAGACAGAACCACCACCAGATGGATCCGTAGCTGGCTGACCGGCCGTACTCAGCGAGTGGTCCTCAATGGAACTGCATCTAATGGAGGGAAGTGTGTAGTGGGGTGCCCCAGGGCTCTGTTCTGGGCCCAGTACTCTTCAACATCTTCATCAACGATTTGGATGAAGGGATAGATGGGGAACTCATCAAATTTGCAGATGACACCAAGCTGGCAGGAATAGCCCACACTCCAGAAGACAGGCTTCAGATACAGAAGGATCTGGACAGACTTGAACACTGGGCACTAACTAACAAAATGAAATTCAATGGTGAAAAAAGCAAGGTTCTACATTTAGGCAAGAAAAACCAAATGCACAAGTACAGCATAGGTGGCACCATGCTCAGTAGTAGTAACTGTGAGAGGGACCTCGGAGTCCTAGTAGACAATCACTTAAATATGAGCCAGCAGTGTGCTGCAGCTGCCAAAAAGGCCAACACAGTGCTAGGCTGCATTAACAGAGGGATAGAATCAAGATCACGTGAAGTACTAATACCACTCTTCAATGCCTTGGTAAGGCAACACTTGGAATACTGCATCCAGTTTTGGTCACCACGATGTAAAAAAGATGTTGAGACTCAAGAGTACAGAGAAGAGCAACAAAGATGATTAGGGGACTGGAGGCTAAAACATATAAGGAACGGTTGCTAGAATTGGGTATATCTAGTTTAACGAAGAGAAGGACAAGGGGGGACATGATAGTAGTATTCCAATATCTCAAGGGCTGCCATAAAGAAGAGGTAATCAAGCTATTTTCCAAAGCACCTGAAGGCAGGACAAGAAGCAACGGGTGGAAACTAATCAAGGAGAGAAGCAACCTAGAATTAAGGAGAAACTTCCTGACAGTGAGAACAATTAATCAGTGGAACAGCCTGCCTCCAGAAGCAGTAAATGCTCCAACACTGGAAGTTTTTAAGAAGAGACTGGACAGCCATTTGTTCGAAATGGTGTAGGGTTTCCTGCCTGAGCAGGGGGTTGGACTAGATGACCTCCAAGGTCCCTTTCAACTTTACTACTATTACTAAGGAAGGAAGGAAGGAAGGAAGGAAGGAAGGAAGGAAGGAAGGAAGGAAGGAAGGAAGGAAGGAAGGAAGGAGGGAGGGAGGGAGGGAGGGAGGGAAGGAAGGAAGGAAGGAAGGAAGGAAGGAAGGAAGGAAGGAAGGAAGGAAGGAAGGAAGGAAGGAAAATATTTTTGATAAAAAATAATATTTGTTTTTGATCGTTCAAGGTGGAATTAGAATAGTTTATTTCCAGTTATTTGCAACAGGCAGAGTATTTTTACTCAGGTTACAGTATATTGAATGATATATAGAATGATATATACAAGTTGGAAAAAAGTGAAGAAATAAAATTTATGTTGCAAAATTTTCTCTATAGCTCAGGTGTACCTAAGAAATTAAGAAGCTCTATCATAATACCAATGGAACATTTAACTCAGTATTAATATGAGTAAAATTTCAAATAGGCCTTTTCATCAATTCATTCATCAAGCTGAATGTTCTAGCAATGTTCTCTCTTGATTAGACAAGGCTCATTTTATTTTATTCCCTGCGCAAGATGTAGACACTTTCCCCTGATTCTTTCTTACTACAAAATAGCTTTTCTTCTTTAGACTGTCCCAGAACAATGTAAGTTTTATTGAACTTTCTCCTACCTTTCAGAGTCATTTGGGTTCATGTGACCATATCTACCTTATTCAGACATTTATAGATACTCAGATATGGTACGTGTATATCAGCAGGAAAGGTAGAAAATATTGCCAATGTGTTTTGCAGCCAATTAGGGTCCTGAAAATAATCTTCCAGTGAGAACCATATATTTCCTCAACCAACAAACACAACAATAGAAATCAGGACAGAATATATAAGCAAGATGTTATATTAAGTTATGCTAAGGAATATTAAGTTTACATGCTTCTTTAGGCATTTAATAATTGGGTATACAAATGGGTGCCAGGGTTATGCAGTTCAGCCCCAGTCTCAACATGTATGCTCACAATTGAGGGAGAGCTGTTCAGTTCTTCTCTGTTGATGTGAAGAAATCTATTTATCTTTCTGATCTATACTGCATTTCATCTCTTTGACTACATAAATACTTTGAGAGAAAGGGGCAAGGGAACAGTCAGATACGAGAAGGCATAGCTGGATATTTGCCAGAGAGAGAGGCTCAGACAGAACCGTCCCTAGTTTCTTGGGCAGTAAAAGAGATGGCAGGTTATTTGTACTTTCAGACTTTCAAGATTATGTTAATGTATTTGTATAATACAATAGAATTAGCTTATCTGATTGTATTTCCTATCTGGTCTGTTTGGTAAGACTGAAAATACATTTCTGGTATGTTCGCATAATAGATTCTGTTTTCTCACTAGTAAGCATGTCTCATATATTGATTAATTACCCTCTGAATGGAGGCTGGCAATATTGCACATGATGGATGGGGTTTCATTAGGTAACATCAAAAGATGCAGGCATGTGAAATTCAGGGTTAGAGCATCATTTAAGTTATGTGAGACCTCTTCTTGAGCAGAATATCAATAAGGCATCTCCTCAAGCCTGGGTCATCATCTGTCTCAAGCAATTTAGTCCCAATTAAATCTGATTTACACAATTAAATCTGATTAGTGAAGGTATAGGAAGCCACATGTGTTGTGGTCTATGCATAAGTTTAGTTTCTAACACAGCCAATAATTGGAATGGCAGGAATTCTTAAATTAGTTTCTGTTTCTAGGCTTGATGATCTGCATGCTATTTTAGTGATTGGTAATAGTCCTTTAATTATTCCTTTTCTATTACAAAAAACACAGAGTCTGCTTTGCATCCCTTAATTGTTACCCCAGTTCAGTATTCTAAGCTGTGCTTTTGAGTAGCTAAGTTAGCTTTGCATGAATTACAATACTGAGATTGTAGTAGTGTTTAAAGTGAGGTTGGTTCTATGGCTGAAACTGTCCATTTGTTTTAATACTTAGATTTATCTGCTGCCTTCAAAAGCAATTGCTAGAATTGCTTTTTAAGTAATGTTAGAGGTGGAGGAGTTCAATTAAAACATCAAAAACATGGCAAGTTGCTGACTGTGGAACAGCTCATAAACAGCTCATGTGCAAGTTCCAAGCTAAAGAAGAGGAAGAAAAAAGCCAGTCCATTTCCACAGTATGATCTTGAACATATACCCATCATTTTTCAAGGACAGCATCAGAAGTCCTGAAACTTTGATAGACAACCAGAGGAGCTATAGAATGAAGTTAAAGAAGTTGTTAAGGATGCATTTGAAAATAAACTGTCAAAAATGAAGAACCAGAATAAAGCAAACTGGATGTCAGAACGAATAATGAACATCAGAATCCAAATCAACCATACAGCCAACCAGAGACAGTACTGACCCTCAAACAACCCATGCATGCTCCCTCCACTAGCAATGATCCTAATCTGATGTAATCTATCCATCACAAGACCCATCACAGACCCTCACTTGACACACCCACCTCTGAAGCCCCTATAAACAGAAGAACACTGATACTGACATCCCCTAAACCACAGGTCAGCAACCTGTGGCTCCGGAGCCGCATGCAGCTCTTTGAGCCTTCCCCTGTGGCTCCCAGCCTCCTCTGCCTTTGCAGAGAGAGACAGAGACAGAGACAGACTTGCGCTTCCCTGCTTCTCTCTCTCTCTCTCTCTCTCTCACACACACACACACACACACTCTCTCTCTCAGTGTGTGTGTGTGTGTGTGTGTGTGTGTGTAAAAGAGAGTGCACTCACAGTGTTCTCCGAGGAGCTGAAAAGCTTATTGGGCGGAGCTCCTCCCTTTGCTGCGTTTCTGCAGGAAGCAGGAAGCAGGAAGGGCAGGAGAGAGCTAGCTAGCCCAGCTAGACTGACTCAGGAATTCTGGGAGTTGAAGTCCATGAGTCATAAAAGAGCCGAGGTTGCCTACCCCTGAGCTTGTTGGACAACAGCTTGAAGCTTGTGAGGTGAGCAGCAGATAGGAGAGAGGGAGAGAGGGGGGAGAGAAAGAGAGAGAGGGAGGGAGAGAGAGAGAGGGGAAAGAGAGAAAGAAAGAGAATGGGGGAAGAGGATTGGCAGATAAGCTTTCCCAAGACTACCGTTTACACCCTGATGATGTCAAGAGCTCTTGACGAAAGCTAGGTTCAGTAAATAAAATATTTTATATTTTTATATTTTATATTTTATTTTATTCTCTTGGTGATCGACTATTTATTGATTTTAATATATATATATATATATATTCAAAAGATAAAAACGAGCACCAGGAGGTAAAACAATAAATGTTTAATAAATAGATAACCTAGCTTTCGATGGCTGTATTGCTGCCATCATCGTCAGGGTGTTAAAAGCCAGAGGGCGGGGGGGCTCATTAATAAGCACAAACGCGCCTGCACACGGCTCATAGACCTTATTATGGGGCCCGGCCGATTGATCCTCCCATCACTTATGTCAGATGTATTTCTGAGTTCTAAGTTCCTGCAGCTGATTACTTCTCTGTTGCGCGTGGCTCCTAGGCTAGGAGGCAAGCATTCCATGTCACTTTGCACCAGAGTAACCTGTGTAACTGCAGACCGATCCTGCGATGAAATCCCGGATCCAGCTATCTCCCTCCCCCGTGTCTGATGTATCACTCTCAGGGGGCATGCCACCCCATCCATGCTCCCATCTTCCCCTATAGCCCCCAACCCACTGCCCTTCCGTGCATGGGATGCACAGCAGTTCGTTGCGATCTCTGTTCCTGTCAGTTTGGCGTCCGATTCAACTCTCCCCTCGGAGGAAATTCCAACTGCGGTCTTCACGCGTCCACCATGCTACTCGGGAACGCGTGATGGGACCCTTAATGGGGCGGTTGCAGTCATCATCCACTCCAGGGGTTCCGATCTTCAAACAGGCATCCAAGCCAGCTACAATAAGCGGATCATCCGGAACGCAAGCACCAAAGTCGCCGCGAGGAGAGCTGTCTTGTTTCACCTCAAGAATGGGGGGGAGGAGTGCTCTATACCATTCAGTAGGTCGGACGCAATATCGAGGAAGGGGAGGGGAAGAGGAGTGTTTGGAGCATCCAGGGCACCAGGGGATGGGTTGCTGTTGTCAACGAATTCTTTGTTCATCAACGAGTGCGCGCAGGAATTGCTAATAGCCGGGGGCACTCCGGGCCCCATAACGAGGTCTATGAGCCGTGTGCAGGTGCGTTTGTGCTTATAAACGAGCTCCCCCACCCTCTGGCTTTTAACACCCTGACAATGATGGCAGCAATATAGCCATTGAAAGCTAGGTTATCTATTTATTAAACATTTATTGTTTTACCTCCTGGTGCTCGTTTTTATCTTTTGAATATGTATACACCCAGGAGACTACATTCCTCAATGTTTAGGTTAATTTTTGATATATATATACACACATACACACACACACAAACACATACAAACACACACACACCTATAATAAAAGTAAACAAGGATATATGCAGTGTTATCTTCATTTTAGATATCAAAAGGGTTTTGCGGCTCCCGGTGTTTTGTTTTTGGTGGGAAACGGGTCCTAGTGGCTCTTTGAGTGTTTTGGGTTGCCTACCCTGCCCTAAACTCTGCTGAAGATGTTACCTAGCCTGATAATGAAATGTTCGGAAACCAACCCACATGCTCAGAGAACGAACCTTCACTCTCAAATAATGAACATTTCTGAAAAAAAGAAGAAAAGCCAAGAAAGACAAAAATCTCAAAAAGGAGCTATTAGAAGAGACAAGAAGCAATATTACAATATCTGAAAAGTCATTGAAGATAGGTTCTGCCTCATAAAATTATCCATCAACAGTAAAGGAGTAAGCAGTTGAGAAATACAGCACAGACTAGTACTTGGCAAAGCAACCATGAAGGTCTTGGAAAAGATATTTGATTGACATGATATGTCTATACCTCAAAAATCAGAGTAGCGCAAGCCCTAGTATTCCCTGTGATGCTCTGTGGAGGTGAAAATTGGACTTTGAAGAAGCAGGAAGGGAAGAGTATTTACGTATTTGAACTGCCTTTTAGAGAAGACTCCTGACAATACTGTCAAGAGTCATCTCTAAAACAAGCAAATTGATTATTAAACAATTGAATTCAAAGTTCTCACTCAGTGCACAAATAACCAGGCTCAAGTTCTCCTACTTTTACACATTATCCAAAAACCCAGTTCTCTCAGGAAGGATTTACTGCTGGGAAAGGTGGAAGGAAAGAAGAAAAATAAAATAACCAGCAGCAAGGTGGATGGACTCAGTGGTTAGAAGATCTGAAAGATCTTGTTAGGAACAGATCATTATGGAGAAAATCTATATATGTGGTCACTAGGAGTTGACAATGACTTGATGGCACATAGCTAATTAGCAAGGATCTTGTTGCATACCCACATAACTTGATGGAATGTTGACTCTCGTCATAGTTTCTGAATTAAACCAAAGAGTGGATAACTAAACAGAACAAAAAAAGAACTGTTATAGAAGGAAGAAGTGAGTAATATTGGGGTCAGAAGAGATAAATAGCAATGACTAGGCCACAAATGAACAATCCAGTGAACATACTGCCCAAAGGGAAAGATGTTCTTGACTTTAACACTCCCTATCTTATAAAACTTTGGAAAACATGATACCTGTCTACAAATATCTTATAAAAGGGATGTGAAAAAGGTTGAATTCAATAGTCAAATTAAGCCAGAGGTGAAAGCTAAAGGAACATTACATGCCTAAGTATGACATGTACATCTATCATTTTTGCAAGTTTTAAAACAATAATTACCTTCATTTTCCCCAAAATTTTCCTAAATAGGAAAAGATAGCTAATCACAGGGTATGTTGTATATATATCATTAACATATGTACATAAATGTAGGCCTGGAAATCAATCAAGGTAGGCTGTTTTAGAATGTAATCTTATATTCATTTACCAGGGAGAAAATCCATTCAGTGTAACTTATTTCTAGGATAGATTATTTCTGAGCAAACACATATAGATTTCTGCTTCAGATAATTGGTTTAGATGATTTGCTATCCATGCCTGAAATCAGATTACCAATATTTGCACAGCAAAGCATTAAGGAAAACCCAACCCATTGCTTGGTACAATAATCAGGAAGCTGAATATTTCAATCTTCTCCAGAATGGCATCTTCCAACTATATTAGAAATTTAACCCCAGAAATCCCAGTATGATGGTCAAAGTTGACTGGGACATCTGGTGACTGCAGTTCTAATTTATTTGGGAATTAGAAGTTGGGAAAGGCTATATTAATGATACCTACAGTCATATAAAGAGATCAGATCTATTACTTACAAGTCAACAAGTTTTGGATAAGTTTAAATAATCATTTGATAAAATGTTGAATAAAATTGAATTCCATAATAGATTTAATTTTTTCACTTAGCCATTTCCTCCATAAGTCTTATGGTAATTACCAAAACAGAAATAATATATATCATTTGTGAATGATATATAAATTCACAAATTTCAGTAAATTCATTAATGTTTGAACTGTGTGAATATGATTTAATTAAAGAACTGTTCAAAGTCCAAGAGCAAATAGGGTATTCATGTAAATGTGAATTACTCATCAAAGGAAATAAATCTTCATGTTCTAATTTGCAAACTGAAAAATGCTTTTAGCCGAGTTTATGATTCACAAAGGAGTAAACTGCTAAATTAGTAACAGTGACCCCCCAAGGGAAAAATAACACTATTCTGTATTTTATTTTTCCAATGATTTTATTTTATTGACACTTGTGTATATTCCCTTTTTGTTATATGCCTCATCTAGGTATATGCCTCACTGGTATAGATTATTTTATGCTAATTGAATCAACACTTGCAACTGGTCAGTTTCCATTTTTTTAAATGTTTTTCCTTTGACTCCACATATCTATTGTGTATAGAATAGCAGTCCTATGAAAGCATCAGTGCAATCAAAATCATGTTTAAAGTTTATTTAATTCAGTGGGGCTAATTGAAATAAATAAAAACTACCCAGGTAAATATATATAGGAAAAAAATGATTGAGAGGCCTAAGACTGTGCAGAGAAGGGTAGATCACATTATTTCATATTTTTTAATCATAATTCATAGAATAAATCATATTATAAGTTCCTACAAAAGTAAACAAATCACATTGTACCTTAGCAGCAATACTCACAGTAAACTTTATGTATAACAATAACAATGATAGAGTTGGAAGAGACCATTGAGATCTTCTAGTCCAGTCCCCTGCTCAGGCAAGAAACCCTACACCATTCAGACAAATGGTTGTCCAGTCTCTTGTTAAAAACTTCCAGTTAGAGCATTCACAACTTCTGGAGGCAGGTTATTCCTCTGATTAATTGTTCTGTCAGGAAATTTCTCCCTAGTTCTAGGTTGCTTCTCTCTTTGATTAGTTTCCATCCATTGCTTCTTGTCCTGCCTTCAGGTGCTTTGGAGAATAGCTTGACTCCTTCTTCTTTGTGGCAACCTCTGAGATATTGGAATACTGCTACATGTCACCCCCCCCCCAGTCCTTCACTTCCTTAAACTAAACATACCCAATTCCAGCAACTGTTCTTTATATGTTTTAGCCTCCAGTCCCCTAGTCCTCTTTGTTGCTCTTCTCTGTACTCTTTCTAGAGTCTCAACATCTTTTTTACACCATGGTGACCAAAACTGGATGCAGTATTCCAAGTGTGGCCTTACCAAGACATTGTAAAGTGATATTAACACTTTACGTTATAACGTAACACTTCATGTATCACGTTCCCTCCTTTAATTTGATAGCAAAACATTGTTTGTTTTTAGCCATATGGCTATGACATAGTTCATTCCTTATATCCCCTCTCAAACCTGAACCTCTTTTGAAGAGTTGGACTTTAATTCCTGTACTTTCCAGGCAGTATGGCCATTAGTCTCAGTAACTGGGTTAGAATTAAGATTGATGAAGGCTGGTTTGTAATGTTCATCTTCTGATCACATCTCGACTGTCTGTTTTCTTTCTGATCAAGCAATTACTGTCAGTTGAACACATCTGTATTTGCCTAAGTATTTGAAATCTTCAGTACATGTATAAATAGTAAAGCAAATATATATTAAAAGAAGCATTTATGGAATTAAAAGTATCACAATAGGGACTGAGCACTTTTTGAAATATAGTAGTAAGATTTCTTTGGGAACTTGAGCAATCACGATAACGATTTCTTAAACATTATTAAGTACTTAAATAAAGGGGTTAGAGTTGGGAAGACACTCATAAGTGTGAAGAGCTGCTGAATATACAGTAATACCAAATTAAATAAAAATCTGACAAGATTTCTTATCCTAAAAAGGGTTAGTTAATATTTATTCAATCATTTTAAATTGGCAATTGACATTTTAATTGCTCAGATTCTGGATAGGAATCTCCATTAAGGCTTGGGTGAATGGGATCTGGATGACCTATAAGAAATCCAGGAAGAAGAATTATGGGCTGCATTAATGTCCTGCTCACCTTCTCCACTAAATTCCCCTACCCCACATACTCATATGCACCTTGGTTCAAGTATTAATGCAAAGACCAGAAATAGCAAATGAAGCATTCTCAGTAGTGCCTCTTACCTGGCCAAACTATTGCACTAGCTGAGGCAGGAATTTATTGTCAAACATACTTGTCTCATTCTGGTAATCTCTATAGTATTTGCAATAAAATCCATCTCTAATCTAACTGTTTTTCTTTGAATGTATGAATCCAAGTGACATGATTCATTGCAGATCTCATAAAGATGATGCTTCACATTTGCTCTGCCTTCTTGTATTGTTTCAAAAAAGATTATATCAGCTGGGGCACTAAGGGAATAAACTTGACTTTAAAAATCAGTCATCCTTTCTCCAATTGTGTTTCTTTGGTTCTGGTTTCACATCCAAGTAGCCATGTTATCTCTAGTTCACTTTCTCCCAACCCATCTTTTAGATCTATAATGATTAAAATAAAGACAAAAGCATTAGCATCTGAAGTAAAAAATCAATACCTTACTGTCATGGTTCTGACAGATGAAACTCTTCAAAAGAACTTTGAGGCATTGTTTACCTTAAAGAATCTTTTATTCGAGAAACAAAGTATCGGTACTACATAGTTAAAGCCAAAAACTGAATTCCCCTCCCCTGGGCACAAAGTAACTAAGCACAATTCCCTCCTCCAATTTACAGTCACAAATCACATTCCCCAACTAGCTTGAAGCAGGGGCTTTTTCCCCAGCTCTCCAGCTCGCCAAATCTTTATCAACTCTGAGCACAATAACCTTGGATTCCCACGGTTGAGTTATTATTGTTATGACTAACTGGACTTTCATCCACATTCCCCCTCCCAGCATCAACTAACTCTAAAAGCAAAAGAGTAAAATGGCTGCATTTCCATCTGCTGTCAAAGCAAGAACATCCAATGTTAGCAGCATTGACACCTTACAGGGAGGTTATCATAAATCTCCTGCTTCTGCCCTTAGACTAATTTAAAAAAAAACCAAAAAAACCACTATAATTATAACTGCAAGTATTCTATAAAGTATCTGGGGTTTGTATCATTTCCACAATTTGAATAGTTTTCTTATTTTTATCACAGATGTGTGTCCTCATTATTCCATTCTTTCTATCTCCATTTTTTGGGGGGGCAGTGAGGAGCTGCATTTATAACTTATTATAGTTTGATGAAATACCTCTTTTCTCCCATAGTTCCTTACTAATAATAATGCTAGTCTAGTCTGCACCTTTCCAAAGGTGTTTTAAATATCGTCTGCTAGAATCACCAAAAGTAAATAGAACTATAGTAGAGGTTTATAAAGTTATTGTTCCATTTGTAACAAAACAATGAACAACTTATTCATATGTTTGCAGTTGAAAGTAAGTGGTGGATATAAGAGTTGGAGACTACTCATTCAGCTACTTGTGACTTACAAATGAGATGCTTACAGATATGAATTTTACATACATTATTATAGAGAACACGATATCCTTTATTGAAACTGTAGTGTTAGATTTCAAATACCTATATACATGTACTGGAAACTTTTTTCAAAAAGTTATTTGTTGACTATTTTTCTTCTTTCTTCAGGGTAATTTGAGGAAGTGTCTCAGATAAGACCCTCCATAGTTGTGTCTCCATAGTCGTAGAGAAGAAGGGAGGAAGGACATTCAGATATGCAAGGTAACTTTATCATAAGGTAGTATTAGCAACCGTAACTCTGGCATCCAAGTCTGGTCTACCTTGGAGTATCAAATGCCTCCATTAAATTGCCAATGGCAATCTTTTCTAAGTCTTTTTGCATGTTTAACAGCCATTTTCTCACTCACGGTTAATACAAAAATTCTCTCATGAGGAAATCAGATAGCATGGTTAGTTGTGTCCCTAGCTAAAATGTTTGTTTTTGATTCTATGAATAATAGAATGGCTTTTTAGTTCTCCTCTCAGGGTGTTAAATTATAACCTGAATCTTTTAAATTAGGCAATTTCCTCTCAGATCATGTAAAGTCTTTGTTCAATTATAATGCAGTATGTCTCTTTTATAAAATTATCTCTAAACTGAATGATTTAAGTATGTTTGATTATGTTAGCATAATCAAAGATACCTTGTAAAGCTCAGTAAAATATATTCCCCAATGTATATTATTGGTGAGTTTTCTGATTCCATACGGAAAAATGGAGACTTTGCCAAATAACTGTCAGCAATCCTGTTAATATTTGACCCTTAATTTGCAAATGAAAAATTGCATTCATTAAGCCAAACTATATGAAGATAATATGCAAGCTTGTTGGGCTTCATATAGAAGAAGGGAACATAAAATCACATAAATTATTCAGTATAAGAGACTAAAAGTGGATTATTATCATTACTGAAAAAATGTGCTTACTTTGAATTTATGAACTGTCACTGTTATTGAAATAATGGAAAGGCTGATAAATATTATTTTGGATGGTCCACATTTTTTATTTTATTTAAGCATTCCTTTTTTGATATTTTTCTTCTTTTGTAATTCTTTCTTATTCTCATAAAAGCAAAAGTATCTAATTTTTAGAAGATATGTATTGCATTGTTCTATAAATATGCTTTATTTCTTTAATGAAATAAAAATAACTATATTAAATATAAAGAGGAAAAGTAGAATAATCAGTGATAACTATAATATAAAAATCATTCATGTTGCTATATAATATAGCGTCGTAAGAAAGCTTTATAAAAACAGCAAAAACATACAATCTGAAAACATGAATAAAAAAATAGTCACATGGGAAAACTCATCTAAGCAAAAATACGTATTTGGATGTTGTATAGGCATGCTGAAACTCTGGCCAGTCATTAGACTGGTTAGATATCTTTTTAAATACCAGTATTATGTTTTTCTTCCTTGTTATTATCATTGTGAATAATTTTAATGCTGAAAAATAAATGCCATTAGTAGCAGTTAGAAGCAATTATTTGCCTGTAGGATGCAATAATGGTGTGCTAACCTGTTTATCTATATACTTGTAGTTACATTGTTTGATTTCACTATACTTATTACATAATTGAGCCTAATCTATGCAGGAAGCAAAATGAGACACTACAGTTGACTACGCTGTGTCCTCTTGTAGATATTGGGGATCATTCAAAATGCTCCTAGGTGTTTTTTAAAAAAGATCAAGTCAAAGGCTAACAATTAGAGAGAAAGGGCTATCATTGCCCATTGCTTGAGACGAAGTGAGGCTTTCTTGTTGTTTTTTAATGCAAGGGAATATTGTAAAAATCTACATGTAATAGAAGACACAACAAAGGATTTATTTATTTGTTTGTTTATTTAATTTATTTATTGATGAAAATGCTATAACAGACTAATAGAATAACATAATTAGAAGAGACTCGGAGTCTTCTAATTCAACCACTTGTTCAGGTAGGAAACCCTATACCATTTCAGACAAATGATTGTCCAATCTCTTCTTAAAAACTTGCAATGTTGGAGCATTCACAACGTCTGGAGGCAAGCTGATAAATTGTTCTCACTGTCAGGAAATTTCTCCTTAGTTCTAGGTTGCCTCTATTCCCTGCACTAGTGCCATAAAGGACTAAAAAGGTGATTTTAAAAAGACTGGGGCAAATAAATAAATATGCTAATCATGCCGAAAGACTGCAATTTTGTGGAAATTTCATAATCAGAGGATCTATATTAAGTGCACAAGTCTTTTATAATTAGAATTTAGTCAGCAATGAAAGCCAGTTTGTTCTAATGGTTAAGGGATCAGGCTAGAAACTGGAAGATTGTGAATTCTAATCCCACATCAGGCATGAAGTTATCTGGGTGAGTTTGAGTCAGTCATTCTTTCAGCCTTAGGAAAAAAAGAAGTGACAAACAACTTCTGAAAAATCTTTCAGAAACATCTGAAAAAAATCTTCCCAAGAAGGAAACTGAAAGGCAGTTTCTAAGAATCCAGGCAGTTAATAAGAGTCAACAATGACTTAAAAGCACAAAAACAAAATGTAAAAGAATGTAGAGAGAAAAGAAAGAGACCTTCAGAAGTAAAATCCAGTGCTAGTCTTTTAACAAATCATGACTGTATCTTGCAGTATGTTGGAGTCTTCTTCTGTTTAAATAATAACATTTCCACCAGAATGCAGCAATTGTAAGAAAAATTGAAGGAAAATAATGTTGGGAATTGTCTGTTGCACACATTGTATCCAAGATCTCCAGGACTGGAGATGGCTACCTCATGTTAACTATAGGAAGATATTGCTGCAAAAGCAAATAATCCCAAGAACAGCACATTACTTTTCTACATAGCAGAATTAATAGCATAATAGCAAAATTAAGTTGCCAGGTTCTGAAAGCTACTAAAGCAGGGGTGTCAAACTGCCAGCCTGTGGGCTGGTTTCATCATACCGAATCTGTGCTCACTCCATTGCTGGCAATGCAAAAAGAGTCACAATACGTCGCAACGCGTCACGTGACATGGCAAGTTTGACACCTGTGTAGTAAAATTTCCATACTTTAACAGCATTATTTCTAACTTCTGGAGACTTATTGAATGAGATATATTTGCATTTGCCAATTCTTTCAGGGTGAGTGGACATTTAAGTATGCCCAACCTGGCTGTTCCAAAATGTTGCAAAAGACTAATGACATCATTTCTTAGATAACTTCAGATAAAACCGGATCTTTTCATTTCTTTGATGGTACTATATTTTAGCTGTTACAAGCCATTCAAAATTAGCTGTGCTTCCAAAATCATCATCTACTAAAGGGCAAAGTAGGGAGCTGACTTCTTCACTATGATCTTCTTCACTATGATCCTTCTTTTCTTATTTCTCTCCTTCTTTTTCCCAGAAAACAGTTTTGTACGCTTCACACTAAGCATTCCTGAAGGAGTGAATAATATTTCGGTATCTGGAGCTTATATTTAACATTGAGGGAAGGGGGAAGAATGTCAGATGTATATGACTGATGCCATGCCATGCCCATGGGCATAGGTAGTATTTTCTGGAGGGGGGGTTCTGGATTTGATGGAGGATTTGTTTGTCCCTTCCTACCTCCTTTCTTCCCTTTGTTCCTTCCTTCCTCCGGCTTATGGACCAACACTAAATAACATATACTCCCAAACGAAATAACAATAGTTTTCAAATTTCAAGGAGATATATTGCCCATATCCAAACCCTGTCCCCATAAAAGAAACAGTCTTACTGCAAGTCAAATCATAACATTCTTTGAATACTTACTGGAAGACCAAGTCTTAATAGCTTCCAAAAAATTCCAAAAGTTAGAGCTAATCTTATATCAGGAGGGGATGAGAAGGCTTAACTTGTGTGTATTGTGTCAATGCTCCCTTGTTGTACTAGTTCAAGAGAGATTCTTTCTTTTTTACAATGATGGAACAGACTATATGTGTGTGAGGATATCCTCAAAAAATGAAGGAAAATATGATTGGAATGTGTTCTTGGGAATGTAGATGATGGGGTTAAAGCCTCAGATTGACAGGCTAGTTCTTAAAACATTTTAGAACATAGCCTATTACTTCTCCCTTTACTTATGATTTTTTGGTTTGTTTATTTATGAAATAAAATATTATGTTTGTACACATTCCCGCCTGCTAGCCCCCATTGCCAAGAAAAAAAAAATCTGGATTTGAAAAAGGTTGGATCACTTAGAAAAAGTTAAATAATTTAAATACAGAAGCAGAAGTTTGTTATGGTTCTTGGTCAATGCCTTGAAATTTGTTTTTCAATCAAAAGCATTGATCATAAAGAATCTGCCTTCTAACTGTCCCTTGAAACCTAAATATTACATCTAATATTTGTAAGCTGCTTTAATGAAAATTCAGAGTATACAGTATAACACCACATTTTTGTTCAGAAAGGAACAAAAGTTAGGGAAATATCTAAAGATGTTTGAACATGTTTGAAGAATATGTTCGATCTTATAGAAAGCCAGGTACTTTGCATGACAAAAGATGATATGAAGTCTGTTAAATTTCTGCTAATCATATTAGACAAAACTGACCTAGACTAATATTTTATTATCTAGGAGCTCAGTCCTCTTGATAATGATGGTTGATATTTTTAAGCATTTTACTTATGTAACTAGTTCTTTGATAATTGATCTAATATGTCCTTCTTCTAAATATATCCCAAGGTATTGTTTCTTTGTGTTCAAAATGAATTATGGATCACATTGAACATCTAAGGAACATTTTCCATACTAATTATGTTGTTGTTAAGATTGTTGAGGTGCTGGTGCCTGGATCAGCTGCGGCTGCATTGGCTCTCGAAAGTGAAGAGTTTTTGGAGGGATAGAAGGAATATAGGCCACATGATTGGATTTGAGCAACGTAGAGGGACTAAGCTAATATACGACCGACAATCTTTGCTAGTATGGCAAGTTTTTAGCTGTTTCAGAACTGTTGGTGAGACCATTAAAAGTCGTTTGCACTGTTTGAAATTGTTCTGCCGGCAGCAAGATCTGACTGCTGGCACAGCAACGGATTCCCTTGCAAATCAGGGCTGTTTCTGAAGGAGGCAGAGGAGGACAGGTCCTGGGGCTTATGGAGCAAAGGAACTGGATGAAGCTGTTGGTAGGCCCAGAGGAAGGGAGAGAGGCTTTTGGAAGAGTTGGAGGCAGAGGCAGTAAAGGTAAAAAGGAGCGAGGCCCCTTTAAGGAAAAGGTGGAAAAGACAGGATTAGAAAAAGAAAAGGAGGTGAGGTTGTCATTGAGGTTGTCACTGAAGTTGTCATTTTTATTAACAAGGGATATTGTAGCAGAATCAATCTTATCATCATCTACAAACATTACGTAAGTGAAGTGTTTCAAATAATAAAGGATACTGCAACAAAATCAGGCTTATCCCCATCTACAATCAAAAGCATTGTATCAAAAGCATTATCTAATGGTACAACTCTAGTCTAGCAAAGTCCGCCACCTGACCATCCAAACAGATGATGATAACTTCCCTGCAAAAGAATGTTTCATTCAGTAAATATTACCCATACCTTCATCATTTTAAAATATAAGATTGCCCTTCCTAGTCTAGAGACACGACGAGCCAACATACACTGCAATGGAGAAAGTGTAGCAGCAAGAAATCTGTGTCCCAAGACAATAGCTGATTGGTTCAGTTTCCTACTGTGGGAATAAAAACTTAATATTTTAAAATTACACATATGCCACAAGCCCTAACCATCTAGACAAGGTCACATTGCCCGAAAAGAAGAGAGGAAAAGGCTTTGATTATCATCAGTGAGCAAGGAAAGTCAAAGATCTGGCAGTCAAGATGGACAGCAGCCAAGAGAAAGCTTTCTTGTTGAAAGCCCACCCCACCCGATAAAGCTGCCAATACCAAAACATTCCTTATCTAAAGCCCAAGCCAACCAAAAAAAAATCCTTTGAAGAGTTTTTCTACTATTTTCTAAGATAAAGTCCAAATAAGTTTGCAAGAATTGCAAAACTTCAGACATTTTTCCCAAACGCTGCCCACCCCCAACCATCCAACCATAATATCTCACACTTTCTTCATTCTCTTTCTTTGCTTTTATACCCTTCAATAATCTCAAGGATTCACTGTGCACAATTCAGTCACAAAGTGGGAAGAAATTAGGAATCCATTCCTCTATCCCTGTCATTGTTTTTATTTATATTGATACTGCAGAGAAATTATTTCAATTCTAATAGTCAATGGTTGCCGTTATCCTGAGGAAGATTAAATTGCAAAGTAATATTGGGCATAACTATGGTCTCCTCTAACCAAAGTTTAATTCATATTTCAGGTTTTCATAACACCCTAGTTTACTGATTGTCTAACAGGCTAATTTACATTTAGGCTAATAGACCTATATTTTGGTAACAGGCTTCTGCATGGAAATGCTTAGCCTTAAGGTTTTCTTTGGAGTTTTTATGCAACTGCTTTCCATACTTAGCATTATCTCCATTTTCTTTTGGTGCTATAGGAATAAGTTTTATTTCTCTGGGCTTTTTAAATAAATATTGATTTTTTTCCACCTCTGGGCTTTTTAAATAAATATTGATTTTTTCCACTTAAGTGATAGTTATGTCTGAAATGTCAATTACTTAACTTGATATCTGAGATTATAAAAATATAAAATCAAGAATGTCTATTTATTATTACAGATATCATAATTTGTGGTGAATTCTTTTGTTAATTGTCCTCAAAAATGTGTGCTATTGGTCAGCCAATAAATAGTATGTATATATGTGTGTGTGTGTGTGTGTGTGCGTGTGTGTGTGTGTGTGTGTAATTTTTGAACTGTAGTAGTGATGCTGTTCTCTACTGTGATTTATATTGGGCTTTCATTTCTGCATTGATTTTTATATATTATTCATTGCCATTTATTTTAATACATGAGTTTTATATAAGCTACTTTAGGAGCATTGTTGACTGAAGAATGAGGCAAAATAAAATCAGTTAACTAATCCTTCTTGATATTTATAACATATTTTACCCAAAATACCTTATGTATGTATGTTGTTTTAATCAGTAAATGAAGCAAATCAGCTATTTATCAACACCTTGAAATCAAATATTACCTTCCTTACCTCACTTTGCTGTGCAGCATAAGAAAACAGAAATAGCATAAGGGAAAGGTCTTTTATTCCCTTGCCCTTTAAACATTTTAGAAAGATTCAGAATGTAACCCTTTTGTGTTCCACCAAATTAAATTCATCTGTATCCAGGGCATCTTAACATAGGTCAGAGAGAATAGGCTAGACGTGATGAGGGTCAAGCATTTGATTCTAAATTTAGAAAGCATGCTGCATTGCACAATCAACATTTCTATCAAAGCATCACAGAAGAGGTTTACAATTCTCTGAGACCTTAACCCGGCTGACATTTTGTTTGTTACTTCGAATGCAAACACACTGATATTATATGGAAAGCCAATGTCCCTCCCTCCCCCCACAAATGGCCTTGGAAAAAAATAAAGGTCTACTATTTATGCAGCAACATGAGCTTTGTCTCGTTCATTCATTCATCGATTCATTCATTCATTCATTTCAACTCAAGTGTACCAAGACAGGGACATGCCTCTTCTGTAAAGTACTGAGAAATCAGTGCAGAAATTGGAGGGTTGATTAGTATTTATACAACGCTAGTAAGAAATCATTGAAGTCAGGTTATACGGCTCTTACTTTTAATTATTCCCATACTCACTTTGTGAGGGGGGGTTCCGTGCCTATTTTATAGCTTAAAGTAAGCACAAACAATTTCTATTAAATTTAGAACTCAGAACGTACCTCGCTGAAAATTGTTGTCTAGGAATCTTGGGCAGGGTGTGACTAACAAAAGGGATGGTGCTGAATTTTTTTAGTCTAAGGCAGTATTTCTCAACCTCATAAATTTTAAGATGTGTGGTCTTCAGCTCCCAGAATTGTCCTGAGCCAAGGACATTCTTAAATTTGTGGATGTTGAGAAACACTGGTCTCAGGCAAGTGCAGAAACGGAAACAATTCACATCTTTGAATGATCTGGCTCCCATTCTTAACCTTTTGCAAATGCAAAGAGAAAGCTCATACCATCCAAGTTCAGTCAGTTCAGTCAAATTTCAGCCAAATGAAGTCCTGGTGCTACCATAATTAAGAGATTTCTTACCTGAGCTAGATTTCTAAATTCTTCAGGCTATAAAATCAGCTATAAAATACTTGAACCTTCTGCAGGACTCAAAACTCAAGAAATGAGCAGAAGTAACAGTTGAATATTCGGGGGGGGGGGCTTCTATGCTCTAAGGAGAGCAAGCAAAGGAATTTTCAGGTAATTCCAAGGAGTAGGACTCACTAAAACTTTTGAATGCAAATGGCTTATTCTATTCAGATATAATTTTAAACCATAAATATAAATTAAAATGTTTAAGATATATTATTTATTATCAATAAGTATACTGGTAAAACAAACTGAAATATCTGAACATTGGATCCAATCAGAAGTTCAGTTTTGTTTTTGTTTTTTTTATCAAGCACATGTCTATTTCTATTTCCTTCTTCCTATTTTATAAAGTTGCAGCTGATATTGCTGTCACTCTCTATGGACTGATTCCCCCCTTCCTTAATCTTGATATTGTTTTTTCCTACAATATTGACATAAAGGCTTATAGCAAAATGTAAGCTATATTTTTCTTTGTTGTCCTACTGAAATCTTCTCTCTCATTCAAGCCATCTGGGCTTAGAGTTAGGCCTTTTTCCTTCTGTGAAATCCCTGTTATATGACCTCTAGTGGACAAGCCCAGAGATTTCAAGCATTTGGACGCTCCAGAGTAGTACAGTTAAAATATGCTTTCATGATAGATAAAATACTTTCTCTGGTTGAGAACAACCCCTGGTGAGACAGACACTTCTAAAGCTTTCTTGGCAGCAATATTCCCTTCTTTTTGGAATGTGTTTAACTTCTCTACCTAGCCTTCTGGGATTTTCTGATGATCTCTCTTCCAACTCCTAACCAGACCAAACCCTACTTAGCTTTTTCTGGAAATTGGCTAGATACTGCTCCTTGCTATGTGCAGAGAAATACTTCCTTACCATTCTCTTGGTTCTACATATTAGCTGAATTAAATTCTGAAGGAAGCAGAGTATAAACCAATAGTACTTTATTTTATTTGCCCTATGTTGGAAGCACTCATTTACCCTGGGAATTAAATTGATATAGGAGATTATAAATGCACCAGTTTATCATGAATGAGGATTACAGATCTTTCATCTGTTTTGATGCTATGGTTAGCAGGGGATCATAGTTATGAATTATTGACTGTCCAGAGAGTACATTTTTTTAATAAAATGACAGTCATTAAAATATTATTACCACTGACTGCATCCATTTTTTGGGGGGGGGGGAACATAAGCCAGATATAGATTAAAATATATCATGAAAACTAATGTGTAATATTAAATCAGTCATATGGCAGACATCTGACAATATGTATTCAGCAGTTCTGTAGGTTTCCTGAAATCAAATTATCTGTTATCATATATTGACAAACACACACAGTATGCTTGCAGAAGTAAAATAAAAATGATTAAGTTTTCATTTACAAAGGACACATTTCAATATATACTCAGTTACCTCAAGAAGAAATATTAAATGCTGTTTAAAAGGAGGATGAAAGAATTTGGTATTGATGTCTGCCTGTATGGAATTAATAACACATGGTAATAACAAAGAATTCGGCATATCTGTGATCTGTAACTGCATTGGTGAACCTGTAAGCTACGTTTAGAACAGAAGTGGATGAGTCTCATGCATTTGCAGACATTTTTAACTGTCCATTAAAGACACAAAAACAAGTTTCTTAAAGGGTTTTTGTTCTGTTTTCTTTAACATTACATCTCTTTACATAAGCATTATGTAAACTTACTTATTAAATTATTAAGTCTAATTATGTAAACATAAGCATAATTAAGTAAATATTATTGTCAGGATGAAATCCCAAATCTCATAAAACCATTCATTTATTATTCATTCGTTATCAGCAGAGGAGGCATGATGTGGGCTCCATGAGCCAGGGGATTTCAGCTGGCTGGGTCCAGGCGAAGAGTTTTCTCTTCTGTCATTCCTGCTCTTTGGTACATCTTGCCCTCCAGAGTGAGGTCGGCTTCCACTCTCCCGTCCTTCTATAAAAGCTTGAAGACCTTACTCTGCCAGGTGACCTGGGGCTCCAATGGGAGAAGAATATCACACTGGAGGTGGTTGAGAGATCCCACCTCCGTCCTGTTCCTACTACTCCTTCCCTCTCCATCTTTTAATTATGACTGATAATTTGTATTTTATAGTGTTTTATTCTTATTATATACATGTTTCTGAATTGTTTTTTTACATTATAGCAGTCCATTATAATTCATGGTGAGATGGTGGGAGACAAATTTAATAAATAAATACAAATAAATTTATACTGGAAATTGTTGTGTTTTCCGTTCGTTGACAATTGATGAAGACACATGGTGAAACAACAATTACAACAATTATTACTCTTCTCCTACAACCAAGCAAACAGCAAAAGGCATGCAGGTCTTTTATAGGGCCTGAGACCCAGACAGTATGAACCAATAGGAACTGACCATTTTCACACCTTGCGCATGCGCACAATGCTGGCGCCACCCTGTCTGGTCCCGGGTAGCTTTTGGTTTGCCTGGGACCATTTGCAACAATTCTGAGCTTGCTTTCTGCTCTTAGCAGGCTCAGCACACAACAGAAATCATTCGGAAAAATTTAATGTTAATGCTACAGTTAATAAATTCCATAATAAATGAAGAGAGTTGAACTTAAATCTAATGATTTCAACAAAGAACAATATCATTACTTTCTCATTTCATCTATCGACCACTTTTGTGAGAAGTCAATCTTTTCCATGCAATCATTATGGTGTGGTATCAAATTACAGTACTGAAAAAAACATCAAAATGACTTTCACTGAAATTAAATGAAGGGAAATGAGCAGTTCATTTTGTAAATGTAATTTACAAAAACATTGAACAATTCTAGGTTTTTTGCCCAGTTTCAAAGATGGCCTAGCAAGTATGATAGGATTTAATCGCCTACTGGAGTATTTGTGTCTCAAAAGAAGTTCATTTAAATTAATACAAACAGGAAATTCTGGTAATCTCCTGCTTATGAGAAGGAAAAAAGTGTCAAAACTCTCTTCAATTTTATCCATGCTTCTAGGCTATTGGGAAGAAGCTGCAAAGCCAGCAAGATAGCATTTCCCTTAAAGAACCTGTGTGATCAGGCACCAAAAAAAAGGAATAAGCAGGAATTTGTTACAATAGAATAATGGAGCCACAAAAACTCAATCAAAACAAAATAAAATAAAAAGCAGAAATTTCCAGTAATTGCAATACACTGCAGCTCTGTCAGAATGAAATAACCTTTGCTCTCCAACATTGCTGTTGTTCTCATGGGAATATAGAGATTCAAAAGTGATTGCAATGTAGTGCGATGTACATCTGCTTTTCTCACAACTGTGACCAAATACACAATAGGAAATTAGCTGAATATTCTCATTCCCAGGATCGATCGATCTATCTATCATCTATCTGTTTGTCTGCCTATTTTTTTCCTTCCTTCCTTCCTTCCTTCCTTCCTTCCTTCCTTCCTTCCTTCCTTCCTTCCTTCCCTCTCTCCCTCCCTCCCCCTCCCTCTCTCCCTCCCTCTTACAGACACACACAGATTTACTTTATAAGGTAAAGCCAAATACAAGTAATAGGACTTAAAAGAACAACAAACAGAAAAATTTATTAGATGGACATTCTGCAAATGTCAAAAGGTTTTTTGGCCTGGTCACTGTGGTGACACCCCACAAATATTCCTTTTAATGGATGACTCAAAAAAAACAGCTACATTGAAATCCCACAGCATGAATGCTTGTTGAACTTTGCAGAATATTCACAAATGATGTGGAGCATGGAGTTGTTTGCTTATATTATCAAAATACCAAAGCTCCTGGAGAACACTCAACAGGAAAAAAAATTGACATATGGAACTTGGATTATGGTTCTCTTGAGTAAGCCTCACATAAATAGCATACAAAAGAAACGAAAATCCTTCTTTAGGAAGAAGACAACTTGATATGGTTTTTTTTTTTTTTGAATTGCAGCTAAACAATTGACATGGTCAATTCATCTTGAATGCAAGCATTCCAACCTGGAAGAAATCATAGTTCTTATTGACAGAATTTCACTGGCTATTAAAAATAATAGTTCATTGCTTTCCATTCAGGATATTAATAAACACATGGAAAATAATGATTACATAGCAGAAACTTGGAAAAATAAGAACTCTGCTTTTTAATTTCTCAAAATTTATCAGTTTTGCAAAATGCTGTCATGAATGAACTAGAACTGGCAATGTTTCGTACTTTAGTTGTATATGGAGATTCTCAGTCATCTAGGTCATGGTAGTTCCAAAGGTGGCTTTTCAAAAGCTTCTTGGATAAGAACCAAAACGTCTTCAAGGAAAAACAAAGCCCAGCTGCCTTTTGAAAAAGCACTTTTGGGACATACTTTAGCTGTTGATGAAAGCACAGAAATATCCATCAAGAAATAGTTGATACCTTACTTTAAGTGTAGTTTCATATAATCTACAATCTATACAAAATCAATATTACAAGTACAAGGCTATAATACTGTAATATTGTTGGTATAGCATTACATTATATACTGTGAAATCTTGGGCTTTCTAATACATGAAAAGAGATAAATCTGATAAGAGACATCAACACTTTAATGAGAATTGTCTACAATGTTGGTCCTCCACAACACAAAACAAAAGGCCCATTTCAAGAAATAATGAATAGTTCTGAATGTAAATGCACAGCTTTCAGACCTCGCCGTGAAACATCTGGTATTCTGTTAGGCAAGCAATCTTTTGTGATTACAATCCTCTTTTTGAAGATTTTGAGCAATGATCCAACTTCTAAATATTGCCACAGAAAGCCCCAAAGTCTGGTATGAAATAATGTTGCAAACATTGAATATTTTCTCAAGAGTTGTTTCAAAAGCCCAGTTTGACACCACTTGAAGTATTTTGTCCTACATGGTGTAATTTGACACAGAGGACAATTTCGTGGTGACTCAGTGTCATGTAGTGATAAAGTTAAGGCTCATCTCGATATGAGTTCTGAGGAACATATTCATTCCATAACTACTTTCATAAACAACAGGTGTGCTCATTTGGCAAACAGATTGACCAGACAAAATCTAGCAGTGGCCTTTTTTTTTTTTTCTTGATTGAACAGCAACAGTGCAACATGATTTCAGTTTTGGAACTGAGGAAGTTAATTTATTGTATTTTAAGAAATAGAGAATATATAACTTCTTTTCTTTTACTGAAAATGCAATTATATCAATCAATCCACTGACTTCAGGCTTGCAGTAGGTAAATAAATAAATAAATAAAGTAAAGCAAATTTATGACTAAGTTACATAGATACGGTGACATTTGTATTTCAGAACAAATAGTTGCAGGAGCTGTCAGAATTAATGGCTATTTTAGCAACGTAGCTCGCAGGGAGTGCCGACTCTGAATGTGGCTTCAGTTTAATGAACACTCTAAAAACCAAATTACAGAACTGTTTACAATTAAATAATCTGGACACACTGATGCATATTAAAAAAATTATCAGTTTGATGGACTATCTGTCCAGTGCTTATTTTGCATGAGCAAATGTCAAAGATATATTATACTAAAAGATATATTATATTTTTCTCTCTGCCATGTTTCTTCAAGTCTGTGCAATAGCTGTAAAACAGACTAGCAGACTAGCATGTCTCCTCCATATATTATTGTAGCTTAAAATAACTAATACAATAAAATAACAGGCTCTAAATTTGAAACTGTTTGCACAATGGTAGAACTCCGGAACTACTCATGAGTTGTCAACCTTCCAGGATGATTTGAAATGGAGAAGAGGATGAGTTCATGATATCCATCCCATCTTAACTGAAATAAAATCTGCTTGAGAGGGCCTTGTTCTCTGATGATGAGAAGTTGCCCTCCGCATCAGTAAGAACATGGCCATAATAGAAAATGCTATACAAAGAAGGGTAAGAAGAGGGATTTTCTATAATGATCTAAATGTTCTAAGATGAAAAGGGAATGATTCTGAAATCAAAACCATGGATTTAATCCACATTATAAGAAATTTGTATATTTTAAAATGTATAATCATTAACTTCCTGCCTCTCTAAATCCTTGGTTGGGAAGTTTATCATAATGTTATTGCAGTCAAAATAGTACCACAAGAAAACACACCAGAGTTGGAAAGATCTTTGCTTTAGGTATGCTGAATTCATGTTATCGTGTTGAATGACGAAGAACTATATTCTATATTAGTACAGTTTTCACACATTGATATGTAGCAAGAATAGCTAATCTAAGCTTCTGGGATTCCATGAAACTTCTAAGATCCCTTTTTGTTATCATAATTTCCTGCACTTTTGAGGAAGAAATGCTAGAAATAGTAGTGGAAGCCTAGCCATAGGCTTTGCATAGTTTAAAATTCAACAAAAAATCCCTAAAATTTCCCAAATCTGGAAAAAAAGAGAATCTTGTTCTCTCCCTCTTGCACCATTACCCTGCCTATTGTGGTTCTTAAACCCATCTCCAATGTTAGGCTGGGCCTGCTGCCACCCAAAAAATGTTTATTGTTAATTGTGCAAGCATTTAATGGAGTAAGATATCTTATCCATATTTCAACCTCTTTCTCCACCACAGCTACTCTGACAGCCAGGCATTCTGCTCAGACCACAGTCAACATGTCTCTACCTTGCAGTATAAAAATCTCTAACAAAATAAAAATATAGTATTGAACAGCAAGGAGAATGAAAATGTGTTTCACTGCATAGGGCAAAAGCTGAAATGTTCATGTACCCGTGTTTCCCCAAAAATAAGACAGGGTCTTATCATTATTATTATTGCCTCCAAAAGAGGCACCAGATCTTATTTTCAGGGGATGTCTTTTTCACTCATCTCTGGCACCGACAGCCCTGCCCAGCTGGTCTACTTCTTCTGCAGCCGAAGGAGCAGCTTCATTCTACAACTGCATTCCGGCCTGCATTTCACAGTCAGTATTCTGGCCTGCATTTCACAGTACTCTGCAGCTGAGTACCAAGCTATGGATTGAATCATAGCTCATTTCTCAGCTGCACTGGCCTTCCAGAAAGGCCCCTGACTGAGAAATGCAGGCCTGGCTGCAAAGATACTACAGAAGAAGTGGGCTGGCAAGGAGAGCCTGGTTGCAAGGTAAGTGGGTGCAGGGCGCATGGGGCAGCTTCACCCCCACACACCCCAGTCCTAGCTTGATTTTTAGGTGTATGCCTCACCCCAAAACTAGGGTTTATTTTCAGGGTAGGGTTTATATTAGGCCCACCTCCAAAAAATCAAGTAGGACTTATTTTCAGGATAGGCCTTACTTTCGGGAATATATTTGCTGCTTGGAAACACAATGCAAAATTCTTAGAGAAGCCAAGAACCTCTTTCAAGTGGAACTACACTAATGGGTATTAGAAATATCATAGTCAGTAACATATAGTACATGAAGTTGGAATTACCTTCATGTTAAGGACTGGTCATCATGTGATGGAGAAGCAATCTGTGTCTATTTCCTCTGCTACAACCAAATGGACATGTGTCTTATATCATTAGTCAAACTGGTACTGAGTAGCAGATTGATTGGTAATGAAACTCCAGTCTTTTTTTTCTTTTCAGCTCTGAAATATTCCTGGACTGCACTTCAGATCCATTTTCTCCAAAACAACGCTCAAAGGAAACTTGATACAATGAAGTCTGCAGAGGATTAATCATCAATCTTTCTTTCTATGCATGGATGACTTTTGATTTTATATGGTAGAATGAAAAAAAAGTGTAAGAAAATTTAAGTTTATGTTTGGGTCAAGTAATCCAAGACATCATAGCAAAATTGACCTTTCTTTGGTCACGAAAAACTATGCCAGTGCCCTTCTCAAATTTGACAGGCTATAAAATGTTTCTATAGGACCCCAGAAACCTAATGTGCTCGTTGCCCTCTATCAAAGCATAGCTTGCTGTGCATACAATTTCTGAATTATCAAATCTAGATGTTTTCATAATAAATGAAGCAAACATATATTTATAAATTAAGCATTAAAAAATATAATGTTAGTATTTATTTTTGTCTCTAGTGCCAGCAGGGGCTAAATATTATACATCCCTTCTGTTGAACTGGCTCCTTCCAGGTTGTTCTTCTCTCACACCTCATTAGCATCTGAAGTACAGACAAGACCTTCCCTATAGAGAAGAACATATGCTGGATGAACATCTCTCATGGAAGGAGATATGTATATTCTCATTTGAACATTAAAGACTGATTCATGGGGTTCGGTATAACTGCAAAATGTCATTTGTATTCAAGGCCATTTCTAGATGCATAATTTTAGTTATGGGTAATTTCATACCTACGTTTATTTGCATTTGCCAGCTCTAAATGTTTGGGTTCAGCTGCTTTGTAATCCCATTTCAATGGCTCTCTTGTCTCATGTTGATATTTTGTCTCAGAATTTTTTAGAAGATTCTCAAAAAGAAACTTTTAGGATGAGTTTAATAGAAAAAAATACATCTAAATTTGCACAACATTAATACATGACATAAGAAATGAAGAAAATTAAAAATGTTCTAATATCATAATCATCAACTTTGAGAACTGCATTTCTTGAATGGCCAGGAGATAGGAAGGGATTTCTTACCATTTCCTGTTCCATATTTTTTTTTCCAAAAAATTACGATTATCAGAAATCTTTGGCCAAACAAGTACACTGATTTAACAAGAGGGATTGCATCACATTACAACAAAGAGAGAAGGGATACAGGCTTTGAATGTTAGCAATCCTGTCTGGTTATGATACGAAACATATAATGCAGATCGAATGCTCCAGTTTGCTTGGTCTTTTGCTTACTTCCTTTGAGCTTTTCCATTTTTTTTTTAGATTGGAAACTTGAATTTAATTTCTCTTGTTCTGCAACCTGCTCAGGAGCTTTCTTTAATGAAAAAGGTAGAGTGTAAGAGGATTAAACAGGGAAGGGGGGAGGGAGGGAGGGAGGAAAGAAGGAAGGAAGGAAGGAAGGAAGGAAGGAAGGAAGGAAGGAAGGAAGGAAGGAAGGAAGGGAGGGAGGGAGGGAGGGAGGAAAAGGTACATGTGTTGCTGAAACTAAGGGAGAGGGGAAGGATATATTAGATCTGAGTGAAGCTGCATTTATGTTGTGTGATAGAGTTGATTAATACAGGAAGTATAAGTTTACTTATGAATGAAAGGCAGAAACTATAAATTGGTGTCATCTGGACTTGTCTTCCTATGAAAATAGAAATCCATAGATTATTGATAGTTGCATGATTCACTCCAGTGAATGGTGATGATGAAAAAAATTAGAAATTAGTAGAGAGAAAAACTATGCAACATTCTGAATCAATGTAAACCAGTGGGAAAGGTATGTTGTTAGGTGACATGAATGGATGGAAATAAGATCAGACAGGAAAAGCAAAAGGGCCATTTGGAGCAACAAGAATGAATGACAAGGCTGACTGGTAAACATCTTAGAAAAATGTTTGTTTTGAATAAATGCTTCAAGCGTGTCTATTCATAGTTATCCATGCAAAATGAATGAGTTGAAAAGGTATGATTGATCTGATAGTTTATGATGAAAGACCGAGGGACATAGTGAAGAATACAAGAGTGCTGATATATTCTGATTTTAGAAATAGCTGCAATTTGGTACTGTCAAAAGTAGAACTCTGGGAATAAATCTATGTGAAAGAAAATGTGAAAGAAAATAGAGTGAAAGTAGAACCGTTTCAGGAAGCCTTGTAATAAGTAATAAAGTATAGATTTACCTCCCAATAGGATGAAAAAATGGTCTTTTTTAAAAAGAGGGTTACAAAAGTTACCCTATGTTACAGAATATAACAGAAATGTGTTGGGTTAAATTAATAGGGAACATAAAAAATGCTTGGAAGGCGATGGTTGTTTTTTTTAAAGTGATTTGAAATGGGAACAAATGGGAATGAGAAAAAGTATATAAATGTAAATAAAGAGAGAGAAAAAATACAGCCAAAGAGCAAGAAACAAAAGATTAAAAGAAGCAGAGAACATGAAGAGTGATTTTGATGGAGATAGATATTTGTTTTGGAAATGGATAAAAAGGGCCAACCAAGGATTCTCCAGATTGAACAGAATGACTAATGTAACAAAGATCACGGTAGTTGTCTTTGGCAGGGAAAATGCATGAATTGCACAGTGGAAAAAGCTGATTAAGTTGCTGCTTTTATGTGCCTTGGTAGAATAGAAAAGTGGATGAAGAAACTCCAAGACATGCAAATACTGGGTGGAAGGTAGTGGATCGTGTGCCCTATTGAGAAGTGTGTCTTTTTAAGAAACAAAAATATTTATGCATAAGAATACACTTCTGCCCACTTGTATAGAAGAGAAGGTTGGGCAATCTCATCTTAAAAGAATGCAGTGGGAATGGGTTGTTTAATAGATGTCTATGGTTAAGCAAGAAAATATAATGTCAAGAAATAATACAACAATGAGTAGCCTGCAATGTGAAGCAAAAATACATTGAAGTGGGTTGGCTATTTAGAGAGGATGGATGAGGATCAAATTGCAACACACCTACATGAAGGAAGAGTGAATAGTTGACAGGTAAAAAATAGAGTGAGAGAAGCATGGTTGGATGGAGCTGATAAGGGCCTTAAATTATAAAACATTGTATGAATGTGATGCAAGAATGCAAAGGTATGATGCAAAGGTCAGATGCTATATTTTTTCTGTCCTGCTCTATGGAGTAGAGGGTTGGTCTCTGACAGAAGGCCACCTGAAGAGACTAGAAGCATTTAAAATGTGGATTTATAGGTGGCTGTTATGTATAAGCTGGGTTGACAAGATCAGAAATGAGGAGGTGATAAGCTGCCTGGGAAAGCCAAGGGAAATCATCAAAACAATTAAAAAACAAAAATTAGAATATTTCAGACATGTGATGTGACACCCAGAAAATACAGCATACTCCATTTAATCCTCCAGGAAAAGATTGAAGGCAAACGAGGTCCAGGCAGAAGAAGAACATCGTGGCTTCAAAATCAAAGGGACTGGTTTGGACAAAACTCAGCAGCACTTTTTTGTACGGCTGCTAATAAAAACAGGATAGCCAACATGATCGCCAACGTCCGATAACGGATATGGCACAAGAAGAAGAAGAAAGGTATGGATATATACAGTAAAAGATGTTGGTATAAAATAGTTTTAGCTATATATTTTTCTTTTTCATAAACTTCTTTGGGTTACAATTTCTTTGTAGTATTGTTCAATCAATCAATCAGAATAGAGCTGGAAGGGACCTTGGAAGTCTTCTAGTTCAACCCCCTGCTGAAGCAGAAGAACCTATACCATTATAGACCAGTGGCTGTCCAGTCTTTTTTTAAAAACCTCCAGTGATGAATGCATAATGTTCCAAACAGAATTTTAAATGTAGCATAAGCCACTAAGACAGAGTATGTTTTACCTGCTTTTTCTGCCAGAAATTGTACTTTTTCTAGCAACTAAGTGGGGAAAAAATGCAAATGAAACTTTGTGATTAAATCCTGCACCAAGGGAACTTGATTAAAAAAATATATAAACCTTGATCTAGGCCTAAGCAAAAGAAATAAAAAAAGATAAATAGCCAGCATTTGCTGATGTGCCTGCTGTTCATAACTCCTGTAACCAGATGTACAACATGGTGAGGAAGAAACTCTTAAATTGGCTTGAAGATATTTTGAGTAATCTTGAATATAAACACTCTCTAATGTTGCATGCCATGAAAGGAAACAAAGTAAACAAAGCACACTGATTTAGTCCAGATCTCTCAAACATTGGTAAAAAAACAATTATTAAAATAGGTTAAAGATTCAACTAGAGCCATTATTTCTATCCTACAAATTCTTCAGTCTTCTTACAGTTACCACTAGATGACACTAGAATAGTCTGTTAAAGTTATTGATGGTAATTGTCCTAACATTAATAGGCCTTACAAAGCTGCCTTGGTTCGTCTTAAAAAGAGCCTTGTCTCAAAGGAAAATAATGTGCCTTTTGAGTACCTACAAAAACTGGAAGAGATTTCTGCAATGAAAAACCTTGCCTGCCTCCTTCAAGCATTGAAAAAAGCTGTGAAGGTGGTAGACAAACTAAGCAAAATGGACCTGCCTTGTGTTGCTTCATGAAGTAGCTTCAAGGAGTTATTTCCTTGAAACTTCATGAAACAAAATGGCTTCTTAACATTCTGCACAGCCCAAAGAAGTAATGATGGACACAGTATATATGACGTTGTTGCTTTTTTTCAGACTTTGTTACATATTTTATAGGCATGACTCATGGTTTAAGCATTGGAGATCAAACTTTTCCCCTCCTTTAGAAAGATGATAAATAATGAGTTATTATGAATATTTCATGACTGCATTGACTTAATTGACTGAACCTTGTTTATGATTTTATTCTTTTTTACCTGCTATCATTGATTTGATACTATATTCTATGTATATGTTTAAATTGTCATTTCCTTGTATTGACTGTAAACTGCCAAGAGTCAATTGATTGTGTCAGGATAGGAATTCAATAAATAAACAAAAATATAACTTGAAAAACTGCCCTGGGACTTCAAAGATCTCAGTTAAGGGGGAAGGCCCTCCTACCTCACTATTATAGAAAGTCACACTTCACCATTACAGAAAGTAGTCATTGAAGTAAGGTCTAACAACACATTCACAAAAGAGAAGGAATGGACTATTTATCAAATCCCCAATTTCCAATAATGTCTCCTTACAAAATCCTCAAACTCTGATGAATCACCATGAAATCCTCTCTCATCTTTATCTAAGAATAGAATTCAAAACCATGAGAGCTATTTGGTTCTTAGCTTTTCTGTATTTTCTCAGAGTAATGAAAACCAGAGTAGGTTTCTTTAGAAATATTTAAACTTTATTTCTGGAAAATAATGACAGCAAAAATGGTGTTGTTTATACATTTTAATAAAATGAAAATTCAGATCATATAAACGTGCTTTATAGATTACAAACCACAGAAATGAATGCTATATTCTGATAGTATAATTATAGTATGTACAGCAGACATCTTCCAGAGAGGGAATGTCAAACAACTCAGCAGTTATTTCATTTAACATCCTTGCAACTAGAGAGCCAGACATATTATTACTTATTATGTTTGCCCAATTTTTTAAAATCCAAAACTACTTTTAGTGTATACCTTTTTCTTAGGAAAGGATATTCCACATAGCAATTGTGCTGTGGAATATCACAAAATAGAACCTTTCCTGTCCCTGGGTTCCGATGCCAGGAAATATCTCCCTTCTAGAATATTACCCATTTTATGGATCTTCAAAGATGTATTATCTCCATTCATATGGTGGTGGCATATTCTTACCTTGCCTCATAGCAGCAATGGTTTTTGTAGACCTAACAAGTTTGGTGTGTGCTGTAATCAGCCACCAGGTGGCAGTAACGATACATTTAGGCCACTATATATGGTCCAAGGCTAAAATTCTGCAGATAATGCCATGGTTTCCTCTGAAAATACAATAGAAACCCAAACATCTCCTCACTCAAGGTTGTCTGAGATTTAGTGGATTATTTTTTTCTGAATGAAAGCACAGCACAATTAAATCAGCATAGGGAAATTCCAGTCACTGTCCAAATATATCCATAGAGGAGTTCTTTCCAAGCACCCCTTTTCTCTGATACTCCTGACAGATATGGTAAAAAAATATTGATAAGGGAAATCAGATTTCCCCCAAACTCTGAGAGACTTGCCAGCAAAATCTATTTCCAAACCTTCTACCATGTAGGGTATATTCAAGAGCAATTTGTTGATGCAGTAATGGATCTTTAAAAAGAGCCACCATTGAACTTGAGAGGTGTCCTTACCCAGTGAGGGTGCACTATTGCCAATGGATTTGCTCAACTCTTTAGCAAAAGGCATTCTCCTTTACCTAGGTGATCCTAGACAACAACATAGTTCCATTCTGAACTGGAACTATGAATCAGGGATGGCTCCCAAATCGTTGACCAGATCTGTTTGAGGCAGCACAACCCCATCCAAAAACAAAGATAAAAAGTCTGGATCCAGATGGCCCCAAAATTCATAGCTATTTGGTCTTACAAGATTTGAATCTGAGTCCTTTTTCTTCCTTCCAGGCTTGCGATACCAAAACAGGGGCATCACTTAGAGCAGGGCTTCCCAACCAGGGGCGCGAGACGATATTCCAGGGGGTGCGAAAACTTGGGTTTTCAAAATTATAGTGTATATGCATAATTTATTGCTGTTATTTCGAACTTTTGTAAGGGGTGCAAGAATATATCAGAAGTGTTCTAGGGGTGCGGGGTATAGAAAAGGTTGGGAAGCACCGACTTAGAGGGATGAAATGTACAACTGGTAGTTTCTCAACTCATGTCAATGGATGACCTTAGATTCTACAACTAGTTTCTTTTCCTTTTCAGTGCTCAGCCCACCAACACTAAAAAACCAGCTTGTTTGCATGCAGAAAAGAAAGGAATAGGAGTTTTCTCTGGAATCATTACCATATGCACAGTAAAGGAGGCTGTTTTTTGTAAGAAATTAGCCATTTAGGCATGGGTGTTGGCACAAACTGTATAAACAATGACAAAATGTACATCCCAGTGCAAAGCTCATCCTTTCATACTGGGCATTCCAAAGACCGATTGCATTGTGATGTCACAACATACTTTTGTCATTTGCTCCTCCTCCCTGTCCTCTACCCCTTCACCTATGGAACCTAGGAAGTGGGCTTTTTCTCTACTTCTCTACTTAAATCTTATTAGCACAGATGCCAATATAATTTCAGCATCAAATTATAAAATCAGTTTACTTGCATGAGAATTTCAATATATTGTGCTAGTTTAGTTAGATCTGATTTTTTTTCTTGTTTTTGTTGAGATGTTTTATGATTTTATTCTGCTATCTTGTTCAATATTTTATAATATCCTTTTTAATATTTTTACTAATTCTATTAAAATGTTTTACAGAATAAAAGCACTGCAGGGTTAGGAAAAAAAGAAAACAAACAGGAAAGGAAGGAAGAAGGAAGGAAGGAAGGAAGGAAGGAAGGAAGGAAGGAAGGAAGGAAGGAAGGAAGGAAGGAAGGAAGGAAGGAAGGAAGGAATGGCTTCCATTCTTCATTACAACACTTACAAATATATTTATATTTTATCCTCTCTCTCTCTATGGCTCCTTTTTTCCATATCCTAACCTTCATAATCACCAAACCCATAAATCATAAGTTCATTTTTCCATTTTCAGCAAAAGGTTCAAAAAGAGTTTCCAGTCACTTGCAAACATATTGTCTTTTATCTAATCAAATAATTTTGCCACCTCTGCAAAATATTTCATAATATTTCAATAAAATACCTATTTATATATTATATTGCAACATATGTCTCTTACATATTGCCCTGAGTCTCAAGGAAAACGGGTAGGTTAGGCATTATTTCAATGAATATATCAAGTAATATATCACATCCTCATTATAAGGTCAGAGAAACACAAAAAGAGGAAGGGGACTCACTTTTTCTTCTGTCCTCCCTTCTGTCACCATTTATGGTTTGAGATTGAACGTATGTGGTGGAGAAGCTTCTACAGCTATATGAGGTTGAATCCAAAACAGAACAGTGCAGTATACTATGTAGGAATAAATCAACTGCAGAAGTTTATTCTCTGCATAGATGATTTATATGGCAACTAATATGTCACATTTTAGTTTCAACTATCTGTCACAGATTGGGGTTGCAAATATCCCAACCATCATGAGATGGCATCAAAATTTAAAGATTTCTATCTCTTTGCTGTTATCTGGTGGGTTAAGAGTTAAGGGTTAAATATTTTCATTCCAAATCTTTTTTTAAAATTCCCAAACAGAATATTTGATTTGGCTAAACCTACTTAGTGAACCTCACCTCTGATCTCTTTCTAAAGCATATTCTACCTGTTTTTTAACATAAAGCTCTAAATCTAGACTATTTTTTCAGTTTTCTTTACCACATGACAATTTAATATACTTTTTTCCTCTTTCAAAATCCACATGAGTGCCCTATTCCACATTTTCAATGAAAGACAGCTTTCAGATATAAACACTATTCAATTTACCAGAAATATATCAATTTTACAAGATCTAAAGCATGAAGCATTGTCACAGTCCTGAATCTCTAAGGTCTTAAAATGAATCCCTGAAAACTTGGTTTATTATATCCAAGGGCCTTAGAACTAATATAAAACTGGGGGGAGAGGGAGAGAATAGGGAAGATATTGCATTTTATTGAATCAAGCCTAACATTTACATTGTTGTAATGACAAGTATCATGTTATTATACATAGTGAGATTTAAATTGAATGTCAAATATTATACCTGCTACCCCAGTCTAATATGCCTAGCCTTTTTTTTTACCACTTCAAAATAACCACAGGACTGCTTATTTTCTGTAATTCAAAAACCAGAAGTGAAATAAAAACAAGTCTGAAATTGGACAGCTGTAGATCACGTACTTTTGAAATAGCATCATTATGGATAGGAGAACTAAAGTACTATATTGAATGTTCACAGTTAGTGCTAAAGTTGAATTAGGAAATGTAGCCTATACAGAATAGTTTTGTTAAAAGATGAAAATAGTTTACCAAGAATTGGCATAGGCTGTTCAGCAGCTGTTTCTTAAAAACACATATTATATTGAATGTTTCTGCCCATTTTTTATTTCCTAACTCACTATTGCCAAAAGTTTCTAAAAGTGCTCTAGGCTTGAAAGTGTGTTTGGGTTATCTATAGAGAAAAACCATTTTGTTGTTATAAAATTAGATGCTATGGCAGCAAATCATGGAAAAATGCTAGTATTAGAACTGAATGTAGACACTGGGCTTTAAATTAGATTCACATTTTAACTGGTATCTTTAAACAAATAATTTTCACTTAGGATTTTTCACTTTTTCCATTATTGAATATTAAGGTAGCTTCCTTGTGGTTTGCAGATACTCCAGATTATGGTGGACAGTCAAGTTTTCTTGGGATTTTATGCTTCTAATATCCAGATCTTGAAGCAGTTTAATTGCTAAAGTTTCCAGTGGGTTAGTCTTATCCTGAGGAATTCAGTTTCCTGAAATAATATGACCAAAGTATGTGTAATTTCCATAGCATGTAGCAGAATGGATCTCAGAGTACCATCTGAAGTATCTGTTTAAATCAGACATGTCAAACACAAGGCCCGGGGGCCAGATGTGGCCCCCGAAGTAGTTTCATATGGCCCGCGAAGCCATCCTGGAAAAAGTGAGGGAATGGCCCCCACTGCCTTGGACCTGGCCCAGGCCAGCCAGGAGCCAATGTACAATTTTATGGTGGCCATCTATGCTGAAACACATTCAGCCTTAGCTCCACAAGGCCGTCTAGAAACAGCAAAGAACCAGCCCCTGCTGTGTCAGCCCCGCCCCTGGGTGAATGCTGGGGAGGTGTCACCCTTTGTGAGGAATGAAGAAATGGACCATGCCTTGGCGCTTGCCCTGGTCCCACCCCTTTCTGCCAGAGAACCTCAGTTCTGTCCCACTTCTGCCCAGGCCCCCACAGGCACCCTTGACACGAACGATGTGGAACTGGCCATGCCCACCCAATAGGCCACACCCACTCTATCCACGCCCACCCAGTAGGCTGCACCCACCCTGGCCACATCCACCTGGCCCTCCCGAGGGCAACCACAATGCTGATGCAGCCCTCAATGAAATTGAATTTGACACTCCTGGTTTAAATGAAACAATTGAGTAGAGAACACTTCCCTTCACTTTTCAAAAACAAACCAAATCAATCCAAATTCATGGAGTATATAGGAGCTATGAGTTCAGCAAAACTTGTAATGAAGAACCTATAATTTTTATCTAGCGCTCCTGATTGTGCTTCTTCACAGGGCTAACACAAACTTGGACAGCCACTTCTCAAAATTGATTTAGATGATGTTTGTTCTGGGCAAGGTGTTGGATTAAATAGTCTGTAATATCTATGAAACTCATATGTTCTTGATTCTATCACTTCCTTTCTATTTATCTTTGCCTTTGGTTTTGCTATTTGAATCTGGGACTTCACATTTGAATTCTTTTCCTGTCTGTCTTTTGTATCTTTTCAAGAACTTTGACATAACTCCAATGGCTTTCCTGCTTAGCACAATCGATTGGGACAGCATATATCACAAGGGCCACGTTGGGGAAAGGTACTCTAACTGCACTATTATTATTTTGCTAATAATATTCCTGTTACAATATATAAAGAGGTCCTGTCATGTTTTTTCGCAGCCTTTTTTTTTTTACTGGTAATTTGCATGACAGCAGTAATGTTCATGGTGTTCTTTTTACAAGGTTTGTCTTGATGTCTGGTTCTAAGTTCATGCTCTTTCACTAGGATTAAAAATAATGTCAGCTGTCTAATCCCCTGTAAATCCTTCAGGTGTCAGTTACTTCTGATTTTGTATAAAAAGGACGTTGGAGTCTTTCTGCATTCAACAACTAATTCCAGCAGCTAATTCCAGCAAGTCTAGGACAGGTACTTTTTCATCAGATTCTTAATTTATATTGTATAGCAAATGACAAACTCTTTATAAAAGCGCATGCTTTTTAAATTTACTAGTAGTAATATTTCTGCCTCATTTAATTGTTTTCTTTTTTTAAAAAATCATTTTAGGAATAAAAAGGATGTTCATCTATTGCTATTTTTAATTATTCAGGTGTTAAATGATCTTCTCTTTCCTACATATAAGCACAGTACTGTATGGATTCTTCTTGTGTAACTGTAATTCTAAAATAATTTTCCTGTTCGGACATAGTAATCGACTATGTCTAGAGATCTGTGGAAATGTGCACCCCTCTGTTTAAATGTTCCTAAATTCTTGGATTTGAATTACAGGATGAAGGCAACCACTTTCTATGTTATCTTATTTTCCTGCTGGAAAATGATTTATTGTAATTCCTGTGAACTATCTAATATTACAATAGCTGTGGAGAAGGAAGAATGTGGCTTTTGCATCCTGGTGAATGCAACTTGGTGCTCTGGGTACTGCTTAACGAGGGTAAGGATCCAGGAAGATTGGGGGGGGAGCTAAAAAGAAGTAAAGTATTTCCAAAACACTTTAGGTACAAGCCATAATTCACAATTCTGACAGATATTTCAGTCAAGTTCAGAAACATAACTGCTGTAACTATTAAATGACAAGTCATATGATTTTAAGATGCATGCAAAACTAGTCCAGTGTAAAATCCTTTTGAATAGATATCTCCACAGAGCAATTCTATGCATTTTATTTGGAAAGAATGCCATTTCAAACATGGACAAAATTGCCACTTCATATGTCATACCTTAACCCAAGTTCCTGGAAATAATTTTCATTAAATCAGTAAGGTTTAATGTCGAAATAAAAATTCTAACAGCCAAGAGTCTAGACTAGAGAGATATTCCTTGTTTGTATAGTTCTGAATGATGTGGCATTTTTAACTGATCTCCTAGTGTAAGAATGCTTCTGGGCTCCTAACTCCTCATTGAAGATATATTTTATGAAACAGAAGATAAAAATAATATTTATATATTTATCAGATGCAAATACAAGTATATTTCTTATATGAGGCAAGTGATGGAGATCAGCAGTTTCCTGAATTCTGTTGATTTACTTGCATAAACTCCAAGGAAATGTAGATTCTACATGGAATAAACAAATAATTTTTTTGAGAAATACTTTTATTTCTCTTATTTTTGTCATTATTTTAACTGTAGTTCAATTTCAAGAGTTGCATGTTTTCCCACATTGCAAATTGCATACCGCATTGCCTCTTAGATACAGAACTGTAGCAAACAGCCTTGTAAAAAATATTTTTATTTATCGCAGACCCTAAAATGTGACTTAGATCTGATTTAACAAATTGTTAAATATTATGTTCCATAATATGATAAAGTTGCTTAATATTGGGTTTAGATCTATTCCTACTAATAACAACATGTTGGCATTTACTACTTCAGAAAAGCCATTTAGGTTTAACATTTATTTTGTTTTCTCCCACAATTAGGATCGAGCTAATATAATCCTTCCACAAAAACATGTCCAGAATGTCTGCACATTCACGTCAATTGTATATGAGACTGTAAAGATCCCAGGATGTGCTGGTCATGCGGAATCCTTTTATTCCTACCCAGTTGCTACAGGATGTCACTGCAACACCTGCGACACAGACATTACTGACTGCACCCGGAGAGGCTTGGAGCCAAATTATTGCTCCTATGGCCAGCATCAGATCATGGAGTGAGGTTTCATAATGTTCTTTGTAATGCTTGCTTTGTAAAAACATTGTCAACAACAAAACTGTGTAAAGAATATATCAGAAGCCAGCATAAAGGCATAAAGCCAGCCCATCCGCTTTATATCCAAGTTGCATTCCTCTTCAATATCCTGGCCGGGGAACTTCAGTGTTATATCTGACACTGCAATGTTTAATGACCTTTAAAGCTCACATCCTCCAAATTTATGCAGAACCATCTTTCCTCCAGCTCTGATTTTTTTTCTCCCACTTCCATTATCAGCTGAGTATTCCCTTTATTTCTCTGCTGAATGTCAGTATTGCCATGCTTACTGTACATTTCATATTAGTCTCCTGCTTATTATTACTGTCTACATGAAGAACCTAGTCTTCAGTTTCGTGATGAGATAGCACGCAGCTTTGATTTCATTAGGATTCAGCTATATGTAATGTGTAGCAGGGCTTGGAAGGTTGTTTAGATAGTGGATAGATTAGATTTACTGATTTCTAAATTGCAGTAGATCAGCAATTATTTAGCAATAGCGGCAACAAAGACTGCCACATTATAGCTTTCCTCCCTGAGATTTTTACTGTTGAATAAAGAAAGCATAGCATAATCACAGTAGATTTTGGGGTGGAACAATAGTTCTGGTGCTCTGAACAAATCCCTGAATTTGCAATTCTTTTGTACTAAGCTTCTGTGAATTTTGGGCGTCTAGTTAAAAAGAAAAACACTAGTCAAATGTTGTTTACTGTTCCTATAGCTTAAATATTGTATTGTGAGTTTCCATGTATTGAAGAGTGTATTTTTAGTATGGTGCATTTCCTAACACCCCACCCCCCGCATCCCTCCAAAGACCTGGAATAATAATGAAGTAGATTTTCAGAGCAAGTGCAACTATCTGGTTAGGTAGTTGCATTAAGTTGTAAGAGGACTCGGTATGAAATATTCAATTAAAAATGTCCATTGATTTGTTTCAGACACTTGGTCCATCCAAAATGGACCAAGCCTCATTTATATCCTATTCAACGTATATTTAGATCTGTCTCTGTAAATAAATATTTCTTTGAAATAATAAACATTTTATTTTGTTGCACTTAACTGATGAGATTCTTGAAAAAAAAATGTGAAAGCCAATGGCAAAACCTCCGAGCGTGCATTTCTAAATCAATTTTCTCATGCTGTTGAAATCTAACAAACAGTTTCTATAACGTCAAAGCATGTTCATCCCCAGCTTGCCCCTTTCCTGTGTCTACTTTTGTATGGTGAATGCCAACCTGTCATGACATAAATTGACATCTGATAGATCAGTCTCTTCTGCCTGGGGCTCTGTGTTTTTTTATGACTTTCTATAGAAAATCACAGAGTATGTGTTCTTACAGTTACAGATCAAAAATTCCTAGGACATTCTAGGGATAAATTAATTATTTGGGTTTTTCCTCCCAAGCTCAGAAAAAAGCTCCAGTCTTAAAAAAATGAAATCTGGTTTCATGACCTTGCCAACTTCTCTTACAAATGCATCAGAAATGTGAAAAGGCAGTGATTTTTAAATTTATTTTTTGTATTAATGCAATTTAGAGTCTACACAACTATAAATGACTCTGGGCAGCTTACGCTACACAAAAAGCAAAAAGAATAAAAATGAGGAGACAGTACATGCATCCAGAAGACAAACTTTCTACAACAACATCAAGTCCAACAAGGCTCAAGCACCTTTCTGCACTAAGGCCTGGGAGAACAGCCACATTTACATGACTTTCTGACTGTCATCAGGATGGGAACTGTAGAGCTCATAGGGGTGGGGGGGAGGAGACGATGTACACAGAGATGTCACGATAGATGTCACCATGTGATTAAAGGGATCCAAAGCACATGCCTGATTTCACTGGACAAGCAGAAACATCTGGAGAAGGTGGTCACTTAAATGACCCAAAGTATTCAAGGAAGGCCTTTATAAATGTTAACTAGCACTTTGAATGGTAAGAGCCCTGGTAGTGCAGTAGTTAGAATGCAGCATTGCAGGCAAATGTAGTTTGATCCTGACCAGCTCAAAGCTAACTCAGCCTTCCATCCTTTTGAGGTCAGTAAAATGAGGATCCAGATTGTTGGGGGCAATATGCTGACATTACAAACCAACCAGAGAGTGCTATAAAAGCAAAGCACTGCCAGATAATATATAAGTCTAAGTGCTAGTGCTAGTGCTACTCAGAAGTCAACAATGCACTCATGAAGCAGTGAGGTCACATAGGGATATCATGGCTTGCTTATCATTGCCTGCACTGCTGTGTTATGGACCAGCTGTAATTTCCACATTGCAGTAATCCATTCATGAAATGAGTAGGTTGTGAGTAATTCTCTGAAGGGCCTCCATATCCTGGAATAGGCACAATAGATGAATCTGTAGGAAGGCTATCTTGGCTGCATTTACCATTTGCTCTTTGAGCAGCAATTGTGAATCAATACAGCCAACAACCAGAAAGTGATTTCACTAAAGTCACTCATCCAGTACCAAATCAATCACAACAGTCGCAAGACACACAAAACAGATTCAAAATGCATCCACGGATAATGATCAGGTCTTCAGTGACTTGGGATAGGTCTATAATTACCCTGGTGGCCATGAATTTCTAAGATGCTCCAGGTTCAATGTTATCTGGTAGAAGGTTGAAATGCTCAAGGACTCTCAGCCTTGAGGTTTCCATAACTGATGGAATCCAACAGGTTGTACAGGAATGACGCAGTGCAGTAGGGAGAGTAATACAAAAGTAGTCATTCCAATATTCCCTAGAACCCATCTTCAATTAGAGCAACTCACATCCAATTATCTGCAGTGCATAGTCTCCGAAGGCCTTCATTGACTCCCAGATAACAATAACCAATATATTCCACTACCTTAGATTCTCAGTTGATCCCAAGCCTGAAACTTGGACACACACATTTCTGATGGAGGAACTCATACAAGTTTACCTTTGGTTATTCATGCCGTGTCCCATTTGGAAACGTGGTAAAAGTCAGTCAAAGTTCTATAGCCTTGTGCCATGCTTCCAATACAGAAAATAAAATCCTGATTCCAAAAATTAAAACATCTTCTTTCCATTGTTTATAATGGAAAATAAACACATAAAAAGTAGCTTTTCTATGAATATTTACCTCCCAAAAGAAGAAAAAGAAAAGAAAAAGAACAATGTATAACATTAGATAAATAACAGTATATAAAGAGCAAATATTGCAAGAATAAATATATATATATATGAAAAAGAAGCTACAAAACAATAGACAAACTTAAGCATTGCAACTGCATTGTATAGTCAAAAGGAGACTAAAACGAAAGACATTTTTGCAAAATATGTGCACATATTTATATGTAGAAATCCACATTTGAAAATAATTGTGTGATGTTAAATTGAAATGCAAACAAATGCCATGCATAACATCACAAAGGGGATTATAATCCATATGACCTGAATACATATTCTGTGTGCTGTCCTGGTGTACGTTGGGTAGTTAACATAGTTGCAAACCACTTGATCTGAATGCAAATGTCCCAGATTCAATCTTTGTTGTCTCCATGTAAAGCTGGAAATGTTCTGCCTGATACTAATTAAACTGATGTAGAGCAGGCAAGAGAACAAGGAATGCATGGTTTCATGCAATGGTTTGCTATGTACTTATGTTCCTAACTGCTGCTATGCAATGCCTTTGGTCTGCTTTCTCAGTTCATATGTATCTAAGCTGGCCATGGATTGGACAACTTTTGGTCAAAGGACTGTCCTTGTATTTGAAAATGCAAGGATTTATATTGTAATTCTTATGAATAAAAGTAATTTTAAAAATGATGTTTACTGTGATCAGGTACATCAACATATTCCTGTTAATGTTATTTCTTCCTGTTTACAACCCCGTTCCATTCTCCAGGAAAGCATAGCTCACTTGTGAATGGCAATCAAAAGAGCAGGTTCCAGGGATTCCACTAAAAAAAGGAATGGCACTTTCCATTGTTACTCCAGAACATGGGGAGAGACTGACAGCATCACCCATTTTATTTGCTTCTGGAAAGAAACCAAAAATATATCCATAGTGGAGAACTTAATCATTTATTTGACCCACCATGGCAGTGTTATTGTAAGACGTAATAACATTAACCATATTACCAGGGTAATTATCCTCCAGTCTTACATATGACATCACCTGCTAGCAATGTGCCTCCACTCCCTTCCTCATTATTTAATTTTTGTCCCACGATATATTCAAGAGAAGGTGGGTGTGTAGAGTATTAACTATTACACATGTTCCCTTCTAAGAGCTTGGCTGTCATTAGATTATCCAATTCAGTCTGTTGTCTGTGGGTGTTTCATCCTCTTTTTCATTTCTTGCCCAGGCGACTTGGCCTTGATTTTATAGCTGGCTCAGACAATGATGATTAATGCTCTCCAGACACCTGGATGAGAACCTCATGTATCAGTCATAACATGCCTAATTAAATTGTTGGCTTAATCCTAACCTCCTTCAATACAGAGAATTTCACATCAGACAACCTTCATTTGATTCTCCTTCCCACATTGCAAGAATGGATGGGATTAGTAGTTTTTTTTAAATAGTGAAAGGTGAGCTTCCATCTGCTCAGTTCTGAACTACCAGTTTATTCACAAGGTCTTATTACAAACAGTTGGGGAAAACCTGTTTTCTTATCATTCTATTTCAATTGACTCAGATATTACAATGATATATTTTGCCCTTTTCCATAATGCATCTTATGCATAAAAGGTACCCACAAAATTCACAAGATTTCCATAAATTGCCATTCATAAGAGGTGTTACAAAGTTAATCCAATACAAGATTGGGGAGGGGGAGGAAAGAAGCAAATAAATGGAAGATTAGATTGCAGAATTTTTCCTTTTCTGCAGTAGCATACTACATCCTTCGGGCAAGCTGTTTCAAGACATTTTCTAAAAGGTTTTCTTTTTTAACTTCAAATTCTAAAGAAAACTGGGAAAGGACAAAGGTCACTAGCCAAACAATGGCAAGATTTATATTAAGATATTTTGGGTACAGACTAGAAAAGAATTATATCTGAGTTCCAATGTGAATTACTGACTACATGGATCAAAGATATGATTGGTTATTATGCTTGTGAGGTTTCTAGTTCTGTTATTCATAATAATCAAATGATACCAAATGATACCATTAAATTAAGGGAAGCGTGTACTGCATAGAATGCCGCAGATGAAATCTTGGCATCCCTGGTTTAGGAAGGGATCAAGTAGCAAAGAATGAGAAAAATCTGCTTGAATTTGTAGAAAATTATAGCAAGTCAAAGTAGAAACCTTGGTATAAAATGCCCAGAATAATCTGACTTGGTACAAGGGCTGTTCCTATTTTCTAAAGTATTTGAAGCCTTGAAATGGCAAAGCAGGACAGTCTGAGATAATGATATAAAAAATATAAAAAGATATTTTTATATTTGTGACATTTATATATGTGACATTTTTGATTACTTATAATTGGATCGTAACTAGTAACAGTTTTGGAGAACAAGATGAAACTACACCAACATTCTTCAGACTGGTCCGTCACAACTATTATTTCCCATTTCATTGATTATTGTGGTTATATCCGGAATAGTATGCTCTAATAAAGTGCTAAAAAAGTATTAATGGTCCAAAACAGATTCTTAAAGTATATTAATGGGGTATAACTGAATGAAGACATAAGCAATGTCCTGGATATCCCAAAAGATTGTTAAATTGGAATTTCATTTCTTCTGCATACTCAATTTAGAATATTCATGAACTATATAAAGCAAAATTCCTGGAAGTAGAAGCACTAGCAGATGACTGTTATTTGTAACAGCAAATAACAAAATAATGTTTAGTATTAAGGATGCTGAAAGCAAAGTGCATGATCTAATAAATCAGCAAGTTGCTAATTTTGATACTCACTTTTATTACATTGCGTCAAAGGTTACTTAGGATTAAATTAATCATTTTTAAATAGTACAGCTGCTCCAAAGACAACACATAATAAAGCCTTTTTTTCTAGCTGTGATTTTTACCTCCAGATAATAATATTTCATAATACTATCGTGATAATATTTTATGTGTGTATATGTATATGTATATGTATATGGTGGAAAAATGAAGCTGGCAATGGTGGTTTCATTGGATACAGAGAATTCCTACTAATTTTATCTTTTATTTCTGTAGTTTTATCTTTTTCCTTATCTTTTCCTTTATTTGAAAGTGCAGAATTGTCTCAAGGGAACAGAAGTGAAAGAAGGAGATGGATTTCCCACAGGAATCTGCCATTACAATCAGGAAGTAAATGTGGTAGTACAATTCTTTCTCAGACCTTCACACATTTCTAGACAAAGATTAGGATCCTTCAAATTCTATTTAAGGAAAGAGTAATTCAGAAGGGAAATCTTAAAGTGCAAATACTGAATTTCCAGACAGAAATAAGGAAGAACAAAGTCTCTCTCTCTCTCTCTCTCTCTCTCTCTCTCTCACACACACACACTCTCACTCTCACTCACACACACACACACACACACATACACACACACACACACACACACAAATATCTTAAAGTAAAAAGTATAATGTTAAAGAACTGGAGAAGACATATTCCTGAGAGATTGTCATAGATTTATATTAAACAATTCCAAAAAAACCAGCCCAAATCAGCAAATGTCATTAATAATTATGTGGTCCTCAATGGAACCGCATCTACATGGAGGGAAGTGTGTAATGGGGTGCCCCAGGGCTCTGTTCTGGGCCCAGTGCTCTTCAACATCTTCATCAATGATCTGGATGAGGGGATAGATGGGGAAATGATCAAATTTGCAGACGACACCAAGATGGCAGGAATAGCCAACACTCCAGAAGACAGGCTTAGGATACAGGAGGATCTGGACAGACTTGAACACTGGGCGCTATCTAACAAAATGAAATTCAATGGTGAAAAAAGTAAGGTTCTACATTTAGGCAAGAAAAACCAAATGTACAGGTATAGTATAGGGGGTACCTTGCTCAATAGATGATTAGGGGACTGGAGGCTAAAGCATGTAAGGAACAGCTGCTGGAATTGGGTATGTCTAGTTTAATGAAGAGAAGGACAAGCGGGGGCATGATAGCAGTGTTCCAATATCTCAGGGGCTGCCACAAAGCAGAGGGAGTCAAGCTATTTTCCAAAGCACCTGAAGGCAGGACAAGAAGCAACGGGTGGAAACTAATCAAGGAGAGAAGCAACCTAGAACTAAGGAGAAACTTTCTGACAGTGAGAACAATTAATCAGTGGAACAGCTTGCCTCCAGAAGCAGTAAATGCTCCAACACTGGAAGTTTTTAAGAAGCGACTGGACAGCCATTTGTCTGAAATGGTGTAGGGTTTCCTGCCTGAGCAGGGGGTTGGACTATATGACCTCCAAGGTCCCTTCCAACTTTATTATTATTATTATTATTATTATTATTATTATTATTATTATTATTATTATTATTATTATTTTCTTACAGAATAAGTTGGTGGTGCACAAGAGGGATTTGCAAAGGCCTTCTTAGCCAAAGCTGTCACCTGCTTCTCAAGAAGGAGCCGAAACGTCAGACAATCCCTCGGGTTGCACAGCAGTTCTGACTGATGCTGTGCATCCCTTTCCAAAACTAAAGATCCAGGATGCAGTGATTCTAAAAATCACATCCTCTCAGTTGGGCTAGAGTTGAGCTTCAACCTGTTTTTCCCCCCATCTTCCAGAGACTGAGACAGAACTTTGATGGATTCACATGGGCAACCGGGGACTCAGATACACCCTAGGTACCATTATCATTCTGCTGATACTAAACCCTATATCATAAAATCGTACAAACCTATCTCTAGGGATTATTTATAAAGCCAACAAGAATGATGCATGAGTGGCCACCTATGAATCTCATAGCTCTAAGGATTTATTTGTGAATTTTTTTTTATCTTTTTAGTTCCTTTCAAAGACTTGAGTTACCAGTAAAGTAATAAAGGCAGGATAAAAATCTAATAAATAATTATGTATGTTCTTAATATCTTTTCATTGCTGATTTTACTTTGGATTTATTTTTAAGCTATTAATACTGGTTAATCATTAGCACTAATGATGTTAGCTAGTTAGGGTAATGAAACGTTTGCAAGAAATCAAACATGCTCAGAGAGCGCCAAGGAGCCTTAAGCTATTGGTTGTTTGGTTGCTTGGTTATTTTTTTGGGGAGGGATTGAGGGAATTACATTACTATGATTTTACATTTTATTGTTGATACTTTGAGACTTTCTCAGACAGCCACAGGTATTGAGTGGCATAAAAATGAATGAATAAACATTTGATCATGCAGCTAGGAGTTATTTTCAACTATTTATACATCAGAATTTAGATAGGAATGTGAAAAGTCCTTTTTAAAAGGCTTTTATCTGAGCAATCGAAATTCTCAGATCAGTTTCAAAATCCTTATCTTTCAAAATTAACTATATTTTAAAAAAAACATTAAATTAACTTAAACATTAAAGACGTTACAACATAGATTAAATATATGCTTTACCCCTATCATTTCAATCTCACCTGTGAAAAAGAGTGAACATTTTGGAGCATTCAATGCATTTGGAGAAAAAAAAATTGTATGTCAAGCATTTTATTCTATTGAGTTTGTTTTGTATACTTGCTGTGAAAATCACTGAAGTTCACTCATTTTCCTTATTCCTTTTAGCAATGCAGAGAGCAGAAGATTGTCTTTTGAAAGGAATAGTGTATTTACATCTCTATTATATCACCAGCTAGTTAACTGGCTGGCAGTTTCAGAAGGCAATGCATATAGAGAAGAAAAATTGCTCAATTATATCTCCAGCCAAGCGTAGAATCCAGCCTATTGTGTTCCACTTGCCCACCGATTATAGCTGATTAGAGAGGTATAGCATTTGGGCAAACCTTCAATACAATAAACTCTGTAAGAATGTAATTAACTTCAGGCATTGATTTAGACATGTAGGAGTCAAAAATATTAGTATTCAAGTATGATTCGATCCTGAAATATATGTAACATTTTAATCATTTAAGCTGCAATCAGAAACATATCTGAAAGTAAATTTTGCTTACTTCAGTGGGACTATGAAGTACAAATTTATATGTGATTCCATTATGAGACATTACTAGTATTTATATCAAGCGAGTCCAAGTCCACAGAAGAACTAGTTGAGATCAACCTACAAGAGAAATATTGTTGAAGTCAACATGACAAAGAAACAGGATTACTCTATGATACAGCCCAAAATTAACAATATGTAACAGAGGTTGATCCTGAATTTGAAAGCTAATTCTTCCATAGTATCTCCTAAGGAGGATATCTTCCTTTATATATAATTGTTTTTATTAAAGAACTTGTTTGCAAAGTTAAAAGATAAACATGAAAAAAATGTAGAAGAAAAATAGGAAAGAAAGAAAAAAGAAAAAAGCATTGAAAACAATAACATGAGAAAAAAGGAGGAAAAAGTTAAATAACAATTTCCAATCTTCTTTATAGCACTTGTAGATATATTTTGGTACCAATTCCTCCTTTCAAAATTACATAACATAGTTTCCTTCTTCCCATATGCAGCTCTTTTAAATTCAGAAATCCAGAAATCACCAGTTCATTTTTATATATTTTCAGCAAAAAGTGCATGCAAATTATCCAATCTTTTATCAATGTAGTTGCTATTACTTTCCTTATCACAAGTCAATTAAATCATGTATTTAAGATGATAAGAGAAGACAAGACAAGACAAGACAAGGCAAGACAAGACAAGACAAGACAAGACAAGACAAGATAAGATAAGATAAGATAAGATAACTTTTATTGTCATTTTTTACTGTGAGCACACTGGCCCACATTAAAAATGAAATTCTGTTGCCTGCTTTTAAAAGAAAGTATATATATATATCTCTATACCGATACACACAAACACACACTTGTGTGTGTGCATATATATATGTGTACACACACACACACACATGTGTGTGTGTGTGTTTATATTGTGGATATTTCTGTATTTTTCCATCTTGTACGTATAATAACCTATCAGACTCTAGCCCCAAAGATGATACAGCAAGATACAATCAACTCCAATATTTTATTCGCTTGTACCTAATGGATAGAATCTTGCCAGACTAAAGTTATGACTTCCTACATACATCCTGAGAGATTCTAGGGTGTGGCTATCCGGAACCTCTTTGCCTCTTCCCCTTCAGTTCAGGACTGCACAGTCTCTTAATTCAGACCTCTTTCTGGGAAAGCTCTGTGTTGCCAAACTTCCACCAACCCGCCTACCCCCAATGTTTCTCCAGGTACATATTCCATCATATCACTCATATCACTTTACTGCAGTTATCATATAGAAAACCTATCATCCATTAGTATACACTAATTGACTATCCATAAATCCTAATAAGAAAAATCTCAACCCAAGATTGCACATTTTAGAAATTACATGTTCATCGTTTGTACATAATTCCATTTCAAATTCTGTTAAGAGAATACCTTTCAAGTTTTATATAATATCTTTTAATCAAGATAAAATTGTTATATAGGGACTATCCAGCAGGGACCAGCATGCAACTGAAATCTTTTCATTAAAAAGTAAGTATTTCAGAGCCAATATGGAGCTCAAAAATCATGAACACACACATCCTTGTAGAAAAGGATTCAAGATTACTGAAGGACAACACAATGAAAGCATATTAATGATAATTACTAAAAATATTTATTGCTCCTAAATGTAGCAGTAATGGGAGAGGGGAAAATGTAAAAATGTATCCCTGTAAAAATGTAGCAATCACTGGGTAATTATCATTTAAGACAGGGGTGTCAAACTCAATTTCATTGAGGGCCGCATCAGAATTGTGGTTGCCCTCAGGGGGCTGGGTGGGTGTGGCCATTGTGGGTGTGGCCTACTGGGTGGGCATGGATGGAGTGGGTGTGGCCTACTGGTGGGTGTGGCCAGCTCTACATCGTTTGTGTCAAGGGTGCCTGTAGGGGTCTGGGCAGGAGTGGGATAGATCTGAGGATCTCTGGCAGCAGGGGGTGGGACCAGGGCAAGTGCCAAGGCATGGTCCACTGGAGGAGCCTCACTGTTCCTCTCAGGCCATGTGGGGGGAGGGCTTATGGAGCTAAGACTGAATGCGTTTCAGCATAGATGGCCACCACAAAATTGTACATTGGCTCCCGGCAGGCCTGAGCAAGGCAGAGGGGGCCGTTCCCTCACTGTTTCCATGATGGCTTTGAGGGCCAGATGAAACCACTTTGCGGGCTGCATCCGGCCCGCAATCCTTGTGTTTGACATTACTGATTTAAGAGTACTGAGGCAATAGCAATGAACAGACCTGGAATTTAATGTTCAGACACCACACAATGGTTTCTTATGATTTATCAATTGTTGTTTGTAATTTATGATTAATGAGTGTAACTATGATTATGATCTATGACCTATTACTTGCTGTTTATATGTACACTGTGAGCTTATGCACTGGAGACAAATTCCTTGTGTGTCCAATCACACTTGGCCAATAAACAATTCTGTTCTTTTCTGTTCTGTTCTGCTCTGCTCTGTTCTGTTCTGTTCTATTATTTTTTTAAAAATGGAGTGGATCCAATATATGGATACAGAAGCAGGGAGAGAGCATGAGTTTTGGAAAAGCAGGAGAAAGGAGAAATGCATGTATTTTCAACACTGGAATAACAAATCCTGAAAGGAAAAGAACGAAGGATAGACTGCAAAGCCAGATTTTCTACAAAGATAAATCAGTAGTAGATCAGATGATAGAGGGGGAGAAAAGGAGAACTGGTATCTTTCATTGCATGGATCTGTTTTTTGAAAATTAGTAGTAGACACAGCTTCTAAAAGTTTGTGAAAGGACAGGAAGGGAAGAAGCTGGTGTCTATCCATAGCTTTTTCTTGGTATTTTGGGGTTGGCTGATCTTACCCCATAGTCCTTCTGGAGCTAAGGCTATAGGACATTTATTTGAGAGGGTGCCACTTGTATTCAGCTCCATTGTCTGTAAACCCAGGTGGTCAGACAAAGTCAGTTGGTTTTCCTAAGCCATGACACCTTATTTAGCAGACAGTGTTTCTGGGACCCAGAAAGCTATCTTTCTCAGATCTAAGGAGGCACATACTAAAACGATCATGCTTAGTTTCTAAAAGGGTCAGCAACATCTTTGTGATTATCACTGCAGTTTCAGCCCATTTGTTCTCTTAAGGAGGCCTGGCCTCAGGTGGCTCAAGTCCTTGGAGAAGGAATTGAGGAACTTGATATCTATCAGCAGCATCTGCAAAAGGAAGGCTGGAGTAAAAAAAAGTCTAGATGGTAGAAACATTCCATGATTGATGTTCTGCCTCTTTTGTTTGTGCATTTCATATCAAACTCATATAAAAAGTAGTGGGGCTTCAGCCACTTGGTTGTGACTACAATTTTGATTTTTGACACAAATACACACACACAAACATACACCTAATTAAAAAAAAGTTTAATAGTGAAATTAAAAAAAACAACACCCCTACAGCACCCACAAGGAAAAAAGGTGACTATATAGTAAAGAAAGAAGCAGATCCATTATAGTGATTAAAATAGAACAATTAACAGAAAGATCCATAAAGATCCATATAATAAGTATTGATAGTAATATATCATTCAACCCTTAATCTTATCATTAAATGTAGACTAAACAGAAAAATATTGCTTTACCTTCTCATTCAAATATACGCTAATTCCCTTCCTTTTTTAAACATTCTTTCTGGGATCCTATAACTGCAAAATAATCTTTTTAAAATGATACAAAATATATTTTTCATTTTTAAACTCCTGGATCCACTGATTCTGCAAAATTAGACATTTCAATTCCTCATTCCACAATTCAGACAGGTATAACTAATGCTATCTGTTATTACTTCTAATGGTCTATATAGCATGGAGGTATGGAAATACAGAGGTTACACATTTGGAAATACTGGGTTTGGAGAAGCTGACTCAGATTTATTGGTTTGCCAAGACCTACAGTAGAAGTTATGGAATTTGGCCCTGCAATTTAATGATAAAAGGGTTGTGAACACCACAGATGAGTTTTCTTTAAATAATTCAATCTAGCAGATGGCTGAATCATTAAAGACTCACAAACATTTTCAAGTTTAGGATGTTGTCAGCTCTTGAATTAGGTTTTCTATCATATTACTGCAGGTTATCAAGTCACGATGTTAATAACATACAATCTGCTGGCTGATAAGCCAGGCATTATGTATCCTGAGAATGAAGGGAAAAGCAGATCTCTGAGACAGGAATTGATCAAATGACTTGCTCAAGGTTGTACAAGGTCTTCAGAGATTAGAATTCCAAAGTGTGTGTGTGTGTGGTTGTGTATTTAACATCAATTGCAAGGTAACATTGAAAGAACATTTTGACCCTTTATTCCAACTGACACCAATTCCCCATTATATTTTCCTTAGTGGGCATTAAGCCTTGAATAAAGTGAAGTCTCTTTCATGTCAACCTCAACTTCTGGTGATAACTGTCTATGGAGATTCTCAGTTATCCTGGTCATGGTTGTCCCAAAGGTGCTTTTTCAAAGGTAACTGGACTTTTTTTGTTTTTCCTTGAAGACATTTTGCTTCTCATCCAAGAAGCTTCCTCAATTCTGACAGAATGGGGAGAATGGAAGGATTTATATTCCTTGAAAGTCATCTGGTTATTAGCACTCTGATGGTGATGACATGGACATTTTCCCCCTATTCCTTGGCGGCCATAAAGAAGTGATTTGTCACTCCTTCTTCCATTTTTTTTAAACTTCCCAAAGTAATTCAGAGTCTTGGGTTTCCTGACAGTTTCATATCAATTATCTTCTGACTCTGTTTAGCTTTTCAAGGTGAGACAAAGTCAGGTAGATGCTGCTATCAGGCTTTTTATAAGTAAGGGAGATTCTTCTGGGAGCAGAGGATAATGGTGAAATGATCCAGAAACTCCACTTCTGATTCTGTGTTTCTGATTCCAGCAGGCCAGACCTACTGCAGATTTTCTCCCCATCCCATCACAAATGCTATCTACAAGGTGAGCAATAAACTCTAATTACAGGGAGCTGACTGAGGATCTTAAATAGTAGTGAGAGATCCTTCCTCAAGGCCCACGGAGTAAAAATAAGCATAGTTTGCTTCTCTATTAGTGCAAGAATATTAGAAACTTCTACATTCAATACTCATAATGCAGTATTGTGGAGTCCTTGGTGCTCCTTGGACTTAGTTGTTCGCTTGCAGACATTTCATTACCCATCTAGATAACATTACCAGTGCTACTGAGTGCGGAGTTTTCTCCCTGTTCATATAAGTAATCTCTCTGCCAGTTTTGGAGGGGGTGTGGTTTTCTCCATGATAGTTCCTTGATTAGGGTATTGTTTTCTGACTCAAGCAAACAACCAAGCTCAAACAGCAGCACAGTTCAACCCTGAGTTACATATAGTCTCTTCCATTAGAATAATGCAATAGCCCATCTATTCATTCATTTAGAGAATAGTCTAATAGTCTGGTTGCCAATATGTTTGTTATTCCTTCTTATGAACTTGGCAAGATTGGACTTCATTGATGGAGAGGAAAAGCAAATTATCTAGGAATGAAAGTGGGGGTAAAATTATGAAGAGTGGAAGACCTACAATGGGAGAATCTAATATTTTCCAGGCTTAGAACATAAACATGAAAACTAGAGTATTTGGAGACAAAGCAGTTAAGGTTGTTTCAAAGCCAATAATACACAGATATTTGCTAACCCAAATGCATAGAAGCGTCAGATAGCACTCTAACTTTTGTTCTGTTGGGTATAATAAACAAATAGACATCCAGAGTAGTTGATCAGTTATTTACACTTGATATCAACATTGATGGGGGGGAGCATATTTTTTTCATGAATAAAATATTCTTCATTACTGAAGAAAGCAATTTTTCTCCACCAATTAGAAGAAAATATTTGCATTTACTTTGCAAATTATGTATTTATTTGCATCCAGCAAATCAATTACTGTGTCATTAAATTCTATTTAATGCCTGGTTGGGAAAAGATCCATTCACACTCTTTGAAGTGCAGAGTAACAATTTAGCACTTCTTCCTCTATTTATTAACTTTTTGTCTAATTGTGGGTGCTATGTTGGTGAGCCTGTGCATCCTAAAATAAAGTTAAATAAAATACTACACTCTCACACATTTATTCTTTGCAAAGAATTATGTAGCTCTATCACATTTTGAAGCAAGATCCTTGGGGATTTTTTTTTTCCCTAACACTAATGAGAAGAAACACAGTATGAGGTGAGAACTTGTCTGTTTAGCTGCCTAGAGAACTACTACTATATTGTATCATCTGATAAATAATGACAGAAGGATAAGCTGTGTAGATGTGATAAATAGGTGCTGGAAACATTAGCAAGGGTGTAAATGAAATCTGTAGTACATTTCATGATCAAAAACAGGATTTGGGGCAATCACAATTCCAGAAGACTGCAGTATCTTCAGACAACTTTCCCTAAGCCTAAACTTCATTCAAAAGATGGGTGAGCATTTTAACTGTTAAAAAAAAAAGACTGTAGGTCCAAAACACCTTGGGCAACTGAAATAAAAAATTGATATGGTCCTTTGAAGACCTTTTCTTCCTTTCAGTTTGTTCTTCAGCCAGTATCTATCTCTAATCTTTGATGGTCCATGCTTCCACCATTCTCAGTCAGCAAAAAGCCAAATCACAGAATTAAACACTGAATATTGGAAGTCAATAAGACCTCTACAGAAAACCATTTATTGACATAAGTAACTAGGTAATGAGCTTATTCTCTGTAACATAGAAGATTACTCCCTATAGTGTGTATATATATATATATTTGTTTTCTGAGATTTTTGTGGGTGTTTGTATGTAGGTCTTTGGTTATTCGGGTTTTCTCCTGCGTCAAACTGGAAGTGTCTTGGCGATGTTTCAACGAAGTCTCATTCGTCATCTTCAGGCTGGTGTCTTCAGCTTCGTGCTTCTAGAAGGGTGGAGGTGTGTTCTGATTGGTTAGGAGCTTGGCTGTGCTCTGATTGGATGGGGGGTTGGCTGTGCTCTGATTGGATGGGGGAGTGTTCTGTTTGGGTGGGAGCTTTGTTGTGCTCAGGTTAGTCTGAATTGCAGGGAGTTTTGAGATGGTGAGCTGCATTGCTGTTGTTTGGCTTCCCGTTCGTGGTCGTGCCTCATCTTCATGGTGGGTGTCAGTTTGCTTCATGTATGGATTGGAGGGGTTTAAAGTGGCTAATGATGCAGCTGTGATCTGGCTTCTGGTTTGTGGTCGTGCTTCATCATCGGTGTGGGTTTGGGTTTGCTTTTTGCATGGATGTGTGGTGGTGACATCCTGTGTGGTTTTTGTGAGTGTGGGTCTGGTGTCATTCTTTGTGTTAGGGACTTGTTTGTCAATAAGGGTGGGTTTCCAAATGGCTGGTAGGTGGGAGGTATCATCTCGTTTATTCATGCTGTGTGGGCATTTTTCTATCTCGATGGCTTCTCTGATTATTCTGTTATTAAAGTGTTCAGTTTTGGCGGTAGTTCTGGTCTTTTTAAAGTCAATTTCATGTCCTGCGGCTTTAAGGTGTTGGACCAGGGAAGAAGTTGGTTCCTCTTTTTTGACTGAGTTCTTATGTTCTTCAATGCGTGCACTTATTCTTCTGTTGGTTTGTCCGATGTATGTGGTGGGACAAGCGGTGCATGGGATTTCATAAACTCCTTGATTTTCTAACTCAATTTTGTCTCTGGGGTTTCTTAGGATGGTGGATATTTTTCTGTTTGTACAGAATGCTGTCTTGATGTTGTGTTTGTTGAGGATCTTGCTGATTCTGTGTGTGGTGCCTTTTATATATGGGAGGAGGGCTTTGCCGTTTTCTTGTTCTCTGTCTTGGATTTTAGTGGGATGCTAACATTGGATGTTAGTACATTAGTGAGAGTGTGTAGTTCAGTTTTTAGGTGTTGTTCATCAGCTAAGCGTTTTGTTCTAGAGATGAGTGTCTTGGCTACGGAGTTGATCTGTGCTGGGTGGTTGTGTGAGAGAGCGTGCAGATAGCGGTTTGTGTGTGTTTTCTTCTGGTAGATGGTGTGTCCTAGGGAGCCATTGGATTTCTTGTAGACTAAGACATACAGGAAGGGAAGTTGGTTATTAGCTTCTGTTTCCATGGTGAACTGTATTTTGGGGTGTAGGCTGTTGAGGTGTGTGAGGAAGTTGTCCAGTTTTTCTTTCCCATGTGGCCAGATTATGAAGGTGTTGTCTACGTATCTGAGCCAGAGTTTGGGTTTGTGATCAGATTTTTCTAGAGCTTGGGTTTCAAAGAGTTCCATGTAGAGGTTTGCAATGACAGGTGAGCCCAGAGTGAGATGGAGCCCATTAAATGGCTAGTTTGAATGTGTATTGTCACTGGGGTGGAGGGGTAGGGGGTTATTATTTTATTATTTTTCTTGTTATTTTTTTATTCTTTTTATATGGTGTTTTTATATCCGTATAAGCCACCTTGAGTCCCCATGTGCAAGTAGGCGGCAATATAAATTTTCTAAATAAGTAAATAAATAAATAAGGAGAGAGGCAGCTTGCATCACATGTAATATATAAAGTTAGTCATCCCCTCCTCCTCACCATGACCACCCTCTCCAATAAGGGTCATTTTTTACATTCTTAGATAAATTCTGTGCTTTTCTTTCTTACCACTAAAGAAATTGGAAAGGAAAAATGAATGTCAGTTCTGACACAACTTTGCAGGTATCCACAAACCAAATACTTGCTATATTGACTGCTTGTGAGCCTCTGTATTGAAGCTAGTCCTAAAAATTTCATTTCCTATCTGAGAGGTCTTGACTCCTAAGACTAAGGTTGCAATTGGTTTTCGGATGGATATAGGTATGGGTGCAAATGCAGCATCTGTCTTAGCAAAAGGCCAGCAGCTATCTTATCCCATTCTGAAGCATTCTGAAGTTTTTCTTCCAAATTGAACCCAAAGCTTTGTACAGGCATAGTTTTGAATAAATATCCCTTCCAGTAATTAAAAAATATAATCTGTTGGTGATGTAGCAATCTGGGTTGTGGAGGGAGGCACCCAGAGCCATGCATTCTCAGATTGTATACCTGCTTAAAAATGTCACACTTTTTTTTGAGACAGTTTGATCCTGTATCTGTGGGTAGGTACAGTGAAATAATGCTTGGGTTCACAAAGGAAGGAGAATAGTGAAATTCTGTATAATAAAGGTGCCAAAATTCAAGATATCTTATACGATATCCCTACTCACAAGAATTATACTAGAAGATGAAATTAGTTCAGCACTCCAGACATTACTGAATCAGAAAGCTATAAGAACTAATGAAATACAGTATCTGCAAAAATATGGCAAACAAAAGAAGAATCAATAAAAATTCTAACCAAATTCAAAGAATGGCACATTAGCCCAAAATTTGGAAGAGGTCAGCCTACAAAGTTTACTTTTAAAAAAAACCACTTAAAAGAGTGTGTAAACTATTATACCATATCCACAATTTCACATGTACAATAATGCTTAGGAATATGCAATGCAAATTAGAACCCAACATGGAAAAGGACATGCCAAATTTTCAAGTCTTTATTACTGATGCATGCTGGAAAACCAAAAATTACAGAAGAAGAAGAAGAAGAAGAAGAAGAAGAAGAAGAAGAAGAAGAAGAAGAAGAAGAAGAAAAGAAGAAGAAGAAGAAGAAGAAGAAAGAAGAAGAAGAAGAAGAAGAAGAAGAAGAAGAAGAAGAAGAAGAAGAAGAAGAAGAAGAAGAAGAAGAAGAAGAAGAAGAAGAAGAAGAAGAAGAAGAAGAAGAAGAAGAAGAAGTCACTATGGACTTCATTATTATAGAAAGGCCATTGATTGTGTCAATCATGCTAAGCTGCATCATGCATTTAGAAAAATCAGTATCCCAGAACATCTCACTATCCTCAAAAGAAATCTATATACAGATCAGGAAGCCACAGTCCTGGACAGTATATGGCAAAACAGACTGACTCTAGTTTGGCAAAGGAGTGATACATGTGTATATACCCTCTCCTCAATTATTCAGTTTATATGTGGAACATATATTTTGAGTAGCCGGATTGGTTAAAATTGGTTGTTTTAAAACTGGGGTGGGGAGGAACGAGCAATGCTGATGACATTATTCCAGAGGTTGCAAATACAAATGATCTGCAAGCTCTAGTAATGAAAGCCAAGGTGCACAGTGGGAAAAAAATGAGATAAATATAAAGATCAAATTAATGACTGCCAGTATAACAACCAGCATTAGGACTGAGAAACAAAGAAAACGAAGTGGTAGATAGCTTCATCTATCAATCGTAAAGAAACCAGAAGTTAATAAATATACTACAAATTGCACCAGGTATATATGTTTAGGTGCCAGATGTATCTATAACTACAAAGATCAATACTGTGCAGGCATTTTTTTTCCTGTGACACACTATGTAAGAAAAAAATTGGAAGAAGCAGGAGAGAAAGATGATTGAAGCTTTGAACTTTTGTGCTAGAGAAGACTCTTGGATAACCAAGAAAACAAACAAGTGGATCACTGAACAGATCAACACAGAGTTTTCATTTGAGGCACAAAAGACCAGGTTCAAGTGATCATACTTTGGTCACACTGTGCAAAGACCTAGCTCTCTGAAGACATTAACCAACAGAAAAGTGGATGGATTCAATTACCACATCAATGAAAGATCTGAAGGACTAGGTAGGGAACAAATTATCCTGCAGAATATCTATGTGGCCACTAAAAGTGAATACACATCTGACAGCTCAATCAATATTTTAGAATGTTTTGGTTTTAAAACTAGTGCTGTGTATTTTTCATTTAATTTCCCCTTTCCTCAAAACAACAGTTGGGCAAATTGGTCATCAGACCTGAACCCTAGATCTGAAGTGTTCATCTCTGTTTCTTAGCTGAGGGAGCCAACATTGTCCAAAGACAGCATGATAGCATTCTGTGCACTTCATGCTGTTACCTTCCCACCAAAGTGGTACCTATTTATCTATTCACATTTGCATGCTTTTAAATTACTACGGGGCAGTTACTGGTACAAATAATGGAAGGTCACCCTATTGCACAGCACTCCAGTCTTGAACCCAGACTCCCAGCATTTCAGCTGACAAGCTCAGCATCTTTAACTACTGAGCCATCACACTACACATACACATACAGAGAGAGAGAGAGAGAGAGAGAGAGAGAGAGAGAGAGAGAAGAGAGAGAGAGAGAAAGAGAGGAGAGGAGGGAGAGCGGGAAAGGGAGAGTATATACTGTATATATATATATACACTAAAGAGTTCGAAATAGCTATTCCAGTTCTCCCTTAATTCTTTGCTAGCAATCCAAATTATATATATATATGTATGTGTTTTTTTACCTTGAATGAACACCCTGTCAAGGTAAAAATCTCCTCCCCCTGTCTCTCTCCTGGTAGCTAACAAAGTGGGAGAGAACCCGTGGCTTAGAGGTTATAACATCTGCCTAACATGCAGATAGCCCAGGTTCGAATCTCAGAAGAGTAAGTTTGGCTGATGAGGGTTAAAGGAACCCGAAATAGCTATACCATTCTCTCTTTATTCTTTGTTAGCAAAAACCTAAAAACCTAAATATGTATATGTGTGTATATATATATATATATATATATATATATATATATATATATATGAAATATATATTTTACTGCAGTAAAATATATATTTTCAGGGCTTTAGAGTCTAAAGTGCATTGCATTTAGCAATTTTCCATTTATATGATTCTCTGCTTTGAACTCAAAATATAAAGCTTAATATTCAAGTTATTTTGATAAAAAAAAAACAGAACAACTCTCTCCCACCCACTCATCCATCTCCAGTGGAATGCCAAGCATTAATTAAATTCACACTGTAATACATAGTTGGCAAAATTGAGTATTTTTTAAAACAACTATTTTCCTTTTTACCCACCCATTCTTAAACAACTGAATATAATTGGTATGCAAAAGGAAATATTATATTGTGGAAAAAAATATCAAGTATTTCTCCATTTATTTTTTTAAAAAAATTCATGCCAAGCCCAAATGTCCCATGAATATTTCAAGTGATTCCTATCAAACAGCACTCTAGAAAGACCACAATGCCACAGTTGACATCAGAACTATCTGCAACTAACAGACGTTTGACTTATGCAGATCTGTCCAGGGTTCTTAGAATAAGGTAATCATAGGAATGTCGCATTTTAGAGTGTAGTACCTTTATAGCAATAACATTTAGGCTTATATACTGAGCAGTTTACAATGTCAGCATATTGTCCCCAACAGACTGGGTCCTCATTTTACTGACCAAGGAAGGATGGAAAGCTGCATCAACCTTGAGATGGTCAGGATCAAACTCCAGGCTGTAGACAGAGTTTGCCTACAATACTGCATTTTAATCTCTGTGCCACCAGGGATCTTATTAAGATAAACAAGGTTGCTTGTGGTCAAGACAAAATGGCCAGGCAGGACATATTGACTTTGTATGAAGCTAGTTTTACTTTGCTTATAGAATGCTATATTATTTTAACCCTTTCCTACTAGTTTTATCCTGGTTTAATTATGTGTTGGTTTTATCCTTCTTGTATTGTTTTGGATTGTGTGCTTTTTAATACAACTCTGGAAATCACTAGGTTATTTCTTACTTAGGTAAGAAAGCTAACCAGTAAAATCAATACATTAAAAAAACCATATAAAGCATTATATATCCAAGAAAATATGTGGAATATTTCCTTCCTCTTTGAGGGTGAAACTATTGATGATTTCCAACTCATATTTATCAGTTATTATTTTTCTTTTTTTTTTAATCTAGAGGAAGAGTAGAGGAGCCAATTCAGATATGGATTATAACAAGAGCACAGTTACTTCTTTGCCTCCTTCCTCTCTATTCCCAATCTGGAAACATAAAACCATTGATTTATATTCCTATGACAGCAAACTGGATGCTTATGAAAAGCCCGGAACAATGACATTTCCTTAATGCCTTCAACTTCACAAGGCATCACAATGGTCCATTTCAGAGGACTAGCATTTTATGTACGCTATAGTTTCTGCAAAAATCCATACACATGCCACAAACCATGACAATCAAACCTGTGTGAGCCATCTTTAAATTCCAGCATTTCCTTTGGCAACCTGTTTTGCCTCCTTTACATACTTTTCCATACCACAAGTAGAAGTTGTTGGCATTTTTATCTCTTCTCTACTGAGCGGACTTTGAGCAGTTGCTTTATGCTTGCTTTTCAAGTAGTTTGAGAATTTCCACCGATCATCCTGTTCCCACACTGTGTTCTTTGCTCTTGGGCTGAGATGAACCCAGGGACGTGTGTGCTAGCTTAGTGATCTGTACAGCTCCTGTCTGCCTGCTGTACTTCAGTTGAATTTTAAAGCATCATTAAAGAAAAAAAATGAAGAAAAACTTCATAGCTGTAGAAAATGTTCTGTGTTAATACCTAACTTGAGTTGCATTGAATTATTTTGCCCACACCTAGCACTGGTACCAAAGGATGTTATTGATCTGATTGCTTTCTTTTTTAAAAAAAATTCTGTTTCGCCTTCAAATTATCATTTGTTTGGTGAACTAATTTCTACTCAGTGCTTCATTTTAATAACCAGAACTGTACACCATGTAGCAAAATGCATTTCTGTTATAAAAGAAATAAATATTAAGCAATGAAAATAAATGGAATCTGTAACATTTATCCCTCTCTAAAAGGACTAGTTCTTTTGCTGGGTGCTTTTGCTTTGGTGTGTCATACTTGAATAGAGTTGATAGCAGTCTTAAAAAGGGAAAATTAAAAAAATTAAAGAAAAAAGGCAATGTGTGGATTAGTGCTTGGACTTGAAAGAAGTGAGGGAAGTTAGCCAAAAGAAGGAAATATTAAAAAGGCAGAAAAATATATTTTTCCTCAAAAGGACTTTTTAAAACCAAACCTGGCCCCAAATCTATCTCTCTGCCCCAAGCAAGACTTTAGCCCCATACAAATGCAGATGTAAAACCATCAGAAAGTTGGAGCCAGAGCAATCAAGAAGACAAAAGAGAAGATCTGCATACCCCACCCAAACTCTAGGAATCAGCCCCATCACCTGGGAAGCAGGATATGATAATAGAATTAAACCACAGATATCAAGACCTAGACAAACACTCAGAAACAGCCTCAAGGTTCATGCCACAGGAACAGGAAACTTCCAAACAAAAGGCTAGGGGGGGTATAAAACCTACTGCCCATGTGCTCAATCTCTCTCTTCTTTTCTCCTCTGTACTTTCCTGAAGACCATCTTTCTGCAATAAACTGTAACCTTCTTCCCAAAGCAGTCACCATGTTTGCTTATTTATTCCCGGCTTGGATGAACCAGGATGAAGATTTTACTTCTATCAGAAGCAATAATGGTTTTCAAGAATAGAAAGGTATAGAGAGCTATAACAAATCATGGTAATGTAAACTAAATTTAAATAGATTCTTTCCCCTCCAATTTGTCTTGCTTACTACAATTTCTCTACTACTTTTACTATACTTCTTTTGTATTTTGCATAAGGTTGCTTGCTCAAAAGTGAATTATGTAATGGGTGCTATGACAGTGTATTTTTCCCTCCATAATGCTACAGCATAAAAAGTACATGAAACTTGCGAACGTGAAGGTTTTTCTGAAACAAAACAGCAGAAGTTCTTTTTAAGCATTAAAAAAAAGCCAGGTGAAAAGGAAGTGGGCAGTCTCTGTGGATCTCCTTAGAGCAGAGAATCAGAAAAAAAGCAACTTACCTTGATGCACATCTATCGGAAAAATACTGTATTCCTATGCTTTCATTGGTTATACATTCTGTGTCTCTAGAGTGGCCACAGAACACTGTTTTTATATTTAAAGAGTTTTGGTTTCCTCCATCATACATCATTTTTTTATCAATTGTCACAGTTCTGCTTTTCTGACAATAAGACTTACAGTATATGTTATGTCATAACTTACAGAGTTTTGAAAACATATTGTTTCCAAAAGATTTTGGGCTGAAATTTGATGTGCCATTTTCCTTCATCCCACTAATATTACATTTTTTGTAATAAATCAGTGATTTATAGGCAATTCACTGAGTTCAGAAGACAGCAAAAGATAGCAAATGCCACCTGTGCAAAGAAGCTGAGGAAACAGTGATCCGCTTAGTTACTGCAAGAAGATTACCCAGACTGACTATAAGCAACAGCATGACAAAGTAGCAACAATGGTGCATGAGATCTGCAAAAAATACCATTTGCCTGCTAGCAAGAACTGGTGGGATCATAAAATAGAAAAAGTAATAGAAACTAAAGTAGTCTGGGAACTTTAAAATTCAAACAGAAATACACCTGCCACATGATATCCAGAGTTAGCAAATGTTGATAAGAAAGACAAAAAATAGTCTGGTTAATGGATGTGGTAGTACAAGGAGACAGCAGAATAGGAGAGAAAGAACTGGGGGGGAAACCACAAAATACAAAGATCTGCCAATAGAAGTAGAACAACTGTGGCAAAAGAAAGCAAAGGTAGTACCAATAGTAATACATACTTTGGGTGCAATCTGGAGCACTACCTGAACATCACCCACATTGACAAAATCGCCATCAATCAGTTGCAAAAGGAAGTTTTATTTGGAACAGCTTGCATCCTGTGATGATACCTCTACATCATCAAACATCTTCTTCTCAATTACAAAAGGCTACTATCTATCCATATACTATGTCGCTACATTATGACATCCTAGGTATTTGGAAAGAACTTGGCGCATATGAAGGCCAATGCTAGTTAAAGAACTGGCAACTGTGGTTTCATTTTTTGTATAATAATAATAATACTACCTTTAATATTATTAAACAATAACATCTGCCTGTGCAGTTCCTTGGAAAGGACTCAATAAGTGGGCAAAAATACCAAATTCAGTTTAAACTGTGTGATAATATAATTTCAGTCTAAATTTGCTTCACTGACTTTACTGTAAATTAGCTTTCTTCTACAAAGTTAATAGTAATTTGGAAATAATTACTACAATTTTCTGCCATCAGAAAATTTAGCATGCTTTGTTCTTGTTATTATCCTCCTCCCTCTCCCTCTCCCTCCTTCTACATTTCTACCTTCTGTAGCGCTTAAAAACAGTAGCCTGAATGAGAAGTTTCTTGAGAGGAGGCCCAAAAAGTCAAGTTGACAATTGCAACTGTATAATCAAAGCCCTGCCTCTTTCTACACCATTGCATTTGCAACACAGGTAAAAAAGGAGCAGTTTCAAACATGCTCTTGGGGCCTTTGTCTTGACTTTTTTTAACATGCCTCTCCCGATGTCCCTGAGCTTCATTCAAAAACATAAGCCAACATGCAGCGATTGATTGTATACCCATTATAGTACAAATAATTGGTGCCAATACCTTATACTTCTGAACAACTGAAGAAGTGAAGAAAAACTTGGTGCTTAGACTTCATTCATTCTCCCCAGCCAAAAATAAAAAGGAAGACATATGGAGCTCCAAGATCTAATAGTGTTAATCATTGATTTTGGAGGAAGAGCATAGATCATAATACTCCTTATGAAATTCAGGCATAGAAACATCTCAGCAATCAGGAAGGATGGCAGGTGCTATTTGAGAGAGAAGAAAGTTGCTTTACGAGGCAGACCCTCCAAATGTTTCATTGATTTTGCTCTTGTTGTGGCTTTTTAATTCCAGCACTAAATAGCACTAACCAGCAGATCAATGACAACTAACAATTGGATTTTTAAAAATCATCTGGTTTATTATCAGATCATTGGTGGAGGAGAATATATTCTTAAAGAAAAAAAGCTCAATTGCAAATTCTACTCAGTCAGATTTAAAGATCAGGAAAATAGCACTGTAAAATCATAAAGGAACATACTATGCACATTAAAACAGATTAAAAAGTTACCGAAAAGCAAACAACAACAGGAAGAATGAAAGGCCTACTACTAATGAATTGTTAAAATGCAAAACTTGGAAAAATGGAAGAATTACAAGATAAGCTGGATTGGATAAATGCAATAATGCAAAATAACAAAATAGGTTAACAGGAAGAGATTTTTTTTCCCCACCTTGTCAATGCATGCTTCAACTATATACAAGTATATTCTACTTTGGGGATACACTATAGAGATAACATTGAAACAAATGCACACTTAAAAACAATTGATGGAGAAGCCAGAACCCTTTCAGATGGAGCTTTGGGAACAGATAATTAAATTTTGCTTTCAAATATACAAATTAAACTTAGAAAAATAAAGAGAGGTGTGCCAACAAGATTTGATATCATAAACATACAGCAAAAATAGAAAATGCCTGTAAGACTCAGGAAGAATAATCATGGAAGAAATTTAATAAAGCCAAATGAGGTTAAAGAAAGACAGAAGTACTATACTGAAACTTTTAACAAATCGGGTTATAAAATGGCAAAAGCACTTGCAGAGAGAACATACACACAGGAATTGATTCCACTAAGAAGTGAGTTATGGCCAGCAATAGAACAGCTGTTAAACAGCAGTTCCTACTGTTTCAGAAAAGGCAGAGGGACAGGAGATCAGGTAGCTCACATAGAATACCCAATGTAGAAATCAACAAAAGCATAAGAATTGGGTTGCCTTTACATCATTATCTGCAGCAAGACCCTTGATTGTGCAGAACATACCAGAATAAGAAATCTACTAAGACTAACAGATTCTGTATGTCACAGTATCTGATTATTGTTATGAAGAATTTTCACATTGAACAAAAAGTACTGAATTTGGAGGAGAAAATGGTTCAAAAATGTGGAAGGACGCATATTTTCATCATTTCTATTTTATTTAGACAGCAACATATATTAAAAACATAGTAGGCTTGGAAGAAATAACAGCTGATAACACTAATAATTTACAATAAACAGATGATGCCATTTCATTAGCACAAAGGCAAAAAGACTTAGGAGAAGTCATTAGAGTAAACACAGAAAGTGAACATCTGGATTAATGTTAAAAATGATGAAGACAATTTTTATGTCAGTCAGCATGCTTGGTGAACCTGAACTTAATATAATTAGGTACATAATTTTGTTTTCTTGGGTTCAAGCATGGAGAGTATGTTGGAAATGCAAATAGATAGGTCCTTGGGAAAAAGGCAATAATGAACCCAGACATGATCCTGAAGAAAAAGTGAATTTTATAGTGGCAAAGTGCAGAATAGTTAAATCAAGTGTCTTTCACATGGTAATGTTCAGTTAGAACAGTTGGCCTTTGAGAAAGTGAAAGAATCTGGAAACTGGTATTATAAATTTGAAGAAGAATCAGCCCAGAAGCAAATTAAGTCTGACTGTTATGATAATCAGCAAGCAGAAATTCACAAACTTTGGATGAAAGTGGATGATGGGCTAGCAAATTCATTTTACATGATAAAGATAAGGGAAACAAAAGGAGAAAACAACAGCGATGGGTTCCAAAGGTTAAGCACTGTCACTAGGAGAGCTAAAACAAGCATTTTCCAAGGAGGTTACCTGACTCAAGCACTCTTAGATCGTATCACTTATCACATAGCACATTTGCTGCTGCAGCATTAGTTATAAAAGCTTTTTAAAACAATCAAAATAATTATGTCCCCATTCTGGAAGCCAAGGCCAGGGGATTTCCTAAAGCCACTTACGCCGTGCTGTAAGCTTCTTGATTCATAGTTTACAGACTGAGCTGTGATGTACACCAACTCATATACCTCCAGGGTTTCCCCTGTATCACTTTTCATTTCCAAAACACTGCTGCATTGAAAAAAGCTCAAATAAAGACCCAAGGTCTCATAAAGTAATCTATATAAATCATTTATTTTGGCTAGGTAGAAAATGTCCATTGTTCAAATAAATGTCAAATCAATTCTCTGCCTAAGGCTGACAGGTTTGGAAAGATCAGTTTCTGTATGCAAGAAGCCACTGGGAATTAAAACCATGGACGACTTGGGTAAAAGTTGCATAACAGATAATATAATAAAGGATGAATTTAGGAGTTACAATAAGATACACATATTTAAAAGTTCTTAACTGACTCTAGGCAGCTGTTGATCTTAGTAAGAAAAGCAATGGAGGGGTTGCCTCCTTTTAAGCATAAAACCATAACAGAGCTACAGCTGGCTCCAGTACAATAAGGTGCTGCTTATATTCTTATGATGGGGGAAGAAATTTAGGCAATGTTACTCTGGCGGCCAAAGCAATTTATCACGGAGATGGAAGACTCTTAGGAAATCCCTAGTTTGTAACATACACTAGGAAACTGTGAAAAAAAAAATTGGAGGAAGAATGGCAAACCACTTCTGTAAAGTTGCTGAGAATAATATAAAAATGCCTATGTAATCTCCAAGAACTAAACTTGAGTCAAGAAAGATTTTAACTCTCTTCCTACCTTTCGTTGAAGCATCATTTTTATACTTACCAAGGCCTTCTTAAGAATTAAGAATTACTGTTAGTGGGTTCCAAACAAAATTATCAGTGCAATAAATTAACAACAGGGAGACTTTTTTAAAAAAAAATTCTTATCCCCAGATAACTGTGCATGAAAATCCTCCTCAAAAGCATTTCTTTGGATATGCAGTTAGAAGTTGTGCTCTTTCATTACCTAGCCACGGGTGTCAAACTTGCCACATCACATGATGTGTCGCAATGTATCACGACTCTTTTTGCATTGCCGGCAATGGGGTGGGTGTGGCTTCGGTATGATGAAACCAGCCCGCCAGCTGGCAGTTTGTCACCCCTGCCCTAGGCACAATTTTTTCTCATTTGGTTAACCAAGTTTATGTTTGTTTGTTTTTAATCAGAGGGCCAATATATAATCCCAGTCCATTAAAGACACATTCTAGACACAATTGACTTTATATGGGATAATGGGAGAGTAAACACATGAGTTTTGAAGAAAAGTAAGAATAATTAGCATGAAGAAAATGACTTGTGTACTGAGCCCTTGATTTAAGCATTCAGACCCATTATTTAAATTAAGCCTGTGGCTATATTTTTATTATAAAGTAGGAGCTACAATATTTAGCATTAAACTAATGTAGTATTAGTTGCCATAGAAAAATATCAGGTCATAATTATACTCAATAATGACATTCACTGAATGGTCTCCTTTAAGCAAATCATACAATATCTTAGCTGAACAGGGTTGTTGGCATGATGAAATAAATTGGGGAATATTTTCTCTTTTAACTGCCTCTTCGCAATTCTTCAAATAAAAAGAAAATAAGTACTCAATAATCCTCTCTTTCCAATCCAGTCTCCAACTGTAGCCCTCTGGATTAAATTTTAAAAAGCAAGTTATTTATATAGAGGTACTCAGAAAATACATACAAAATTCATTTATTTTTCAGCCAGGTAATGTTTATCTCCTATTCCAAATATTTTCAGGCTAAGAAACCAATAGTACTTCAATGCTTTGAATCCATTTTAGAAATCTATCTCCAGAAAGAAAATGAATTAAGGACCCCTAGCATTGATAGGATTGTAAAAGAGTTTATAATAACCAAATATTTCACTTGTGTTAGATGATGTGTTGTAAATTAAAACATAAAAAGTAAGCAGAATATTTTTTAAAAATGGAAACTTGTTATTACTGTGTATGGACATTTATAAATAAGCAAAATGATTAATTTTAAGCAAATTATAGAGAAGTTGGAAGCAATATATATTAAGCAGTTGAAGATTCCAGGCATAACTGCTAATTAGTAAGAAAGGCTATCTGAGCTTAACATACAGCCAGTTATAGAAAGTTGAGGGCAGTAATTCATTAAATTTGTCATCAAAAACAAGTCTTTAGGTCTTCTATACTATTCAGTTTCACCAGGGTCCCCTGATCCTTTTTAAAATATAACTATTTTCAACACCATAATATTTTCCTTACTTCCTTTCACAAATCATTTAGGGCATGTAAGGATCTGCCTCAACTAGGTCTCCCAAGAAAGCAAAACTCTTGAAACAAGCATTGTTTCAAAATGAACTTTTATTGAGAGTTAGTGATGGCAGTAGAGCAAAGCAAGGTCTGAAGAATTCACATGTGAATGGTTATATCATAATGCTCCTCCCCCCCCCAGTGTCCAACAGTCCAGTTGAAATCCAGACAATCCACAGGTGCCAGGCTGTTTTGAGAGCCTGGTGATTTAGCGCCCATCTCAAGATCTCTCTTGCTTTTGTTTCTTAATAGTCCCAGGCTCCATTATCTGGAGATATCCAAGATTCATTTAACAGGATGACAACAGGAGTTTCCATGCATTTTATCATAGTTGTATTTAATCTTGCCAGTGACAACTGCAACAAATAGTTATAAAAGCAATATCTAAAAATGTAACAGCTGAACATTTCAAAATTCTAAAAAAGCGAAATTCATAGGGACAGGTATATCTTAAAAGTTCAAAAACTACAACCTTGGAAGCTCGATCACAATATTGTCTTAAAATAATAGGACAAAACCCTGTATTTTCTAACCGCTATCAAGCATTATAATTTACATATTTGCAACTGGACATGCAAAAATATTATTCCAGAGGAATATTAAAATGTTCCTTTATATAATAAAAAGTATTATTTGAAATTTAAATTCAATGAAAGTTCTACAACATTGTGTATAAAAATTTGAAAATAGGTTGCTTTGCTATATTACCATCATATTCACAGCAGTATATTTATAGGAATCACATACAAATCCATTTTAGTTTGTGTTTGTGTGTTACACATACTTTATACATGAAAACATAAAGATATCACTTCCTTAGGTCTATTGGAGAAATAGTACCCTCAATTTATATGTAGGTTTTTGAGGTCCAGTTCTAGGTTTAAGAGAGAATAACAGATTGATAGTCACCTAACCAACTTCCATGCCTATAGAAGACTCTCCCCTTCTGGTTGAGCACCTTAACAAGTACACCAGACACCACACAGAATATGAGAGAGAGAGAGAGAGAGAGAGAGAGAGAGAGAGAGAGAGAGAGAGAGAGAGAGAGAGAGAGAGAGAGAGAGATTCATTCTACCTATGTGTAAGAGAAAAAGTCAGATCTTTCAAGCCCTTCTCTCTCAGTGTGTAAAACCCTAGCACCTAAAGAGTTAATCTGTTTTTCTCAGTCAAATGAGATGATGACTCAAAAGCACATGGGGGCAGATATATATTGAGTGGGAAGGTGACATTTTTATCTAGTCACTTTTCTGACAGTAACAACACTTTGGGATTATTTTGATGTTAATTATTACATCTAGGGAACATTCTTCCCCTACAAATGAGGTTAAATGTTTTTCAGAGTTTTCACTCTTGCCCATTGTTTCTCTTGCAATTTGTCAGAATAAATGCTTTCGAATATTTATGCAGCTAAGCAGGAAGACATAGTTAATGGTCTCTGCTTTCCCTAGTTAATGTCCTGTGACATCAAATCTCTTTACATTAAAAAAGAAACAATCACACAACAGTGGCTATAACATAAAAAAAAAAAGAAGCTCCACTGAAATCTCTTATATAATTCTTGGGATCACAAAGGTGTCAAGTGATCCTGGGAAAGGGGATATTTAGTTTCAGAAACAGCCCCCATTATATACTCCCCATTCCCTCAATAAGTGACCATTTTCATGCATTTTGGTTTCCTACAGGGTTGGCTGAAATAAGGCCTTCTTTGGTGGTCCATTTCAGCATCTCAAAGCAAGCAGAAGGGGCTGCTTGCTTTGAGATCAGACCATTCCAGTAACAAGCCTGGAAATGATTTTAGCTCACTTCCAGGAAGATCAAAGCAGAACATTTCATGCATATGATGATTTAGCTTGAAACCATATTGCACATTCTGATTATTTAACTGCTGCTGTATTTATAAAGGCATCAGCAGACACCCCCCCTTCCTCCTCCTCGCCTAAGTAAGTCCCTGCAGCTTTCTTAGCAAGGGTTTTTTGGAAGTCGTTTTCCCGGGGTCTCCTTCCTAGGACTGAGAGAGAGTGACCACTCCAATGCTCCTCAGATGACTTTGTGCCTACGGTAGGACTGGAACTCACAGTCTTCTACTTTCTAGCTGGTACCTTAATTGTATACCATTATCTCCATTATCTTTTAGAAGTTTTTCTTTTTTTTTCTTTTCTAACTTCTTTTTAACAAACTACAATAATTCATTTGGAATGCAGTTACTGAAGTAACTTTTTCCCCTAACCCTTTGTCATTGCTAATTATAAAGTGACCAACCATCTTCCTTTAGGGAGGACAATCCTCCTTTTGTAGGTTTTGTCCTCCCTCGAAAAATGTCCTCCTACATGTCCTCCTTTTTGATATTTGAAGACTAATCTACAGGGCTTTTTTTTCCTCATAGAACGCTCAGAACGGCATTCCGGCAACTTTTTTAAAAAATGGGGTTTTTTTCAACTTTTGCATGAGCTGTGCTACTCCCACTATTGGCTTTCGAAAGCCAATAGGAATTGCTGCTGAACATGCCAAAACACTCAGCTGGCAAACTATGCACATGCAAGTTGTCTGTATTATTGTTGCAATGAATAAAATGTTTCTTTTATTTACGATATTTTTTTCTTCAATTTATTTGTGTCCTCCTTTTCATTGTAAAAAAGTTGGTCATCTTACTAATTACTCTTGATTATTTTTTAAAAAAAATACTCTTTCTAAAATTTTATACATGTTGTATGACAAATCTGTCTCTTTTCCAGTTAGTTAGTTAGTTAGTTAGTTAGTTAGTTAGTTAGTTAGTTAGTTAGTTAGTTAGTTAGTTAGTTAGTTAAAAATGGAAGGAGGCATCAACCATGTCATCACTGCAAGAAATTCTTGGGAGGTGCTATTAAGTTTCACCTAATATCCTAACTCCTTGAAATATCTTCCAGAACCCTGCTCTCTATAAAAGGCAACAGAGGAAGATAATTTCATTCTATCTTTAACTTCTTGTACCTTCTGATTTGATAAGGCCCTTATCTCCTGATGTGACAGATCTTGCTTCTACTTTGGCAGGTACTGAGAGGTTTCCAGGATTTTCAGGCTCATGCCGATAATCTTTGCTTACTTTCTAAGTTGCTGTGGTTTCTGATTGTTGCTCTCAATTTCTTTATTCTGGCTCAATCGCGGCATAACATTTTATTCTCAGTAAACATTGATCTTATCCCCAACACTTTGTAATCTAATCATTGAAGTTGCCTTGTGATACGTTCAAAGATGGTCTTGTATGGTTCAATTATTTGTGGAGCACAGAAGATATTTTCAATAATTGCTTAATTGCCAGATCTAAGGGCAGAGTGTATTTGATTTATGTCATAAAATAGTACAAGAGTCTCAAAAATTCCCAAAGTGGTTAGAAAGTTGCCTACTCATTCCCTGATCACACAATTTAAACATTTTCAGCTTTCTACCTTTTTATAATTAAACTGCCAATCAAACATTTCTCAGCTCTACACCGGCAGAGCACAAACTTTGCAGGTAATCAGACTAATTTCCTACAGCTCAACTGCATATTTGGGAAACTATCCACATTTCACAAAATCAGAAAGCTTGGAAGTTGTTTTGATAATACCAGAATCCAGTCATGCAACACTTTTATCACAGACCCATTTGTTTGCTTTTTGAGGTCATTCATCATAAGAAAGCAGTTCTAAACCCACATTCGCCCTGTGAAGAATATTTAATGCAATCAATATATTTTATCTTGTCTTGTTCATGTCATCATGTGACTAGAAACTGCTAACCATGGCAAAGCATCCATTTCCAAATGTACTAGAAATTAATCTTTATATTTTTCTCCCAGATCAAAGTCACCAACAGTATATAATCTGAACAGCAATCGAGTAGGAGAAAAAGGATGACCACATTTACTGTTATCACATCTTTGCCACAGAACTTGTTTATAAAAGGATCTTGACAGCTATGGAAATAAAAGTCTTACCAGAATGTCACAAATTTGTATATGGTACTTGCAAGTATTTCTAATCAACATTCTGTGTTAAAATACTGACAATAATTTGTCTTTAGACAACAAGTATTTGTATAGTAGCAAATCTTTTTATGTGTGTGCGTATATGCATATGAGTTAGTAAGTTTATGCATGCCAAAATTAACAGCAAATAACAACACTGATTCCTTATAGAGGAAGCCTAGGGACAGCTGGTAGCATTGCACAATGTGCACTTTGTTTCATTCTTTTCCAAAAGATTCAGGAAGTAGAGATTTAATTGGTAGGACAGAGACATATCTTCCCACCATCCAGATGGATAATGCATTGCCTTCAAGGTTTGCAAAAGCTGCTTATTCTGAAAAGCTCACTGTCTCATATGCTTGTTATGAGTATTTCAGTGGTGGTGTATTTAGAAAGTACAAAATCTGTACACATAAACATGAGAAAGAACTCTTTCTAACACCTGCTATCCATGCCTACATTTTCTATTGGTAGGTAGCAAGATTTTTGTGCTGCCCTCTTCTCTGTGAAATATTAACTGGGTCTCTTTAAAACACAAAAAAATGTGTAAGCTATAGGGCTGTGTTATTACATGGAAAAACACATTTCCATATTATTTGCTTATCAGCTGTATTCAGAGGCTCTTGACATGTCTCCTAGGCAAGGATTATTGTCCTATGGGGTGAGACACTGCATTGTGAAACAACATCCTTCATACCAGTGGTGGGATTCAAATACCTGAACAACTAGGTCTCTTATTTGATGCAGGCCTGGGCCTCCATCCTGGTGGGCCGTTCTAGGCCTGGAAAGCCTCCTCCAGCCTCCAAGGCTTAGAATGGTCTTCCGGGCATCCACACACTTCTGGCAGGCCGTTCTAGGCCTGGGAGGCCTCCTCCAGGCCTCCCAGGCCTAGAACAGACTTCTGGAAGCAATGTCAATTCAGCCAGTTCTCTATACTCAGCAAAATTTAGCTACCGGTTCTCCCGAACTGGTGCGAACTGGCTAAATCCCACCACTGCTTCACACACACCCTAAGATGTAGTGGATTTCAAAACCTGTGCTGGCTGTGGATACTGGATATTGGACCCAAATACTTTTGAAGATTAATTATGCACAAAACTAAGCCTTTCATGAATATTCTTCTTCTCTACCTGAGTCAATGGGCAATATTTCAATGTTATAAATAATGATCAACACATGATTATCATTACAAGTGATTTAAACCATTCAGTAGCCTTTAGTAGATAATCCATGTGCATTTATACCAAAATGGAACTGTTCCATCAAGAAAATTAATAAAAAAGCAACCTTGAGTCCTGGAATGTCTCAGAATATTTTTGATCACTTCTCCTCTGAATGAACTTAATCAGTTTTGACTTTCAAGTCCTCTGAAATTATGAAAGGGTGAAAAATGTGCTACTGGCAAATAGTATTTATTCAGCAAGTGCTATAAAATTAAAGAGGTATTGTAATATAGTGATTAAGATGTTTGACTAGTACTGGGGACATTCAGGTTCAAGTCCACAATCAGCCATAAATGCTTACTAGGTAACTTTGGATCAATCTCTTTTTCTCTCTCCCAAAACAATCTACCTCATAGGATTGTTCTAAAGGGATAAAATGAGAAAAATGAATGCCATATATTTTACCATCCTAGTCTTATTTCAAGGAGGTAATCTCCACCTGCATTTCCCACCGCTCATTCATGAATTGTTATTCCTGTCCCATGTCCATTACTCCTAGTTGATAAGCCCACATCTAAACCTTAGGAGGCACATGGCCAGATCTTACAATTAAGGTGCGATGGAATCAAAACAATCAATCTAGTATAGACCTTCTTCACTTCCAGGCTTTCTAGCATGGTCTCACCATTAATAATCTCTGTCTTCTCCAAAACAGAAGCAGGTGGACCATTACAATTCTGTTCCCTTTCTCCTCCATTTTTGTCCAGTAACTAGATTCCAAATGGCAGAGTCTTTTCCTGGAATTGACAGCAGCATCCCTGGAAGAGTCTACCACTCTAGATCTCACTGCCAGTAACTCTCCTACATGAGTTCACAATTCTGCCTCCTCTAGTCATTCTTGTAAATAGCACCTTCAGCCAGGTCTAGTCTTCTGTCTTCATGGCTTTCATGTTCTCTTTTCTTCCACACCTCCAAGATTTTTCTCATTATTCTTTGATTTGCACATCAGTTGAGAATATTGCATATCCTGGTTTTACGATATGTTTACCTTTAGACAAATTTAGTGAAATGTGTTTTCATTTTTTTTTTACTTCTAAACAACTGGATATAGGTGGGGGTCTGTAAATTATGATAGCAGCCTCAACCATGCAAAACACTTTAAAAAGGACAGAGCTTCGGTGGGATTTATTATGTGGTTGGCATGCATACTTAATTTTTGATAAGAAAGTAGATTGGGTCTTTAAAACATTTAAAAAATGTTCTACGAGTTTGGAAGAAATATTATTATAAGTTAAATTATAAAATACCTATTTGAGGGATTCCTGGACAAGCAATTCAGGGGGTTTCTAAGGGGGTGAATTTTGATAACATTTTGTATAAAGGGTTACTTATTTGGTCGGGTACTGATTGGCAACTAAAGTCTTCAGATGTGTTAAGGCAAGAAAATATTTTACAATCGTGGTTTCAATATTTGCAAATAGTGCAGAGGTGGATTTTAGATAAGAAAGTGGGAATTACTTTAGTAGATGAAAATTTGGTAATTCAGATTAAGGATCAGAAACATGCCCATATTAAAAGAATTTACAATGAGTTAATAAAATTGGATTCGGAAACAGAGTTAGTAAAAGATTGTATGATTAAATGGGCCCAGAATATTCAGGAACCGATTTCATTGGACCTATGGGAGGTAATTTGGATTAGAAATGTTAAATTTACGCAGGCTCAAAATTTGAGGGAAAATTTTTATAAAATGTTTTATAGATGGCATTTGGATCCTAAAAAGTTGTCTTGTATGTACCCAAACCTGCAACCTAAATGTTGAAGATGCAGTTGCTTGGATGCAACCTATTTTCATGTTTGGTGGACTTGTAAAAATATTAAAGCCTTCTGGATTATGATTTGGTGGAACATTCAAAAGGTTTTTAAAAGGAAGATTACGTTTACTCCCCAGTTGTTTCTTTTGGGTATTTTTGTGGATTTTGATGCTTAATGTTGAATTTAATAACAGCAGCAAGATTATTGGTGGGTCAATATTGGAAGAAGGATACTCTGCCTTCTTTAGAAGAATGGGTATTTAAGGTTTCTAATTTAGCAGAAATGGCTAAAATTTCTGCTTATTTAAAGGACCATTCACAAGAGAGATATTTTAATGCATGGAGAAGATGGATAGAATATCTTCAGAAGAAGTATGGAACTACAAAGTTTCACTTATTTTATGAGTAATGAATTTGTTTATAAACTTATGATGTTAAAGTTTGAAGAGAGTTAAGGGTTAGTATGATTTGGGTTATTGTATAATTAGTAAACTTGAATAGATTATGTTTAATATGTTTGTATAACCCTGTACTTGGCTCTGGGAAGTCGGGGGGGAGGGGGGTGGGGGGAGGATGGGTTCAAGTTTAAGTAGTTCAGATAAGTAGAAATAGTTTTATTGTATATAATATTGATGTTTTAATTTGGAGAGAGGAATTGCTCGGGCATTTCCCCTGGACCGCATCCGGAGCGAGAAGATAGGAAGAAGGGGAGAAGCAAGTAGGAAGGTTGAGGAGAAGGAGGAGAGGGGGAGAGTGAGGAAGAAGAGGGAAAGAGGGAAGTAGGTTAGAGGGTGGATGCAGTTTGGGGGGAAATGGGTGAGCAATACCGAAAGTTGTGGGTATCAATTTATTTTATTTTTTTTTTATCTGAAGTATTTTTATGAATGTAATGTATTGCAAAATTGAAAATAAAAACTTTTTACAAAAAAAAAAAAGGACAGAACTTCTATATGGCATGATTGCGGCCCGTATCTTGATTTTTTTGATCCCCCTGCGGACACCCATGACTGGATACATATCTATCAGAGCCAGAGCTATTTTCCTCAACTGATTTAAACACTTACCTCAGGCTGTCAATCAAAACAATGACATTGCTAATTTACTCAGCATAAATATGGGGTGTCAGCTGCCTTCGTGTTCCATATTAACTCTGTTGCACTGGAGGCAGGCAAGCTGTTGCACAACCCTGCTAACAATTTTGCTTGGCTCATTCAAAGTATATATAAATTCACACTGTGTTTGCTAAATTGTCTGTCACCCAAATTGTTTAAAAATCAAAAGAAATCAAATAACATACTATACTTAGGGCCTGATGAATACATGATTGCCAAACATATAATTGCTTAACTTTAACTGAATTGTGAGGCTGCTTTATTACTTATTTATTTCATTTTTATGCCTCCTATGCACAATGGCTCTTCATCATGTTTCTTTCCGTTGCATAAGTAACCTTTCATTTTTCATATCTACCTGCTCTGCTTCTATGACAAGGGAATGCTTTCAAGAGCATTTACTCCAGAACCAGCAAAAAGAAAACAAGCATGCCATAGAAAAGGAAAGAGTGCCACAAACAGGTTATTCCAGGAAATGCATTGCATGTAAATAAAGAGAAACATTATCTATTTGTTATAACGTTTTTATTAAAGTTTAAAACTACAAAGGTGAAAAAATGCAAATTAAGAAAAATATAAAAAGAAAAAAATTAAAAAAGCAGAGACAAATGGGGCACACAAACACACACACACACACACACACACACACACATGCAATGGAGTCAACGGCATGGATGTTAGCCCCATATAATATTAGCATTGCCCATAAACCAGACCAAACCCTGCATGCTAAGGTAATGCACCCCAAAGAGCCTCTCCCCAACGAAGAAAGATCCTCAGTGGTATATAGAATAAAATGCGAGAATTGCCACTGCAATTATATTGGGGAGACAACCAAACGGCTCAGGACCAGGATTCACGAGCATGAGCTGGCCATCATGGCAGGAACAACGTTCACAAGTATGAGCACATATGGCCAGTTGAAACCTTGCGGGGGTGGAGACCATTGCCCAGGATACCACCAAGGGTGGCCAACTACTTAAGGAGCCCTGGCTATCCGACAGACACTCGATCAATCACCACATAGACCTACTGCCTGCCTATCAGGCATTAAGGGAGTGGGAGGAACAACATAACTTGTGACGAAGGCAACGAGTGCCAGCCATGCAGGATCGGAACGGCTGGCCCGTGCGACAAAGAATTACAACTGCTGAAAGGAATCCCCAGTGCATCCTGTGAGAGAATTAAAGAGGGCGGCCTGGGCACAGCCAAAAGGAGGGGTGGCCATAGGACAGGAGGCGTTAGGGAACCAACCCACAGCAACAGGCACTCGGACACAAACCAGGCAGACAAAGAGAGCAACCATAAGGGAGGAAATGATCCCTGAGTCTAAGAATACATGGACTGATGCGGGACAGCTAGAAACAATACGGCCAATTGGGGCAGGCAGATCGGTAACTCGCTCCATGAGCAGAGTGCAAAAACGGAAAAAATAAATGACTTCCCCCTTTTTTATCAAGTACAAATAATTTCAATAACTTACATCACTCTAATATTTCAACTTAATATCTCTTCTTCCTATATCTCATCTCTTATCTATAAACAAATTACTAAGGCTCATTATTCAATCTTAAATAATAAAAGTCTGTTAAGAATTACTACAAATAACATATATATATATAAGCTAATCAAATAAATCAGATTCATATTTCTTTACTTTTAACACTGTAACTCATCACTTTCTCTGCATTTAAGGGTAGGAGATCATGGATTGACCAGTTTAATAATCTAAAATGTATTTCATTGATTTAACTTTGTTTCATAACTCTACAGTTTTTAGGATGCACAATTAGGAGGCTAATCAAAGGCCACACTCAGCACTCAATCTGAAAAAGATAGAAATACAGCACTGATGGCAAGCAGGCCTGGTCAGCTGTTTTGGAAGAGATTTAAGTTCAGACTGCCTTGCCTGAGTGTAGATATCATAATATTAGCATTTTAACACGGCCTAGTGCTACTAGATCCTTCAAGCTTATACTGACAGACCTTAAAAAGACCTGGAACTTCCCTGGGCACCTGGATCAGGATGAGTAGCCTTCCCAATCAGTGAGATGTTGTAGATTTTAGTTCTAACAGCTGTTTAATAGCATGCATTACTTTCCTTTATCTTGTTGCTTTGCTTCTAAATAATTACATATTTTTTCCATGATTGGCCCTACCAAGATGTAGCAGATGTAGATGACTTTTTAATTTCATACAAAGCCCTAGAAAGAGATAATTAAAAAGTTAGGATTGGTCATCTCTAAGTAACTCACTGGGGCCAAAGTGTCTTTATTCCATTCCTTATATGGAACAAGGAAACAGTATGGTGAAAAATTCAGAAGTACAGAGCACTGAAGAGAAATGTTTATTGCAACACTTGTATGCCTACTTTACAAGAGGGATACAATGAACAAAGAGAAAGCAAAGAAGTTAAGGATACTTAACTTCCTCTTTAACTGGTATAGGCCACCATAGGAAGGAAGGAAAGAAGGAAGGAAAATATCCTAATTTGCTACTGAGCCGCAATTTTCAAGTAGCTTTCATGGATCTTAGTCATTAAACAAGATAATGAAGCCTGTGGCACAAAAAATAAAAAATAATTAACTTTTTTGAGGCATTTCAAAATGAAGAATTATTTCATCAGCTTCCTTAAATTATTACTGGGTATGTAAATATTATTCCATGTTTAAGTAAAGAAAAAAAATTGAAAAGGTAAGATATTTTAAGAGTTTTTCACAGATAATCTTTTCTTAAGGATATATCTAAAATATTGACTAGACCAGGCATGTCAAACTGCCAGCCCACAGGCCGGTTGCGTCACACCGAAACCACGCCCACCCCATTGCCAGCAATGGGGAAAAGTCACGATATGTCACATGATGTCATGTGACGTCGCGAGTTTGACATGCCTGGACATAAATGTAGATGCAGCAGGAGCCTAAAATGGCTTCAGTATAGAGAAATACCTACAATTTGTCTTGGGTGCCTAAAGGGACATTCATATACATAAAATATAAAATCTGTATACATTCAAATATTAAATTTCTTTCTATATCCTTCTTTTCCCCATTTATTACATGACCTCAGCTCAGTTTTCACATGAAATATAAATCAATCTTCACCACCTTTGTTCAACTTCAAATTTATTTTCATATATATATTTATATTTCATTGTGTTTTTTAAAGACTATTCCTTGCCCAAACAAATCCAAACTAAGACTTTGTGTGCCCTCTGCTGGCTTTTCAACAGTACTAAACCTTGCTTCTAGGTAGGAATTGTGCCCAAAAAATGTTATACAACCTCAAGCCTAGCTACTCAACTGAATGATGATATATGAAAATATGAGCAGCATTCCACTATATAAATACCATTCCTGCATCTCTGTTTTGATAGTCTACCAGTGTTAACAAAGCTGCAGTTCATACAAAGTATGCGGGGAATGATTACTAAATACCATAGTTTCAATAATCAAAATGAATTGGAAAAGCTGAAACTCTGAACTGAAACCAAATAGATACAATCCAATAGGAAGATTGCATACAATCAAGAGCAGACAAATGTGAGAGTATAAAAACATTTGTCATCAGCAGATGTAAAAGGGATATAAGTAGTTTATCAGTAATATGATGTGGCTGATAAAAAATGAATTGTTTTACTTATCAATAATTATACATTATTTCATATTCATGTGTAGGCATATATATATATATATATATATATATATATATATATATATATATATATATATATATGTTTTCTGAGGTTTTCGCGGGTGTTTGTATGTAGGTCTTTGGTTGCTCGGGTTTTCTCCCGCGTAAAATTGGAAGTGTCTTGGCGACATTTCGACAAAGTCCCATTCGTCATCTGACTGGCAACCAATTATGTTCATCTAGCAGTGGTGAAACATAGGCATTCTGGAAGGTGCCTGTTACTGCTCATGCTACTACATTTTGAACCATCTGTAGAGTCTCTGGATGGTCTTAAAGGAACACACTATTTTGTTTTGTACTGCTGTGTGAGATGTATGCCATTAAAAACAATCAAAACTGAAGCTTTCAAACTGAGAGCGTCAAGCCCCCCCAAAACCAAGAAAGACATGTGGTGATGCTTCCAAGCAAGTTTCTTTATTGTTCCTCACTTATAGACAAATTTTTGCCAAACTGAAGTACTCTACTATCTACATTAAGTATATACTAGGAGAACTATTATGAAGGGCCTATCTTCACTCTTTCTCTCACACAAACTATCTGAACTGAACTCCTCTGGAATGCACTCTTCCCACCTGGGAATCCAGTCCAGTACATTTCATCACAGAGAGCCAGCTCATGTATGATGCAGGAAAATTCTGGATTATAATAGTCCTCAATTTACAACTTACAACTACAATTGGCTGGTTCAGCCTATTTTATATTGTGACTTTACAATTGATTTTAGTATGTCATAGTATTATCATTAACCTGTATCTAAATTGTGTTTAGTTATATATACATTATAAAATACTTTATTAAAACTATTGATATTTAAAATTAAGCAACATCTATTTAGAGTTATCTAGATTTTAGTACAGTTATAGAAAACAGAATAAATGCATCTAACAGAAACTTCCTTTCCAATTCATTTACTGAGTTGAGTTGTCCTGTGAATTCTATTCCATTCTGGCACCTATGGGAGGAATGTTTATATTTATGTAATTAGGAGTCCTGTTACATCTGCAAGCAAGTCTTCCTTTAGTTCAGATGATAGGTGCCTCTACTCTCTTGTAAATGAATGATATATGCTCTTCAGATGCTCTGCAAAGGAAGTTATTTTTAAAAAATCGGCTTACGGTTTCATCACGCAGCCACCGTGGATGGCTGGGAGATCTGCTCTCTCTCCCCCGTTCAGTTTTGCATCACTGGGGGGCCCTGAAAAGGGCCAAAAATCACCCCGAACAGGTGACCAGCAAGGAGGGGCTTTTGCTGGATCACAGGAGAGCAGCAACTCTCCTGTTAGAACTAACATTTCCTCCAAACCGGCAGACCAAAGGACCGGCCATAAAAATATGGCTCGTCTCTAGGCTGCTAACAGCCGAAGTCACATTAACATCTGGCAACTTCAAAGCAGCATGGAAAGGATTGGGTGAGATCTGCCTCTCTTACATCCTAATTACTTAATTACCTGCATAAGTTGCTAAGTACTTTCCCCCCTGTGGTGAGGGAAGGGGGATTTTAGCCCTTCCTCCAGAAACAGCAGCTATCAACCACTTGGGAGTTGGAAAAATACTGGGATCCTAATTGGAATTCTATTTCCTAAAACTGGTGGATTATAAGACTTGTAACTTTCTACTTTCTATTTTTTTTCTTCTCTGATTTTTACTCTAACTATTATTGAAGATTTGGGTTCTTTTTCTCCCCCTTAAAATAGAGGGGGAAAAGAAAACTGAAAAGATCTAACTAACTCTGAGATGACATTTGCTGGCTAAATTTGAGACTGTAACCTGCTATTCTTTAAGAGAGACTTGTTGAAAGCCTTGAAAATACATAAGATATAAAGCAACCTTGAAGCACCATCTGCAAGAAACTCAGCTCAGCTCTTTACTTGGTGGACTTTCTGATTGTAAGTTTTTTGTTTAGTTTAATACACTACAATGGAAGAAGAACAGGAATGGATTTCTCCCACAGAGGAAGTACAGGAACAAACGCTTTATATGTTAAAAGCAATTATCCAAACTCTCTGTATGCAAGCTCAAACTATGACTTCAACTTCAAGAATCATCTATGCAGAATTCTATAGAGAAAGGGAAACAACCAAATGCTATGACAAAAGACTTAAAAAGTCATCAAATACAAACAGTGGAAAACACAAAAAGGAAACTGATAATAGAGAACAAGGAAAGGACTTTTCTTATAAACCAGAAGGAATTTGAAGATAAAAAAGAAAAACAGATGAAAGAGAAGATAAATACTTTGGGACAACTGCATCGAACTGGAAAAACAAAGAGACGACCTGCTAAATCAGCTAGCCCTCTTAAGAAAATAGCAACTGAACGCCCTTCCAATCAAACAATAGTCACAACAATACAAGGAGATCTTTTTGATGATTTAAAAGCGAAGATACGAAAGATGACTTGGCAGAAGAAAAAAGCTAGAATAAGACTGAAAGGGATTGGGGTTTTGATCTATACATGAGATCTAAAATAGAATATATCTAAATGGATAGAATATGTATTTTGAACATAAGATGTTGTAATGATTTGAGATAAAAATTTATTTTATAAAATCTAGAAATATAAATATTGAAATAAGAATGTTATATTATCTTATTAGTTTGTTAAGATATATATTAGAATTTACATATAAGGTTTGTATTTTAAATATTAGATTATATGAGGAATTGTGATAAAGGAATTGTGCTTAATTAAAATTTGGAAAAAAAATATTAAACATTAAATTAAAATATTAAGGGAAAATTAATCACCAGGTCACTGATTTGCTAAAAGTTTGAATGTTTACAGATAACTAAGACTTAAATTTTAGATATTGTCATGAGTTGAGACACAGGATAAATAAAAGTTAGAAGTATAAATACTAATAATTAAATTTGTATATTGGCTTGTGGTATAAATGCTGATGGTTTACTTATTTATTTTTCTCTTTTTCTGGAAAGAAAGGAAGGAAGGAAGTAGAAAGAGGAAAAGAAAAAAAATTATTAGCCCTAAATATGAGATAGGAGACTCAGAAATTGGGATCACTTAAAATCCGGAAATGATAAAGATTAAATGTTAAATTTAAATATCAATACGAAATTAAAGTTAAGAAAAACTTATAAGGTTATTGTCTAAAAGTGGAATATCAAATTAATTAAGATATGTATAGACTGAAGATTATTGATGAATGCTAGAAAGGTATTTTTTCTTTGATTGATAGAATAATAACTGTATTGATCTGAATATGACAGTAGATCTTATGGGGGAAAGAGAGGGAATTAGTTGTTGTAATATTTTGAGATCTGTACTGATGATATTCAAATGTAATGGAATTACGGTGCTCAACTGCCATGCTACTTTTCAAATATGTAAATATAATATTGGAAAATTAATTTAAAACTTGGGGGGGAAATAAAAAAATCAGCTGCAGATTTATGCAATTTGTGAATTTCTCTAGTCTAGAAATAACTCTTTATTTATTTATTTATCTGTTTGTTTGGCAATTTGGAGGAGCTCCCCTGACATATAGTGTAAAAGGAGGAATAGGGCTTCCCATTTATTTATTCTACATGGGTCCGCCTCCATATCCATAAAGCATGGGAAGGGCATTACAGCAAAAGTGACATATGCGACTGGGGGGGGGGGGAATACCCGGCCATAAAATAAAGGTGACAATGAAAAGGGATAGCAAGGCACGTACAGAAATAAATTCACAAATCCTTTTTAGCCGGCGTGAAGGTTCTCCATCAGGGCGAAAAATTTGCTAATACTGATTTAGCCAGATTTAACCCTGCCCTCAAGTCAGTGGTGGAAAAGATGCGACCTTCTGCATCAGTTTCTCTTCGCGTAACAATCACTAGCTACTGATAGTAGTATTCCCAGTATTTGAGAGGCTGCCACAAAGCAGCAGCATCAGAGGGCAAGACAAGAAACAATGGATGGAAACTAATCAAGGGGAGAAGCAACCTGGAATTAAGGAGTAACTTCCTAACCACGAGGACAATTAACCAGTGGAACAGCTTGCCTTCAGAAACTATGGGTGCTTCATCACTGGAGGTTTTAAAAAAGAGACTGGTCAGTCACTTGTCTGAAATTGAATAGGGATCTCCTGCTTGAGCAGGGGGGTTGGACGAGAAGACCTCCAAGGTTCCTTCGAGTTCTATTCTGATTCTGATGAACTCCTGCCTGTAAGTAAACTTTTTTGGGGGTGTAGCCAGGGGCTCTGTTCCGTCAACCCGGAACGGAAAATACGATGATCTTGGGAAAAAATCATGCGAGGGAACCAAATGCAGGAGACTGCGGTTCCAACGCCGGCTTCGCTCTTCCTGCGGCGTCCTCTGCGAAGCCTCCGTACCCGGAAGTGCGACGATTGGGCCAATAGACTCGTAGTTCCTGCTTCTGCGCCTCGCAGCCGTCCTCGCCCGACTACGGGAAAGCGGTCGGTTTCATGGCAGCCGTGGGCGAGGCGGACGAGGTGTGCTCAGTGGCGACAGCAACGGGACTCGGACGGAGAAAAGCCCAAGGCAAGGTGAGCGCCCGCAGGCAGCAGCGGGAAGGCCGGGTGGAGCGGAGGGAGTTGCCGCGGTTCGTTCTCCCTCTACAGAACGTAGTTTAAACTCCCCCCCCCCTCTACCGATTCATTGCACTCGCATTCCCATGATCCCCTTCTCTCTGGATGGTTATGGGAATCGAAGTCCACGTCGGAAGGCCGCCAGATGGAGAAAGGCTGGCACAAAAGAGCTGGAAGTTTTTGCCTTTCTTTGGCTCCTTGAAACCATTTCGTTTCATGGTTCGGCTCTCACCCTGCGGATTCGTGACTTTTTTTTTTTTTTTGCATTTTTACTTTTGGAGAAAAGGTGTAGGGGAAGCATTGAAAAACTTTAGTCTTAAAAATCCTAACCATCCATTTGAAGGAATACATAGAGGAGAGGAAGCGTTTCTCTTACTCTAGTTAAAAGCCCCTGGTTGGAAGGGGTTTTTTGTATTTTGAATTTCACACTTTTTTTCAAAGAGTACGAGTAGTCCTCACAACAGTTCGTTTAGTGATCGTTCAAAGTTACAATGGTATTGAAAAACGTGGCTTATGACCGTTTTTCTCAGTTACCACCTTTGCAACATTCCCCATGATCACATGTTCAAAATTCAGATGTTTGGCAACTGGTTCATATTTATGACCATTGCTGTGTCCCAAGGTCATATGATCACCTTTTGCGACCTTTTTACAAGCAAAAACATTTGAGAAGCCAGATTCACTTAATAGCTGGTTACTAACTTATCAACTGCAGTGATTCACTTAACAACTGTGACAAGAAAGATGGTAAAATGAGGCAAAACTCACTTAACAAATGTCTTGCTTAACAACAAAAATTTTGGGTTCAATTGTCATAAGTTAAGGACTACCTGTATAGGAATTTTCTCTCTATTCTGATCTTGACACCACTCATGAGGTAGGCTTGAAAACAAAAACGGATAGACACCATTGCGAGAGCATATATGTCTTTTTAAAACTTAGATATAAGTCAGTCACTTATGGAAATATTTTATGTCATATAGAACAATTTTATCAAATTATATCTAAGGAAGTCAATGTAGCCTGATCTGAGGCTACATTTGACCAAGGTAAGAACTGCTTTTTAGAAACTTGTAACCAGTATTACAGCTGGATTGCCATAGTTAACCAACTGATATTCCCTGTGTGCAATCAAGAGTGAAATGTTTGTATAATATTTGCCTATAAACAAAAATAGTAAAAAATGGTTTGGAATATATTTCACCTTACTACTTTAAATGCCCATGAGGTATAGATACATTTAATAATTTCAGATAGCAAATCATACATTGGATAAGATCTTGTTCTATGGATGGGCTCAGATTTTTGTCTGATTCTGGGTTTATGTTTTTATTTTATGTAATAATAGTATATATTTGAGGTGTGGCAATCCTGGGTCTCTTTCATTAGTTTAAAAAGTAAAGATATTTTCAAATGTAAGTACCTTTAACTCTTAAAAAGTGGAGAAAGGTGGTTGCATGTAAATCTAAGTAAGTAAATTTGCTGCAATCTGATTTAATTAGCTTTATCATTTGATTTTATGGAATGGAAACAATGTGCCACTTTATACATTATATTGTTAGATACACTTTAAAATATGTTAATGTGAGGTTTGATTGGCTGCATCTCTTTATTCAGTCTGTGGTTTATATCAGTTGATAAATTAGGGAAGTCAAGACTTTGGTTCTGAGGGCCTTTCCCCCCCCCCCCCATGCATACTATATTTTCTTTCTTAGAAAGCTGCTGATGCAGGATCAGGACCGGTTCCCTGATCATGCAAAATAGCAATGACTGTCATTGCAATATTCAAGCAAAAAACTACATAATCTGTTAATAACTTTTATAAAATGTGGTTTGTATACTTTCTGCCTTTTGACAAATAAGTTATACATGCTCTGCCGTAGCCTGCTTTGCTTTGCTCTATATCTTTTACATAGTGCATATGCTGCACAGACTGTTTCCAGATTAAGTTCAAATTAATGATGTGTAATACCTAGGATTACAATTAGGGATGCTGGGTTTGTTTTTCTCCCCCCCCCCATGTGATTTCTGTAACAAAAACGTTTTCTGGATTTGGCCATTCTTCTTCTTTGCTTTCTGCCCCATCCTTTAGCAGTATTTTTTTATATATATTTCAGCTGAATTACATAGATAAAGAATTTTCTATTACCAGCAAAATATATTTAAAGTGACTATGAGGATATGCAAAGTTCTTTTTATAGAAACTTGCAACCATTTGTACATACAACCAATGATTTAGTGATCGCACAAAGTTACAAGGACACTAAAAAAAAACCCCTAACCTCCAACCGATTCTCACATTTAGAACTGTTGCAGCATCCTCGTGGTCACATGATCAAAATTTGGAAACCAGCTTATATTTAGGACAGCTGCAGCATCCCAGGATCCTGTGATCACCATTTGCAATCTTCTCAGCTGGGAACATCAACAAGGGAAGCCTGATTTGCTGGATGACCTCATGATTCACTTAACAACTGCAGTGATTCACTTAACCATGATAAAAAGGGTCATGAAATTGGGCATGACTTCACAATCACTTTACTTAACAAAAATGTTGGTCTCAAATGTGGTCATAGGTCAAAGGCTACTATTTCTGTGTTACATTTTATTATTATTCATGTTTTGTGAGCCACCTAGAGTTTGGGGAATGGGGTAAGCTATTCATTTTAGTAAATAAATAAATTATAACTTGCCTACTCCCCCATTCCCAAATGAAAGGCTGTGAGCTTGTTTGACCAATATATGCCAAATGTCCAAATATTAAGCAGGATTTAAAAGTTTCTAAATTAAAGAAAATAAATGATAATATCCTTGTAAAAATGTTATATAATGTGTGCCAAAGGGAAACGTGGCATTTTTTTGATTGGTAAATAAAATTGTCATTTCAAAAACAGCTAAATTATACATATCTTAAATCCAATCTTTAATACTGAAGATTGGAGGAGTATTACTATTTTTCTAATTTCTTAAAATAATTCTCTTAGCAATATTCCAGGACTGGTGTATAGTTATCAAAAATAATAAGATTCCAAAAATAACATTAACAAAGATTTCTCTTTAAAATTTACTTAAAATATATTAAATGTGTATTAAAATACTATTTTATACAGATATCAGTGAGTTACCAGACAAAAAACATATGAGTCAATGATGTCCATTATTTCAGATACATTCTTGGGTCTATCCAGTAGATTCACAGTAAAATTGTTTGGTGAATCAATGTTGATGTTAAATTCAATGAAACCAAATCTTCCTGTTTACAGCAAGTATACTTTATCCTGTATATTTGTTCTTCTCTCACTTTTCAACTCATCTTAAACACTGATAGATTTAGTTCAGCTGATGTATTTATATTAAGCATTAATTCTAAATACATAATTACATGATATGCTACATGTGCTGAGCCAAGTCTCTATTTTTGCACCATTCTCTATTGTTTCAGAAGCCGAGGTAGTAGATTTGGAAATGGAAAACACAATTGCATATTTTTTCCAGCTATCCTAGTTTCAAAGCTATCCTAGTTACAAAGCTAGAGTAAGGAGAAGGATAATTTTAAATTATTTGCTACTTGGTCATTTGACAGAATAATTTGAATTCCAGGGTAGCAGATATCTGGAAATAGAACCTGTTGTTAGGGCTTTTCTCTAGCACTTCAAGTCAACATTTAGAAAAGTGCTCATTTATGTTAACAAGTTGAATTATTCCTTGTGACTACTTCTGCACCAGGTAAATCAAAGAAATATAACTTGCATTCCTCCAATTACTGCTGGGCACAGCTTTGAGCAGCTTCAGTTCCAGTATAGAACTATAACTTTCAGAAGGATGCTGGGAGTTGTAGTTCAGAAGTGGAGTGCCTCACATTCCTCACTCTTACACGGTACTGAAATGCTAATGAAAATATCCCAATGTGTTGGCATATCTGAGCACTTTCAGTATTGTGAGACACAGCTTGTTCATTCAAGACAATCCAGTTCACATACTGATATTAAGAACTCAGACATTAAATAATCAGCCTATTACAGATGCAGTTAAAGATTTTTAGGGGTAATGTGTATGCTTTGATAATGGAAATATGTTGAAGTTATTCTTTCTGTTTTGTTTTCTTTCCATGACTTAGCTCTGCTACTATAATCTTACTTGTTAAATATAATTGCCAGCAGTTGTTCCTTGCTCCTTTCTATGATTACCTGCCATGTTTTTAATGAGCTTATCATGGGCTATCAGCTATTTATCTTCAATGATTCACTCCTACATAAAATTAGTGCATTATCTTTGACATCTTCTGCTCTTACTAAAATTTGCCCACTCTCATACATCACATAAAATGTTTAATCAGAGCAAAGCAAAACTGAAGCTTTAGATATTGCAATACTCATTATTGGCAATATTTTATACTGATAACAATTAAAAAATCTTATTCCTGTCATTTTAAGTTGGGTCTGGGAGCTGATGTAATTTTATGTATCTTTTTCCATTACAAATGGGTTTAAATTGTTAACAGGACCTTAGATTTCTTGGCTGAAATGATTAAACAATAGAAGAAATGTGAGAGGCAATCATGTTTGTTTACATAACAACAAACAAAAATACAAACAAAAATACAAACAAAAAGTTGAGCTGTAAAAGTACACCTGTGTTTATAGAACACAGTCAAATATTTGATGACAAGCTGAAATCTATGTCTTTTGGAGTCATTACTAACTTGGAGCAGAATAGAGGATGTAAAGTATAATACTGTGTGAAAAAGGCAAAGAGTTAAAATATTTCAAGACACGGGTCCTCATATGAATTTTTGTTTCAGATTCTAAAATAAGTTATTCCAAGAAGACAAGACAATTAGGCTAAATATAGAGACTCAGCATAGGATCCCAGTTGCTGCTTACAAGCTCTACATGCAAATCTGGACGTTTTGAGGACATCTTCATCTAGCCCTTTGTCCTCTTTATGAAATGATGATGTGGAAGATTACAGGGCATCCTATGCAAACCCAGGACACTTTAGTTGGAAGGAAACTCAGATAAAGAAAATTGCATGTGTAGAAGCACTTACATGCATATGTGGATTTTTTTTGGATCTTGACCTCTGCAAGTGTTTGAAAAAAAATACTCATGGTTTTGGTGATCCTAAAAAAAAATAATCCCAATTGTTGTTCTGATAAAATATCAGTCTGGAATGGGCACGCATGCGACTCTTGATTCATCGAGGAAAAAAAGCTGCAAGTTGCAAGTTTTTTTTCCTTTCCGATTTTGTTGCCAACATTTAATCTCTTCATAATGTTGCTTGCAGCTTAATAGCTTCTTCACATTGGCTTTGCTTCTGCCATCGTTCTTGCGACTGCCTGCAATTCACTCTTTAATTAAAGTGCCATTAGGAAATATTAATTCAGATGTTTTAAGGCTTCTTTCCACTGTTAAAGACAAATTACGGAAGTGGCATCATACATTTCTCAAGAAATAATCTGGTGCATGTTTTGCTAGCAGATTCTGCAGTCTGGACAAGATATATTCCCAAGGTACAAAAGCGTCATGTTGCAGCTGCTTCAATACCTGAATCTTAAATTATGTGCTAGAAAATAATTAAAGGTGGTCCTTAGCCTACTCTGTCTGTCTGAGAATTCTAATTGAGTTATCTATATAACTTTTAACTTAATCTAATAATCTAGTGAGCACAGAACTCTTACAACTTTCCATCAGATTTGTTGCAGATTTGTTCTGCATAAGTACAACGCTTGTATTGTTTGGAATTTATTAACAGCATAACAAGATGGCCTTATTTATTTATTTGTGATTCTTAATATCAAAAACCTAATATAAGTATCTTATTATTTGGGTAACTTTTCCACAATGAATATTCTGAAAAAGATGGTTTGGTTATTGTAAACAACCTTTGGAATAGAAAGCAATCTAGATAGCTTAGTTTCTAACTAGGTTAGTCCTTTCAGTTATTAAAACTAATTGTACCAGTCTATGATATTCTTTTAGTCTGTGAAAACCTATACATGAAATGGCAGTATCTGGAATTAATAAAAACTGGTATATAAATGTACTCTAGTTGCAACATGGCACTTTAATGCCTAAATTTAATGGTAGGCAAATTTAATAATTGCTTGAAAACCAAGAAACAATGACTGGCATTGCCTGCAGAAATACTGATTTTATGATTCCACTTCATCCTTAAAAAAATATCAAGAGTACAGGACACATTGCTGGGTTGATTTTGTTTTGGCTCTAGTTAAAAATAAACTTATGCATCACAAATCTTACTTCCTTCACTGCTTTCTCCAGGATAATCCTCGTAACAGCTGTTAAAGACGACAAAAGATACAATTTAAATACTGAAATATATTTTACTGATCAAGTACAATGGATCCATGTTCAATTGGAAATCAGCTGCAAGCTAGCAGTGATTGTCATAAAGCATTCTTTACCTCTCAAACTGGCTTCAAGACTAAGCAAGATTTATCAGCAACTGATCTGTTACTTCTTCAGCTTAGAACTGGGATAACTCTTTCAGAGACTCATACCATCTGCTTCCACCATGCTAAAGTTTACCTTGATAGATACGAAGACTTGCAAAAGTCATGTTGCGATCCTTTTAATATGCACAAAAAACTGTCAAGGAAAAACTTGCGTGCAATTGACATAGATGATGTATCTTTTCTAAGTGCCAAGTTTGGACGTCAATTTATACCAGGCTGGAAGCTTTGCCCCAAATGTACACAGATAATAAGTGGAAATGCAGAGGTTGACTCTGAAGACCGTCAACGAAGGAGACTTGATTCAGACGTATGTATATGGGACCATTTTTTCAACTATCTTAAATACTGGACTAAAGCTGTAACTTTTGCAGTTATATGATAGTAAATCCCACCCACTGAAAAAAAAGAGGTACCTCTAAATATATGTCCCATAGGAGGCAGGTTAAAAGTATGAAAAAAAATAGCACCAATCCCTTCCCTTAAAATAACTAAGTGTACACTCAGTTCTGTACAGTTCCTGATTGTATGACTCTCATTGGATAAGCACTCCATGAAGAAAATGCCATCATGGATTAAATATCAGAAATGGCGTTTTCATGTAAAATTGCAACTTCTCAGTTGAATCTTTGTATGAATTGTATGTATGAATGAGCTCTAATCCTTTTAAGGGGAAAAGAGACCAAATCCTTATAGGGAGAAAATAACTACTCAGCTTTTGAAACTGTAATATGCATAAGCTTTTCCCTTAACTTTCAACTCAGTTAAACAAATTTCTGTTTTATTCAAACCAGGATACAATAGTTAAAAAGCTGTTTTAATAAAGTAGCTTTTCATGAAAATGTTAGCCATACTTTCCTGGTTTGTATGATATGATCTTAACTCTTATAATATTTAAAGGCAAATTGGCTTATATGAACACAGACAGGAGGATACCACATAATTTGTGTAAGCAATGAGATCTTATCAATACCTTGAGATTTAAAAGAATGTAAGACACCAGAATGGGATGTATTACTTCAGACTGATGGTAGGCCACACTTTTAACAAAACCCCTGGGCAAAATACTCTGCAAATATAAAACAGGGTGGGGAGAAGTACAATGAAGAGAGATTCTAACATCTCCCTACTTCGTTAGTGCTTTTCCTGCAAGGTATATTTCACTAGAGGGAATATTCAAAAACTGAATTACCATCTGCAGTCTGAAGCTGCACACTTCTTAGAGTTCTTACATGATTGATAGAGGAAGATTTCTCTTCCAAGCAATAAGGAGCATCATGATGGAAGACTTTCATCTTTAAAACTGAACTTGCAATCCAGCTTTGCACAGTCTATGTTTAATGAAGACATGCTACACTTATTTTCTATTTTGGAAATAGGAAATAAAAAGAGAAGTGAAAAAATTACCCTGTTTATTAAAGTAACTATTCCTGCTTCCATTAACTTGCATCTCTTAAGGGTATACTCCTGTCCAACTTATTATTTTTGCTTTCTTTTGGCTATTGATATTACTATTACCATTACTTTTATTCATTGAGCTATCTCATAAGCAATTTAGAGCACAGTTGATACCATAAATAAAAAGAGAGAAGTGTATATTTGGCTTCAACGTTTGTCTCTTAGCAGAAATATGTCACTTAATTAGAAATGCTTTGAATTTTTTTTTTTAAATAAAATTGTCTGTATTTATTCAGGGACGAACAGCTAAGGCCTTGAAGTCCTTACAGTTTGCTAATCCAGGACGGCATACTGGATTTGCTCCGGAAGCAAACAAAAGAGAAAAAAGAAAGCTACAAACAAAAAACACATCCGTTAATTCAGACAGGTAGAATTATGGATTGATTGCCTTTGCTTTTTCACTTTGAGGGGAAATTGTCCTGCTTACATATGGATTATAATTTAGAACTGCTTAGATCAGTGGTTCTCAACCTTTCTAATGCCGCGACCCCATAATACAGTTCCCCATGTTGTGGTGACCCCCAACCACTTATACATCACTGGGTGCCAGGGGCGTGGCCAAAGAAAAGGGGAAAAAATGGCGGACAGACTTGTTTGGTGACCCCTGTGAAATGGTCGTTCGACCCAAAATGGGGTTCCGACCCACAGGTTGAGAACCACTGGCTTAGATGCATGGATTTTTTTCCCCTATGTTTGTGCATTGGAATAAAATAAGTTGCATTGTCCAATCATTATAAAGCGGCTTGAAAATTTGATGGTGGAGATACTATACTTAGTTGCAATTTTAATATTAAACAATCATAATAGATCAATTTTTGTACTCTTTATGCTAAACTCAAAGCAAACTGAATTAGCTATAACCCTGTTACAGTTGCATGTCAATTGTGATAATCGGTAGATTCGTACTTAATGTTAAACAACAATTAAAATTGAAGTAAATGTACTAGATATTTTTAGTGTAGTGGTGGCCAGATGGAAAGTTCTAAAAGACTTTTTTAGGTAGTGTGAGCATTAAAAAAAAGTGGATCATTTGCCACAAGAGTCAGAATTGTAGCATGGACAGACATCCAGTATAGTTGCTTGAATATATAAATGGCCTCTGCATTGAATTAAATTCTTATTCTGCAGAAGTTTCTTGGCAGCCTATATAATCGTAGTTTTTTTTTCCAAAAATATTTAAAATAATTATATGGCCTCCCCTCCCCCCACCCCCTGTAATAGGGCATTTCAAAAGAGTGTCAGGGTAGGGGCTAATCTTATTTCTGCAGGAATGATGTTCCCTGGGGAGGGAGCTACCGTGGAGAAAGCCTTTCTTCTTGTCCCATTAGATGGACCTCCTTAGTAGACCAGGTAATATCCCCAGCCTCTCCACTGTGGTGGGTAAGGTACATGTAATTGGGAAAAGATGGTCCTTCAAACAACTTGGCTCCAGGCCATGTACAGCTTAATGGTGACACAACCAGCACCTTGAATTAGACCCAGAAGCAAATCAGGAGCCAGTGCAGCTCCCACAAGAGAGATACCAGTCTAGACTTGCATAAAACCATTCAAGCCAGTGTAATGTAATTGAAACTTCCAGAAACTTTTCAAGCCCCATGTAGAATGTATTGCAGTAGTCATATTAGTTTATATCTGCTACTAAGAAGTCATATTAGTTTATATCTGCTACTAAGAAGCAGCTGCTGCTTCTCAGTACAACAAACTAGAGAAATTCACCTATCGGGAGTTTTAAACTGAATGGTCAGTTATTTAAAACAGCGTCTAGTATTACAGATCATTGTTAACTATTGTTGCTTGTATTTTTCCTTCCAGGCAATTAATAGCAGCAAAGAGCAAGGTATATGACAGCCAAGGCTTTCTGCTTTATAGTGGGATAGACCTGTGTGACTGCCTTGATGAAGACTGCCTTGGGTGTTTCTATGCCTGCTCCAAGTGCGGCTCCCGCAAGTGTGGACCTGAATGCCGTTGTGATCGCAAGTGGCTATACGAGCAAATTGAGATAGAAGGAGGAGAAATTATTCGTAATAAGCATGCGATATAGCCTGTGCTCCACATTTCATTACTGAGTCACAGGAAGGTTGTTCATGTAATAAAATGTAATCTGTTCATATTTCCAGTTAAGATTCAGTGTTGTCCAAACAAGCAATAAGTAATGGGAATTTATATCATCTGACAGAAGAAAAATTAGAAGGTTGTCTAAGCATTTGTGGATTAATGGACAAGCTAATAAGAATTGTATTTGCTAATATTCATTGTGCGCTTCGTGCAGCATATTTTTCCTCCAGGTCATTATTGTTGCCCATTATAGGAGGTCTTTTAAGTATTTTCTTTTTCTGGAATACAGTTTCTCCTGCAGACACTTTAAGCACTAGCAGCATAAGCAGTATTAGTTGTGGAAAATGGGTGATTTGCGAAGGATGTTGCACAATAAACAGAAATATATATGTCAGACTTTCAAGAAGATGGTATGCCTTTATTAAGCAGCAATATGAAAGTGATTCACCTTTTTTTTGCGAACAGGCACCATGTGAACAAGGAATTATGTCTTCAACAGTATTTTACTGCCAGTGGAAAGAAAGTCACCAAAGTTACAGCCTCAGGCAATATTTTTATTGTGAATATCTTGTTTTGAGACTTTATAACTGAATTCATACCGTGGTTCCCCGAAAGTAAGGCCTAACCCAAAAATAAGTCCTAGTTTTGGGGTGAGGCACACACCTAAAAATCAGGTGGGATGGGGGTGTGCAGCTGCCCCACGCGCCCTGCACCCACTTACTTTGCAGCCAGGCCTCTCCTCACTGGTCCACTTCTTCTGCAGCGTCTTCTACCCACTGCAGCCAAGAACTGAGCTATGGATTCAATCCATAGCTCAGTACTCGGCTGCATATGTCTTCCGGAAAGTCCTGACTGTAATGTAGACTGGAATGCATCTGTAGAGTGAAGCTGCTCATTCGGCTGCAGAAGAAGTGGACTGGCTGGGCGGAGCTGTTGGTGCCGGAGGTGAGTATAAAAGACATCCCCTGAAAATAAGACCTGATGCCTCTTTTGGATGCAAAATAAAAATAAGACCCAGTCTTATTTTGGGGAAACATGGTAGATGGATGGAGAGTTTGTGGCTAAAAAGTGACACACTGACACCTTAGCTTTAAGAAATACTCAAAAATGTATATTTGATGGAATTATACAAGCATAGGTACGATAAGACATTTATAGTCTTTCTACTGTAGCAGTTAATAGGCAATGTTCATAGTCTACTCAGATAATTAGCCATGTGCTCCAGGTAAAATGCATGTACACTTAGTCTGATGCATATAGTGCATATTATAGAAATGTGAGGTTCAGAATTTTGCAGAGAAAATATCATTTGTACCAGAAATTTTTTGAACGGTATGCCAAGTATCATTTTTATTTTTAAAATATGAAAAAGTTGTGATTTCTTTATCTGCAGACACTAATAAAGAATTGATTTTCATGAAAATATCTGTTTATTATTTATTCTGTTAACTATATGCGACTAAATGTACCGTAAATGCCGGCGTATAAGACGACTTCCGCGAGCGCTGAAATCGGCGCCAAAGACGGGGGTCGTCTTATACGCCGAGTCGTCTTATACGCCGGAAATACTGGTAGTTTCTGGCGTATAAGACGTTCTAGGAATGCGGCCCGGCTATAAAGACGGGGGTCATCTTATACACCGGGTCGCCTTGTACGCCGGCATTTACGGTACCCTAATTCAGAAAGAGAAGACGATATAAATAATCAAGGAATTGTATTATGCTACCATTATATAAATTTTGTTGAATTACTAGAACATGCAATTTCTGCATATAATCATGGTCCAAAATACTAAAATTTAAAATAAGGATTCCATCAAATATTATGCAGACAATGGGATTTCCTTTGTTCGCTTCCCAATTCTCCCAAGTGTGTTTAAATGAATTTCTCAACCCTTTGTTGCAGATGTTATATCTTATCGAGAGAGAAAGAATTCCCCCCCTCCAAGGTTAATTAAATATATTGAAAATGTTGAAATCTTGTTTACCACACTGGAGTTTCCTCCCAGGCTTGCTCTATAAAAACTCAAATGTAGAATGTTCTACATGTAAGCTTCCTGTATAACAGTGTTTCCCAAACTTGACAATTTTAAGGCATGAGGACTTCAACTCCCAGAATTCCACAGCCAGCAACGCTGGCTGTGGAATTCTGGGAGTTGAAGTCCACATGCCTTAAAATTGTCAAGTTTGGGAAACACTGCTGTATAATATATGTTGTTGAGGCTAGTTTAGACCTAAACTAGGCTCAGAATATGGCTAAACTTTATTGCTTGGATATTTTAGGGTTTGGAAGTAGGAAAATTTTATTTTCTATATATTATTGTTATGTATGGTTGTTATAATTGATCTGATGTCTCTGATGCTTGGATTTTATTCCTTTGGATTCATATCATTGTGGGCTGGTTGTATTGGGAAGAAATGGGATAAAAAAATAGAAATAAAATTACCTGGGGTCCAGGTACTGGACTCAGTGTTAACTAATAAAAATGAACTGAACTAATTACCCTTTAAGTATTGCTATTCTTTTACTACTGAATATATTGCTATTTGTTTTTTCTGAACTCATGCAGCCATAAAGAAGTCTTAAGAGTTCACCACCCGGTGTGCACCTCTCATCCTGAAACAGACAACCTCTTGTTCAGTAATAAGAATATCCCAGAGGCCAGAATTAGTGAGTCTCTTTTTTTGTGGAGAAAACTGATCCAAGCTGGTGAGGAGAAGAAATGGGGGACATTTGATGGATTGACATTTTTAATTTAATAAATAAAAGAATATCTTAAGATTGGAGCTGGTTAAGAAGTAGAATGTGAAAACAGCTGCTGACTCTGCAGTGTTAGTTTGTTTTTTCTTCCCTTTAGGGGCAGTGTGCATGTCTTAACCATTATGTATTATTAAATGTTGTATTTTCCTGATGGTAGGTTAGTAAATGGTTTAAACCCACCGTACTCTTCTTGCCATTTATCTTGGGGTGGGGCAGACAGCTAGTTAAACATTTTGCATCTTTTGTAACTATTACCCTTTCAGTTAAAAGAACTTTAAAGCTAGGGCATTAAAAAAACACCTTGTGCATATATAATGAACTATTGCTTATATTGTAAATATATCTAAACTAAGCCACAGACTAAAGTTGGACCTCTTAATCACATTAGATTTTTTTATATTAGTGGCCTGAAGAGAGTTCTGAGCTGTACTACTTACAGTTTTGCCAAATAGTCTTTTGCAATTAGACTCTTTAAACAAATAGAAATCATGCTAGTGCATCTAGGCTAATGTAGGATATTTTGTTGGGGGGGAACCTCATCAATAGGTTTGTATCCACCCAGCAAAGTTTGGATGAATTGCAAGTTGTCAATACCTGTTTTACTTAACATTAAACCTGGATAAAATTTTAGGAGATCTTAGACGGTCTGGAACTTAGATATTTAAACAGCGGTCTCTAATCTTTGTGGCTTGGCAGCCTGGCTGTGGTGGGAGAGGGAACATGCACACACAGCCCTTGCTCGAGTGGTGGGATGGCACATGCACTCACACAACCTTTGCACGAGTGGCAAGTCGATGCATGCACACAGTCCTGCAAGCAGTGGGCCAGCCCAAGAGAACAAGCTGCATGCATGCGTGCAAGGGCCTACTGCTCGCAGAAGTTGAGTTGTGTGCATGTGCTCTAGCAGCCACTCATGCGGACCAATTCAGAATAGGCCATAACCTGGTAGTGGGACTCGGCCCAGAGGTTGGGGACCTCTGCTCTAAAATCCCCCATTTGTAGATGATTTAAATTCAATTCACAATAGAAATCCCTGTCATGCTGAATTCTCCCTAGCTATATTTTTAAGATCATTCATATTATACTTAGGAAACCTTTTTGTGTTTGATCTGAATTGATGCACTACCTATCAAGTAACAGCTAGAAGATAGTTCAAGCTCCCATACAAAATATTTATGTTCAAACTCAAGATTGAATCTGCATCCCTTGTTCTAGTAAAATGTCTATTCTCCAGTACAAGAGATGGAGAATCCACCAATGGGTTTTCTCTGCCTGCCTGCTCTTGAGACCAAGTAGCCAAACTTGACACGCCCCCCTCTTGCTAGGAGACCCAGTCTTGACTTGGTCTCAAGCTCTTGGAAGACGTATCAGGTTTGGCTCTCTCAACAGCTAGCAGGTTAGAGATCCATGGTGAATTCTCCTTTCCCTATAGTCACCCTTAACAATTTAGTTAAACAAGAAATTTGGAATCCTTCCCTAATTTTCCCTACAACACTGGGATCAGTGCTGACTCAAATCGCACAATTTGAGCAGTGAGGGGGGGAGGTTTCTGCAGCTTTCCCTTCGTTCCATTTCCCCAGGGCTCTGGGGAAATCTTTCTGGCAGGCGTTGCCTTGGCTATCCCTCATTCTCCCCCCCCCTTTCTTCTGAGCTACCGGGCTGAATCTCGTGCTGCAGACCTGAGATTCTTTGTTGAATTTGGAGCCTCCAGATCATCTCCAGCAGCCGGGAACACCCGTGGACGCCATTTTGGTTGCCGTCAAAGGCAACAAAATCAAACTCAGCCCCGTTTTTTGCCTGCCGTTTGGAGGCAGTCTTGCTGAGCTCATTTTCAGCACAGCGCTTAGCTCTGCCATCACGTTTGGCACCAGCCCCTGTAATCTTGCTTTTGAGGCCTCCGGTGGCCATTATCAATGGAGAGCAAGTTGTGGCTGCCATTTTTGGGCCCCGCCAAAGGCAATGAAGCCACAAACAGCCTTTTTGTGCTCGTTTGGGGCCTTCTCCTGATTCCTTGGGATAGGCCTCTTGTGGTTTTGGGGTCAGGGTCCTTCGGTCCCACTGCAGCCTCGTTAATTTAATAACAATTTCACGGACCTATCGTGACCGCCATTTTGAGATGCGCCACGCAGTTCTCCATCTAGGCCACATAGGAGCCCTGCCCCAGTGACTGTCTGCAGGCCTCATCAGCTACGCCCATTACCCGGCTAGGCCAGGGTCTCAGGCCACCACTATCCTTCATCACAAATCACTTTCTGCAATAGAATACAAATTGTTTAGCCACCATTTTGAGCCTGATCCTTCCTTGCCAGGACCTTTTTCTCAGGCCCTCTGCGCCCTTCATTGGGGCTTTTTTCTGGTGCACCTTGACTGGCCACCTAAGGCTTCCAGGTGGAGCCCAGAGCAGGTCCCCAACCATGCCTTCGGCATCTGACTCAATTGCCGTGACCAAAGCCCAGATAGAATTTTTTTCTGGTTAGGTGGTCAGGGGAGCAGTCTTGTTACTTGTTCCAATTTCGCTTCCGCCAACTGCTTGCCTGCCAGAGCTTCGTCTTAGTTTCCCTGAGACTGCTCAACCAGGATGGAGGACTCCACGCTGCCTCAACCCATGAGCACTGCCTCCCCATCCTCTAGTTATGGCCGGCACAAATCTTCAGAACAGCAGGGGGCAGGCAAGCCCAAATCTAAGGCTAAGACCACTCTCAAGAAGCCTTCCAAGTTGGCAGAAAAGCAAGCCAGCCGTAGGCACCAGGCTCTGGAGAAGGCGTTCTCCAGAGCGCAGAGGCAGGCCGGATTAGAGACGGATCAAATGGCGGTTCCTGAATTTGACCTTCCTTTAGGCCCTTCAACCTCTGCTTAAGGTGTGTGGTCTCTCACAGGGATGCCTACCACACTCAGCTCCCCTTCTGTATTGGTTCAATAGGCAGTAACTGCTTCAAGCTCAGCCCCAGAGGCCACCTTCACTCCTATGGCTGCAGGACTCAGGGGTCCAGACATTGGAGACATTTTCTTTGACAGCCGCCTTGAGGCCTTACTATCCAAGGTTGTGAACCACACTCTAGTGGAATGGTCCTTCCATCCACCTGGATAGGGAGCTTCCACAACGGCCATGCCACCTTATGTTCCCTCTATGGGGTTCCCTATTTTTCAGGAACCCACATCTCTTGCACACTCCTCCATGAGCTGATACTCATCTCCGCAAGGTGAGGAGCAGCCGGAATTTGATCTATCAGAGGAGGAGGAACTTCCCCCTAAGCCCTCCCCATCGGGAGGCCTGTTCAATCCAGCCCTGTTTCTTCTCCTACTTCGCAAGGCCACATCAACGGCAAACATAGGGTCCGATCAGTTCCCTCAGCCGCAGGCAACTTCGGATTCCAGTCCAAATCCGATATTTTTTGAGATGGTGGCAGCCCAACATCACATTCCGTGTCCATCTATTTTTCTCAAAGGGATCAAAAAACAATGGGCCTCCCCTTCCTCCTTCCCTTCTGTAAGCGGGACTGACAAAAAGATTTTTAGCACCTCCACAGACCTCACTGATGCTCTGGAGGTCCCCAAGGTAGACGAAGCCTGGACCCCTCTGGTATCCCAGACTGCAGTCACTGGGGACATGTCAGAGGCGCTTAAAGTGGACGACAGAAAATGGGACCAAACCTTCCGGAAGACCCATCAATCAGCAGCATGGGCAATTAAAATGGCCATCTGTGCATCCTTCTTTGTGCGGACCACCCTTTTATGGCTGCGTCAGCTCCAGGCTAGAGTCCCTGCTGAGGACATTTGGACCCATCAGGTCCTAAGCAAGATGGTGGCGGCCACTGAGTATGCTGCGGATGCAACGCTTCCGTCAGTGAACTTTGCTTCTAGGTCTCTAGCATCCAACATTACAGCTAGAAGGATGCTTTGGCTATAACACTGGCAGGCTGACGCCAAAGCCAAATGGCATCTTGCGACTGCTCCCTATCTGGGCAATAATCTTTTTGGGGAGGTCCTGGCTCTATACCTTGTGGAGAACAAGGACAAGTGGAAGGTCATGGCTCACTTGAATAAACGGTCCGACAAACGTCCCGCACCCTATTTCTGTAGGCAGTCCTTTTGGCCAGCAGCAGTTCCAACAGTTTCTCAGCCCTCCCGCTCATACATGCCCAGACAGAACAGGCCGTATGACCATCTGTTTGACAGGCCGGGCTTTCGGTCCAGGCAGCAGAGCCAATCTAAGCAGCCATTTCAAGAGGCAGGACGCCCCTACAGGAGGTCCAAGTGACTCTTACACTGCACTTCCCATTGGGGAAAGGCTGGCCCACTTCTTCCATCAGTGGGAACTCACTTCCACAGACACCTGGGTTTTACAAACCATCCAGTTTGGTCTGTCCCTGGAGTTTCTAGCCAGTCCCCGGGACCAATTCATCATCTGTCCCATTTCCCGGGATCCACTAAAACAAGGACTTATGCAGGAGGCCATTCAACATCTTCTGGAGATTTAGGCCATAGAACCAGTACCGCCAGACCACAGGGGAGGGGGATTCTACTCCATCCTCTTTGTGGTTCCCAAGGCCTCAGGGGGATGGAGAGTGATTCTGGACCTCAAAGGTCTAAACTATTACATCACTTACAAAAAGTTCAAGATGCAATCACTCCAGTCCATCCTGGGGGGCATCAGACAGGGAGACTTCCTGGTGTCAATAGACCTCACGGAAGCGTATCTCCACATCCCTATCCATCCTGCTCACTGGTGGTTCCTCATGTTCTGTTACAGGGGCAGTCATTTCCAGTACAAGGCCCTTCCCTTTGGCCTCTCCTCGGCACCCAGGGTGTTCACCAAGATCCTGGCTGTACTAGCTGCCCACTTGAGGAAGGTACCAGTACGCGTCCAGTGTTACCTGGATGACATCCTGATTCAAGCATCCTCCTTCCAGGTAGCCCAGTCGGACCTGGAATTCACCATTCAGGTCCTCCAACAGCATGGTTTCAAGGTCAACTTCCAAAAAAGCCAGATGGGTCCCTCATCCAGGCTTCTGCACCTAGGATCCGTCATAGACACCGCGAACTGCATGGTCTATCTCTCCCAGGAGTGGTTGGTCAGCATCAGGGACCTGGCTCATCAGGTGTACAGGGACCATACCGTTCCTCTGGTCTTACTCTCCCAGCTTTTAGGAAATATGGTCTCCTGCATAGCCATAGTTCCCTGGGCCAGGCTCCACTTGCGGGACCTTCAATGGTTCCTCCTACCATTTCAGCGGACGAATGCCAGAGCATCCAACAGTCAGGTCAGGCTCCCGGTCCACATCCTCAGGTCTCTGCGCTGGCGGTTCTCACAGGCGGTGACCAAGGGGTCACCCTTCAAGGAACTGGACCGCATCACCATTACGACGGACGCCAGTCTTCAGTTGGGAAGCCCATCTACAGTCTTAGTTTGCACAGGGCCGTTGGTCCCGCGCAGACTTGAGATACAACATCAATTGGCTGGAGCTCAGAGCCATCCACTTAGCTCTTCACCAACTCAGGCACCGGATCACAAGGGCCGTCACATTTTAATCCTCACAGACAATGTGGCGTCCAAGGCACACGTCAACTGACAGGGGGGCACCAGGTCCAGGTCCCTTATGTCTGAGGCACGGCTCCTGGGTTCCTGGGCAGAGTCCAATCTGGCTTCTCTCAGGGCCGAACACATCTCAGGGGTAGAGGACCAGCAGGTAGACCTTTTGAGTCACTCTACGGTGGACCCCTCGGAATGGGGGTTACATCCGGATCTGTTTTCCGAGATCTCCCACAGGTTCGGCCATCCAAATCTCGACCTGTTTGCATCGTCGATCAATGCCCAACTCCCTAGGTACTTCTCCCACTATTTTCTTCCAGGGGCAAAAGGGACGGACGCCTTGCGGACTCCGTGGCCACAAGGTCTCCTTTATGCCTTACCTCCCCTCCCTCTCATCCCGGCAACCATACTCAAACTACTCCAAGAGCAGGCGGAAGTGATCCTCGTGGTCATGTATTGGCCACAGAGGCCCTGTGAATCTTTCCCGGTCTCCTTCATGGAAGATTCTTCCACATCGCATGTCCTTGCACCAGGGGATCCTCCAGACCCTCAATGATTACAGTTGACTGTCTGGCGCTTGAGCGCAACATCATGACACAAGAGTTATTTTCCCCTTGCACAATTACCATGATTCAGGTCTCTCGTCGCCTGGCGACCAATCGCATTTATGATTCTACTTGGAAAAACTTTTGCCATTGGTGCAGAAGGCGACAACTGGAGGTCTACAAATTGACCATCCCTCAGATCGTAGATTATCTTCTGGATGGTCTGGACAGAGGCCTGGCCCCTGCGACCATTCGTAAACAAGTGGCGGCCCTGTCAACATTACTGACTTGTGCGGATTCAGTTCCTTTAGCTCATCATCCTAGGATACGCGCCTTTATCAAGAGTGCGTGCAACACCAGGCCTCCCATGGTACATAGGTATCCCTCTTTGGAGCCGCCTCGCATACTTCGCACTCTAACAAAACTGCCCTTTGAGCCCATAGCTACTATTCTGTTGCAGAACTTGTCTCTTAAGATTGCATTCTTAATCTCCATCACGTCAGCCAGACGTATCTCCGAGCTGGCTGCTCTCTCAGTCAGAGATGACCTTTGTATCTTCCACTGAGACCGGGTGGTCCTTTGGTTGGATCCCACCTTTGTGCCCAAGGTCAACTCGCTCTTCCATAGGGCACAGGAAGTCATTTTATCAAATTTTTGTCCCAATCCTTCCCATGACTTGGAGTGGCAGTGGCACACACTGGACATCTGCAGGGCCCTGCAGCATTACATCAAGCACATGGAGCCTTTTTATAGATATGAGGCCCTATTTATTTCCTTCCATCCAGTTTCTCTGGGACAGAAGGTGTCCGCTGGCACTATTGGCAGGTGGATCAGGGCCTGTATCACGGAGGCGTACCAGTCCTCTTCCCTGCCAGCTCCAAGTCATCTTACAGCCCATTCCACTCACAGTGCTGCGACATCTGCGGCATGGGCCACTCAGGCGCCATCGAGATTTGCAGGGCTGTGACATGATCCTTGCCCTCCCCATTCGTACACCATTACAGGATTGGCCACTTCGCTTCCGCGGACGCCTCCTTTGGTCGGAGGGTCCTTCAGCAGATGGTCTCCGGGGACATTGTTCCAGCCTTATCTATTTCCCACCCATCGGGACAGTGAGGCTTTGGTATGTCCCATTGGTGGATTCTCCATCTCCTGTACTGGAGAAGGGGTGTTGTCTTATCTGAACGCCTTTTCTCAGTATGGAGATGGAGAATCCACACCCACCCTAAGGTCAGTTAGGCCGGTATTAAGGGATTGAGAGCCAACACCTCGTCCACCTTCGGTCACTTTCGCCCTCGTCAAGACTGGATCTCCTAGCAAGAGAGGGCGTGTCAAGTTTGGCTACTTGGTCTCAAGAGCAGGCAGATAGAGAAAACCCATTGGTGGTTTCTCCATCTCCATACTGAGAAAAGGTGTTCAGATAAGACAACGCCCCATCTATACAAAGTGGCAATTAAAAATTGTAACCCTAGGTTTGTTTGTTTTGTCCCTTCAAGACAATTGATTCCTGAAGACTGCCTGGGGTACTTCTGACAATTTTCTTGTGAAGATTTTTCAGAAGTAATTTGCCATTGCCTCTTTTTTTAGGGTTGAGAGAAAGTGACTGGCCCAAGGTCACCAAGCTACCTTATGCCTAAAATAGGACTATAATTCAGTCTCTCATTTTCTAGCCTGGTGCCTTAACCACTACACCAAATTGGCTTTCAACCCTAGTTATTATAATGTTTAATCACCACTTTCCTTTTAAAAGGCCAATTTTTAAATGTATTGAGTAGTGGCAAAAATTTTGTCTATAAATATTGTCTATTAGCCTACAAGAATTGGCTAGTATTTTCTTCATAATTCTGATTATTTTTTGCTTCTCTATAATACACACACACACACACACATACACACACATGAATAAATTTTAAACTATGCTTCAGTGTTTGTCACTTTAGTCTTTGAAAATAAATTAATAAATAACAAACCTGATGCGGTCATTTTTGTAACTATATCATTTGTTTTATTCTAATGAATCCAAATTCAGCTTTAAAATTTCTTGCTGGGTTGATCCAGTGAATACATGTTGGCTGCATCTTTATTACCAAGGTATTAAGCCAAATTGAATATTGAGTAATTTACATCTACGTAAACTATAACATGGCATTGGAAGTTACTTGATACTACCCCAAATTCAAAGTTTCACTAGGGAAAAAATAAAATAAAAAGAACATAGCTAATTAAAATTCCATAAACCTGAGCCTTGGGTATCAAATTAACAGCATAAATATTCATATGAATGAACTAAAATGTAAAATAATTTTAATGTGCTAATTAATTGAGGCTTTCTTATTTCTACCCTTTTCCCACAGTTCTGATACCTAATAAAGGAAAAAGATTCAGGTTATGTGTAAATATAAAATGAGCTATATATTCTACGATCCCTTTGTCACAGACAAATATAGCTACTACGTATTGATGAATCACGTTTTATAGTTGTGACATTTTTAAAATAAAGAACTTTATTTTTCTTTCCAATATCACAATGACCCGTCTTTTTTTCTTCTTCTTCTTCTTTTTGCTTCAATCCCAATCAAATCCTCAAGTGCTGTGTGGTTGGTCTTCCCGGCCTCTTTGGCTTTGCAGACTCATGAAATATAATTACTGCTAACGCTGCACAAAAGCTAGACCTGCTGACCGAGTCAGCTTTTATCTCTGCTTTTCAAATCTATCTTCAAGCCTGACCTTCAGCCTCTCTTAGGCAGAAGTATGGAACCAGAAGAACAAAGACTCCTTATTTTAGTGAAGTTCATGGCTTTTTATCATGTGGGTATATTTTTACATGGTAGCTGCCTGGAGGTCATCAATCTGATTTTCCTTATGTCCTTTGCACAATTTGAATCCAGCTTCCTGAGGTGAAAGGTTAAACAGCTTTCAGGAAGGAGAAGTCTGGAAAGGGGAACAATCTAGAGGTAAGGATAGTCCAGGTTGTAGGTAATAACTGGGACGTATTTGCTCATGAGATTGTTGGGGTTTTTTTGAAGGTAGGGCTCCCAGGTCTGAATTAGCTAAGAAATTCAGGCAACTATTAGATGGTGGCAAAGAGATAGAGACACTGCAGAGTTTTCCTTCTCTCGTATCGTCTACTGGTCAACCTGATTTTTGCAATGCCAACTCTGCTGGCCACATTGAAAAATAAGACAGTCCACGGTAAAGGAGAAAAAGCAAGAGTTGCATTTCAAAAAACTTGTTTCTGTGAGCATAAAACAATGAATTTTCTAAATGATTCATTTTTATTAGACAGTTTTAAAACTTCTCTCTACACTAATTGATCGTTTTGGGAAATGTATGAATTAAAGGTATTCAAAAAGTTCTACTATCATTTCTACACCTGCTTATAATTAGTTCAAAGATTAAAAGCTACTATAAATAATACATCTGTTGTATTAGCAATAAAGGATGCAGTCGTTTGCAAAATTGTATGGCTGTTAAATTTCCTTTAATTCCTGTCATTGTAAAGTAATATGTCCAAGGTTACTAGCCTGGAAAGCATCAAAAAGGGGAAAATCTTTCTGAATTGGCCCATTTGATTGCAGTTTATTTTTGACAGCACATTTTTAATCCCAGCTGATCAATATTGTTCACTGAATTATGTCATTTGCATCACAAAAAGAAAAAACAACAACACTGAAACTACATTTGCATCCTATTGAGCTTTGGCTATAAAGAAAAGAAACCAGTTCTGGACTCTTGATTTCCCAAATCAGGAATGATATCTGGAAGAGCTAAAAAGGGATGTTGCAGAGACCAAGAGTAGGGCTTCTAATCTGGGTTTCAAGAATCTAAACCACCACTAGATGCCAGCCAAGAGATGCAGAAATTGGTCCTCCAGATGTTTTTTTGCAATCCAGATAGTGCCAAAGAAGAGCTGAGTTGTCCAAATACAAAATACTCTGTGAAGATATGGTTTTAGGCATATTTTTTTAGAGATGAGTAGCATCTTGTACTTTTCATATTATTATCTTATGGTGGTAGTGATTGTGTTTGTTACCATAAGTAGTAAAATCTTTGACAATGGCTTGGGATCAAGGCTCTGCTGGTCAGCTTATCAGATCTTCAGCAGTAGTAATCTCAAGAGAAGAGAATATTTGTAGTTTAGGGTTGAACTGTGGAGTTCTTGGTGCTGTCTGAGCTTAGTTTTTTGCAGACGTTTCATTCTCCAACTAGGTAACCTCATCAGGGCATCGTGGTAATAATCCCAATAGAAGGATCTAAGAACAGAACAGAGAGAACATTTTAAAAGGAGATAATCTGGAAAAGCAAGAGGGATTAGAAAAAAAAAGAACAGGAACTGGCAATAGTCTACCTGAATATGGGAAGAAGGCCAGAGGGCCATGTATTACGTACCTGGCTCAGTCTTGTTCGTGAGAATTGGCTCATGTTTTTTTCTTCTTCTTCTTTCAACTGAGCCCAGCCACTCCTACTCCTCTTCTACTTTTTACAGAGGGGTGTCTTTTGATGGGAGGGGGCTTGGGGCAACATGTTTTTCTTAGTTTACAAAAGAGCTTCCAGTCCTTTTCTAGTTAAATATTAATTGTGGGATATGAGGAGGGAATAAGAGCGGTAGCCGGAAAGAAAGGGAACGGGAGCAGATTGACTTTGTTTAATGAAGCATGGTGTGTGCATTTCTGCGAACTATTGTAATTCCATTGCAAACAACAGGCAGGGAGGAGAAGATCAGAAACTGGAACCAGATGTTAGGACCAGTTGTTGTCTAAAATGAGAATTGAAAGAAAAGAAGAAAGGGAAGAAGGAAAGATCGAAGATGGAAAGGATACCCAGCAAAAAGGTGAAATTAGCGAGTCAGTATAATAAAACAAATCTGTGTTTTTACCGATGGATAAAAAAACTGTATAATGAAAAAAAAATTGAATGACTTGGTCCACCCAGAAGGGGGCACCACTTTCCTACAAACTCAGTCTATATCAGTCTGAATATTAGTTTCAGAAGACCTCCTAAAGTGTTCTTTAAAAAAAAAAAAAAAAGAGCCACTGGGCCTTCTTAGTGCCACAGACTTTCATATTGGGAGGTCACAGTTTCTGTTCAGTAATCAGAAAACTAGATTAAATTCATATAGCCAAAGCTTTAAGGTCAGGAGCATTAAAAATAAATGTTAAGGATAAAGTCAGTATTTTAATCATAAAAGAAGTAAATCATTCCCATTTGCTTCACAATTGCTGCATCTACTTTCTGTATTTATATATATATATATATATATATATATTTCCGATATTTTTCTGGCAACATATTTCATTGAGTTTTTTTACTAATGCACAAATGAGGAAACCTGAGTAACTATAAGATCTTGTATTTCCAAAATAGCCTGTTTTTATTATTTTATCCTAATGGCTCTGAGCACATCTTCAAATTTTATCTGCAATTTTAGCTTTCTTTACCTCTCTTGCACATTTTTTTTTGTTTCTTTTTCCAAAATTTTATCTGCAATTTTAGCTTTGTTTACCACTTTTGCACATTTTTTGTTTCTTTTTCCATTTTAAGACTAAGAGTTTCCACACAAGCTATAAGCAATATGAACTGCAGACTTTGCATAGGAAATAGATAAGGTTTTTCCCAAGGCCATCACAAACCAATGTACAAATTGTGCATTATACAAGGTAAACTGCATAAGAGGTTACCAATTGCATGTTTAAAAAAATCAAAAGTCCTAATGTACATCACATCACAAGGGCACCTAGTATGCCCACAGGGGCCCTGGTTTTTTTCCCCTGGGCCCTCCCAGCTCCCCCTATATACTCAACATTTATTGAATAATCAGTCTAATTAAAAACCTTGGTGAACTTGAAAACCCATCTGGGAAGTTTTACTTTGACACAAGGAAATATTGTCTCTCTTTGCAAATGAGCTAAGCAAATTTTCATGGATGCTGTTATATTCAGAGCCAGCCCTACCATCAGCCAAAATGGTTGGCCTTTTCTGTAGAAAAAGGCCAATCATCGGCAAAGTATTAGAGGACATAAATGTGCATCTCCATGTAGATACTCTCCATCCACATATCAGTTATCTGTCTGATCTCTGGAGGGAAGGCAACATTCATATCTCACTTCATTTACTTTGGATGTGTGGACAAGGGAACTGACAGCTGTCCCTTTGTCCTTTGCCAATTTCTACAAAAATTATTTATGAAGTCATTTATTTTTATAATATGCCATGGCAAATGGTTGTTGTTTTTCTCAGTTCCTTCCTGCAAACTTCTGGGCCTAGATCCAGAAAAATGTAGTCATTCCTAACACCATTTGAAATCAATGAGATTAGCAATGAATGAATGCATTTGCTGTAATTCACAACTTTTAATTGGTTTCATCACTTAAGAATAGTGCAATTTCTTTGGACTGAGGGCCAAGCGATTACAGTGGCAGGGTTGAATAAATTGGACAAAAAGTTAAAGGCACTTAACTTACACCTTGGGTCCACAGACCTTAGCTCTGTCTTATGCCTTTGTTGGTGTAGTTAGAGGATATAGAGAATAGACTTGAAGGAGGGATGGAAGGAAGAACCACTACTAAGGCAATAGTCAAATAAGCCGAACCTGAGCCCAGGTCATTTGAGAAAACATCTCAGACAAGCCCCTTCCTAATTCACTATAAGATAAAAGAAGAAGGGAAAAACACATTGTGTTGCAAGCTTCTGTTACTTCAGTTATTAAAGTAAAAGTAAAAACGATCCTGACCTATATGGCATTAGTATCTTAGTCTGGTCTACCTTATAGGAGGGGTGTGTGATGGAATGTACTAGGGTTGATTCCCAGGAGGGAGAGGTGCCTTCCAGAAGAATAAGAGACAACTCAGTCCAAATATTGTGTGAGAGAAAGAGAGTGCAGACAGCCCCTTCCTAATAGTTCTCAGTATAACATAGATCAGTGATGGCAAACCTTTTAGAGACCGAGTGCCCAAAAACTGGCCCCACCTCCACTCCATCCCCCTGCCCTACCCCTGCTCTGCCCCCCATCCCCCACCCCACCTGCCCATAGGACCACTCACCACCTCCAGGGCCCACCGCAGATCGCCCAGGCAGCCCAGCAGTGCTATGGTGGCCACACCCTCTTCCCATGCCCTGCAGCATCAAATGCATGATGGGGTGTGAGGTAGTCTTGTCTACGCTGCCTGGCTGCCATGTCCTTGGCTGTGCTGCTCTGTGTGGGCCACGCTCGAGGGCGACTCTCCTTCAGGGGGGCTGCTGGAAAGGAGGGAGTCACGGGTGGAGGCAAAGCTGGGGCAATGGCATGTGTGCCCACAGAGAGGGCTCCAAGTGCTGCCTCTGGCACCCGTGCCATAGGTTCGCCACCACTGACATAGATGCATATTCCGTTTGGAAGATTCTGTCTATAGGTGTGGAAATAATAAAGAACTCAGCTTGGAAAAATTACCACACGACATTCTTGGTTTTGGGGCCTGACATGTTGGTAGTTCTCACTACTGCCATATGTCTCTCACAGAGTACCTTACCTTGTACCTTCCCACTAATCAGATATGACAGAGAGAGGGAGATACACCCATAGTACTGCAGTAAGTCATGGAGATGACCTTCAAGAAGGCAATCAGAAAGCATTAGAACCAAGCAAGTGAAGTATGAATTAAACTCAGGAGAGGCAAGCAAATAAAGGAAACAGGCTCAGATTGACTCCCTCTCACCCCTGCCCAAATTTCCTGAAGAGGGAAGGAGAAGCAGAGGCAGTTTTTCAAGTTTTGTTCTGAGATATTATAGTCTATATCTGATGTCTCCAACCTTTTGGGCACCAGAGACCGGTACCATAGAGAAAGATTTTTCCACAGACCAGAGGGGGTGTGGTTTTGAATACTGCCTGAATCCCGAGGATGGAGCTTTGCTTGTTTGTGCGTCCTACTTGCTGGCATGTTGCAGACCAGTACCAGTTCACAGACTAGGGGTTGGGGACCCCTGGTCTATATCAATAAAATATAGTTCTAAACTTTCAGTGGAGTCAGCTTCCTGTTCTGATATCCCTCTTAGAGTTGTCTTTCTTGCAATATATAAGGGGGGAAAATGAAACAAATTCTACGGGATCATTTCCTGGATTTCTGACATTATGTGAGGAGAGAAATTTGTGTCCCCCTCCTTATGGGGAAATAGGGGAATCTCACAAGAAATACATAGAATCAAACTTCACTAAAAAAAAAATAAGGGAAAAAAAAGACTGGGGAAAAAACATTTTTAGCTATTAAGGCTCAGATATAAAGCATGTAATGGTAAAGGAGAAAAAAATGGAGCTTTTCAAAACATAGTCAAAATCTGAAGAGAATCTCCAATAGTAAAAAAAATCAGGATAATATGAAGTTCTAAGCAGATCAAAAGATATCATTATTCTGTGTTAATATGGAAACAATCCTGATATGCTGTTTTATATAAAACATACAAGAGAGATACTAATCACTTGAAACATTAAAGCATTAAATAGCAGACCCAAAAAAGAAATTAAAACCAGCAGTTTTTAGCTAATCTCTTGCTACCCCCCCCTTTTTTTTTTATTCCTTCAACCCTTGGAACAGATTATAACTCTGTGCCAATATGTTAATTTGGAAATTTATCAACTTGTCATCCAGTAATTTTTGCTTAATTTTAAAAAGAGAAACATTTCTTTCCTAGCTAGCAGAAATGGAGGGATAGAGGAAATTTGTCAAAAATGCATGTGATTCTGTTTGAGATTATTTAAATATATATGTACTATCTGGGAAACAATAAATTTTAGGAATGCTGAGTGGCCACCTATTCTGTCTTCCAGTTAATTTCTCCATTTCATGTTGTAGATATGAAAAGAGTATGAATGATGGTCCTTGTGTTAAATGTAACACACACACACACACACACACACACACACACGACTATTTCTTAGACTAATGAAACAATCAGCTGCTTATCTGAACCAGTAGATCTCTTGATGTCTTGTTGCCTTTAGAATCTTACGCGCTCACTGAAATAGATCACCCAGTGAGCTCCTTTTCTTCTGAAGGTACTGATTATTGATAAATTTAATCAGTATAGTTGAATTTGTTTCCAAATTTATTAGAAAGAAAATAGTTTTAATATATATACATATCCACTGTCTAATCTATGACTGCACAGTATTTAGGTTCTTAGACAATAGTACGGCATTATCTGTATGAGAAAAGTAGATATGGATTCTAAGTTCCAACAAAGACACCTCTATTTATATTTATTTCTTTATAAAATGTATTTGCCACCCATCTCACTCCCATGCGACTCTTGGCAATTTACAAGCTGCTAAAACCATAGTATAAAAGATTAAAACAGACTTGAATCTTGACAGACTTGAACACTGGGCACTGTCTAACAAAATGAAATTCAATGGTGAAAAAAGGAAGGTTCTACATTTAGGCAAGAAAAACCAACTCACAGGTAGACTTTAGGAGGTACCTTGCTCAACAGTAGTAACTATGAGAGGTATCTCGGGGTCCTAGTGGACAATCACTTAAATATGAATCAAACAGTGTGCTGCAGCTGCCAAAAAAAAACAACACAGTGCTAGGCTGCAATTATAGAGGGCTAGAATCAAGATCACAAGAAGTGTTAATACCATGCCTTGGTAAGGCCATACTTGGAATACTGCATCCAGTTTTGGTCACCACAATGTAAAAAAGATGTTGAGACTCTAGAAAGAGTACAGAGAAGAGCAACAAAGATGATTAGGGGACTGAAAGCTAAAACTTACAAGGAACGGTTGCTGGTTGTCTAGTTTAATGAAGAGAAGGATGAGGGGGGACATGATAGCAATGTTCCAATATCTCAGGGGTTCCCACAAAGAAGATGTAGTCAAGCTATTCTCCAAAGCACCTGAAGGCAAGACAAGGAGCAATGGATGGAAACTAACCAAAGAGAGAAGCAACTTAGAACTAAGGAGAAACTTCCTGACAATTAGAACAATTAACCAGTGGAACAACCTGCCTCCAGAAGCTGTGAATGCTCCAACACTGAAATGCTGAAACTCAGCAGATACTATAGATCGGGGATGTCAAACTCGCAACATCATGTGACGTGTCACGATGTATCATGACTTTTTTCCCATTGCTGGTAATGGGGTGGGAGCAGTTTTGGCATGATGCAGTTCGACACCCATGCTATTGATGGACCATTTTTCTATTGGGAGGAATTCTGGCTTCATCCTATTTCCAATGTCCTGGGATCAATTCAACATCATGCCCAGGATGCTATTACTTCACAGATCTTTTCAATGAAATAAAGGGATAGTGTCTGAACAATTGTGTACTGACCTCTTTTGGAATAATTCCTACCTCCCAGATATTTGTGCCCATCATTGGACAACTGCAACAGTATGAACTAAAAATGTGGTAAGGGATAGAGCAAGCTTAAATAATCTTTCTACTCTCCTATGGATTACCTGGAGTGAGCACTAAGCATCCTGATATTGGTGGCATGAAGATCATCACCAATCAACTTCAAACTGCTTTTGAGAGATTGGGGAATTTGAATCATGGAAGTAGAAAGAAAAAGAGAAAGGAAGGAAAGAAAAAATAATATATTGAAATATTCATTGTCACAAAATATGAAAAAGAAGACTAAATGATCAGCCAGTCAGGTTTTTATACTTCTGAAATGTACTCAGATACAGGTGTTTATAGCAAAGCATTTGTTATAAGCACAAATAATTCAGCTCACTCTCCAACTTTTCTTTGAATGAAATTGATTTCAGATGTCCTCTCATTCTTCGCTGAAATTAATCTAATGGCTCAGTCGTGGATAACAAAGCAAAGTAACTGCCTATTTAGCTTTCAAGTCTTTAAGCCTATATCCCTGTATTCCAGACCACTTAAACTTACAAGACCAGTTTAATCAGCCAGATTAATCCGGAGGGGCTTATTTTAATGAATCAATTGCCATTGTTGCCCGGGCCACTTAATTAAATCACTCATGTATGACTCTTAACTAGTTCAGAGAGTGAAATGTTAAATTATAACCTTCAAGCATTTTACTTTTTTTCAGCTTCTATGTGAGGAAAAAATTCACACAATTGTTGTCTTCCAGGCAGTTATTCTATTCTTCAGAGCTGTGCATTGCTTTGTCTAGGACCACTTGGACATCTGACCTATAATATCACTCCAGTTCACTCTGAATGTTTGCATATGGAAGAGAAATGTGAGCCAAAAATTTCCATAAATTAAAGAAAAGTGTTGACTCTCTCTTGGGCAAGAGGACTGGACTTCTCCTGCTTAGTATAATCACAGTGTCCTGAACACAATACTTTAGAAGTAACAGCTCTGGCCATGGAAACTGGATTAAGGAAAATACCCCACGGAGGCATGGTACACTGATCCTCAGTTGTCATCATTGGAGTCAATAGTGGCTAAAGATATTGTGCAGTTTCCTTCATGACATGTTGGATTGCAGCCAAAATTGGGGGGCTAAAGCCCATTGATTTCAGTAGAATACATTTCCCCATAATCTGGTAGACATTTTATAAAGAGAAAATTTTGGCTGACCCTTTCATTCGCCTCTCTTTGAAGCAGAAGAGGCAGAAGAGCAAGACGCATAAAAGAGGATGGGAAAATTTTCTTGTTAATCTCCATGGGATTTAGATAGAATAACTGTAAGGAAACTAGATACTAAACGATCTGCAGATGAAAACTTGACATGTGATACGAGAAAGCAAATGTTCACTCCTAGCTTGTGAACACAGTTGTCTCAGATTTTTTTCCCCCAGTCCACAATAGCATGAAGTATTTTTAGAAGTTTTAATATGAATTATATGCATTGTGACCAGAATACTGTAAATATTGCAACCAGAATACTGTAAATATACAAATTAATAGCTATTATCTTAATATCCAGGTGAAATGGGAAGGCATTGTAAATACTGTTCAGCTAGCAAAAATTCATCCAGCCGCTAGATGGTAGAATTACATATTTCTTGGATGCCACCTAAATTTATCCAGAGTTTTGCAGTCTAGATACAGTAGTCCTACTAAATGCAAGTTATTTGACCAAAGGTAAAGCTTTCATTATAATTTCCTTTTCAGGTTTGTAACAAGTTGTGTGAAGCAACTAACAATAGCAAGTATGATTTTTTAAAAAGTTTTATAATGTGATTAAAAGAACCAAACCAAATGTGAAAATATCAAATCAAATGAAAACAGCAGTGACCAAGCTAAGTGCAGAAATGCTAGAGAATTCCTGGAAGCCTGGCATCCAGACAAATCAGCCATCAACAGCCACATAGAGATAAATAATATCTACATACCATTCAAAAGAGATAATCAAAAAGCTAAAAAGGCAACAAAAAGCCTAAATCACAGAATATTTCCAGCCACATTGACAAGGCAAGCCACTTATATATAAATAGAAAGACAATCCTGCTCCCTTCTAGCACTGATGATGTTACCTAGTTGGGTAATGAGATGTTTGCAAGAAAACAACCAAGCTCTGAATGCACCAAGGACACCCCACCCCCAAAATCAGCAATGTATCATCAGTAGTTCATTATCTAGTCTGATTGAAATACTTGGATATTAGTCTGCCATCTCAGGGTCTTAAAGGAAAGGATCAAATTACAATCCTATATGGTAGAGAGTTCCATAGTTTCAATGCCCAAATATACTGTGCATTCAGAAAGTATTCAGACCCCCTTCACATTTGTCAATTTTGTTATGCTGCAGTCTGATTCTACAGTTGTTGAAATTCATTTTTTTCTCATTAATCTATACTCAGTATCCCATAAAACAAAGTGAAAACAGAAGTTTAGAAATGTCTGTAAATTTATTTTTTAAAAAAACCCTGAAATATCACATTGGCATAAATATTCAGACCCTTTACAACAACTCATGAAATTTAGCTTAGGTTCCTCCCAGTTCTCTTGATCATCGCTGACATGTTTCTACACTTGATTGGAGTCTACCTGTGGTAAATTAAATTGATTGGACATGATTTGGAAAGACACACACCTCTCTATAGAAGGCCTCACAGCTGACAATGCATACTGTAGCAGAGCAAAAGTCATGAGGTCAAAGGAACGGCCTGCAGAGCTCAGAGACAGGATTATTGCAAGGCACAGATATAGGGAAGGCTGCAATAAAACTTCTGCTGCACTGAAGATTCCTAAGAGCACATTTAATTCTCAAATGGAAGAGGTTTGGCACAACCAGGACTCTTTCAAGAGTCAAATCCAGTCAAACTGAGCAATCAGGGGAGAAGAGCTTTAGTAAGAGAGGTAACCAATGGTCACTCTGACTAAGCTCCAGAGATCCAGTGTGGAAATGGGACAGAGATCCAGAAGGACAACCATCACTGCAGCCCTCCACCGATCTGGGCTTTATGGCAGAGTAGCTAAATGGAAGCCTCTCCTCAATGCAAAACACATGAAAGCCCGCTTGGAGTTTGCAAAAAAGTACCTGAAGACTGTTAGAAACAAGATTCTCTGGTCTGATGAAATCTATTTAGCCTCAATTCTAAATGTTATATCTGAAGGAAACCAGGCACTGTTCATCACCAATATCATCCCAACAGTGAAGCATGGTGGTGGCAACATCATGCTGTGGGGGTGTTTTTTTTAGCAGCAGGGACTGGGAGACTGGTCAGGGTTGAGGGAAAGCTAAATGGAGCAAGATACAGGGGTATCCTCAGTGAAAACCTGTTCCACAGTGTTCAACATCCGAAGGTTGAAGGTTCACTTTCCAACATGACAACAATCCTAAGCACACAGTCAAGACAACCCATGAGTGGCTTAGAACAACTCTGTGAATATCCTAAAGTGGCCCAGCCAGGCCCCTGACATGAACTCTATTAAACATCTCTGAAGAGATCTGAAAATGGCTGTCCACTGACAATCGCCATCCAACCTGACTGAGCTTGAGAGGATTTGCAAGGAAGAATGGCAGAAAATTCCTCAATCTAGGTGTGCAAAGTTTGTTGCGTCATTCTCAAAAGGACTCGAGGCTCTAATTGCTGCCAAAGGTGCTTCAACCAAGTACTGAGTGAAAGGTCTGAATACTTATGCCAATGTGATATTTCAGTTTTTTCTTTTTAATAAATTTACAGACATTTCTAAAATTCTGTTTTCACTTTATCATTATGGGGTACTGAGTGTAGATTAATGAGAAAAAAAAGAATTTCAACAACTGTAGAATCAGACTGCAGCATAACAAAATTGACAAAAGTGAAGGGGTCTGAATATTGTATGTGACTGTCTCCAGCATTTTTACCTGTTACTCTAGATTTCTATGGAACGAGAGCAAGAAGGACACCAAGGGACAGCAAAATTCTATGAGATTAGATGAGTATCCAATATTATAAATTATAATAACCAGTCAGTAAATACTGTACCCAGAGCTGAAACTACTTGCCATTTTCTCAATCCATGAACCAGATCCATATTCTGACAGTACAATTTACTGAGTTTGTCCTTTCTTTTAGTAGCAAAGATTTCAATGAAATCCTACAATATATGAAAACTATTCTTCCTATTTTATTCTTTCAGTCTGAACGATGAAGCTCATTCATCACACAATTACAGCTGGGAGGTTATTTGAAATTTTGATAGTATGATACCAAACCGACATGTATCCCAAAGGAATAGATATAACTTGGGTGCTTCTCCACCCATATTTTGCTCTCTCTGTTTTTTTGCTCATTCCACATTTTGATTTGTTTAAACACTAAACTGCAAATCCTGCCTACTATCCTGCACTTGCTGAAGATGTGCTCTGCATGTCAGAAATTGTTACTGACATTTCAATTTTGCTTTCTTTCTCCCCTCCTTTCCTTTGACAGTATTATAGAGGAAATTTACATTTGAATAAAAAGCAAATAGCGCATGTCAGAGAAAGCATCAGGGAATGTCAAATTGTTTTTTTCCAATTATGGCTCTATTTCACATAGTGTAATGCAATTAAAGGATAATTACTTGGAGTGCAAAGCCAAGGTTATGATCAGAATTGGTTGCCCTTTCACTTTAAATCCTGTCTCTCTGTATAAGATATGCCATTGGGACAAGTTAAAGGGCTGCCAAATTCAATACCTGTACTTGGAAGCTTTCCAATATCCTGTGCTGGCTAAGGCGCCCTTTTGGGGTGTCCTAGGCTGGATTTGGCATTAACTGTAGGCAACCTCACTTCTCTTGGCTTTTTCGCTCTGATTAATAATGTGATAAATTAGCTGGAGGACATGAAATTAATTAACAGTATATTAGTCACATTTTATTGCCAGTCACATAACAAGTGTTGAAATAGGAGCCCACAGTAAGTCACTGACAGGTTATCTTCTGAATAATAAGCTCAGCTTGATCTTTCATTTGATGAAACCAAGCATGAACAAGATGATATCAATAGGCCAAGGAGCTGAGGCCCAATCACATGATACACATACACCCAGAAGGATGCACACACACACATGCACATGCACACATATACACATGTGCACACGCTTCTGAGGTTATCACTAAGATCCAGTCTATTCTCTGTATTTCCATCCATATTAGACTGCACATTACAGAGATTCACAAAAGTGGGATACCACAAAGTTCTGTCCTAGGCCCAGTACTCTTCAATATCTTCACCAATGACTTATATGAGGGAATTGAAGGGGAACTCATCACATTTGCAGATGACACCAAACTGGCAGGAGTAGCCAACACCCCAGAAGACAAACTCAGGATCCAAAAAGATCTTGACAAACTTGAACAATGGGCCCTGTCCAACAAAATTAGTTTCAATGTGGAGAAAAACAAAGTTTTACATTTAGGCAGGAAAAACCAAAGGTACAAGTACAGATTGGGCGAGACCTGACTTAAAAACAGTAACTGTGAGAGGGACCTTGGAATCCTAGTGGAAGATCACTTGACTATGAGCCAGCAGTGTGCAGCAGCAGCCAAAAAAGCTAATACAATCCTGGGTTGTATAAACAGAGGCATATAATTAAAATCACGCAAAGTATTAGTACCGTTTCATAAAACCCTAGTAAGACCACACCTGGAATGCTGCAGACAATTTTTGTCACCATATCACAAAAAAGATGTTGAGAGTTTGAAAAAAATTGAGAGAAGAGCAACTAAGGTAATCCAAGGCCTGGAGACTAAAATATACAAAGAACGCTGCAGGACTTGGGTCTAGATAGTCTAAAGAAAAGAAGAAATAGGGGAGACATGATAGCAGTATTCTAGTACTCAAGGGGCTGCCACAAAGAAGAGGGGGTTATGTTATTCACCAAAGCAGGCAGGACAAGAAACAATGGTTGGAAACTGAACGTAAAGCAACCTAGAATTAAGGAGAAACTTCCTGACAGTGCGGACAATTAACCAGTAGAACAGCTTGCCTCCAGAAATCGTGGGCGCTCCATTATTGGAGATTTTTAAGAAGAGGCTAGATAGTCACTTGTCTGAGATGCTACCCAAATGCATAAACCATGCTAAAGTAAAAAATTCAGTGGCAGGACTCCTTGGCTTTGGTGGAAGATAAGAATTTGACTCATGCATCAAAATATTGCATAAACACTGTCTTCCAATATTATATACAGTATAGGAATGATTGATGTGTACAGATACATTACATTTTTGAAGGCATTCTAGATATATTCAAATTCAAGGTCTGACTGTTTGTAAGATGAGCTTACCATAAGAAAATGTCTCTGCAAAATTTTACTCATGTTCATAACAGTGATGTCATGAACCAGCCCTAAAGTCTTTCTGGGCCTGAAGAGGAAAGGCAAAGAAGAAAAGGAATATAGCTAAGCAAAAATTAGTCACAAACCCAGCGAGCCAGGATACAGCAATTTTTGAATGAAATCTACAATAAACTTCCCTGTTTTCAAATCTCCATCTGAGAAAGGAAAGAAAAAAAAACAAAGGAAGTAAAATTTACAATAATTAAAAAGCATACAGAAAACATACAGGAAGCAGCATTTACTGTAAGTCTTCAGCAGAGAATTTCATGTCTAAAAGAAATTTTCACTGTACACCATAGCACATGATGTATGGTCGATAAGGGAGACTCAGTTCAGTACACAGAAGTGACTGGTCAAACCAGGGCCAGGGGACACCCTCCTACATAGGCAGATTCCATTAATATGCACTCTAGGAATGTGTAAAGGCATGAGGCCAATGCTTTCTCATGCGAAAAGATGGAGGCCCGCACAGCGTACCATCTGGGAATAATGATCTTTCAACAGTCGAGCCATAAAACGAAGCTTCGGCATTAACTAGCTTATTCCATCAAGTAATGGCCCTTGTCCTATTAAATGGATGCATGTACATGTTTTAAGGATTGAAAAATATCTTCCAAATCTTGTTGCTGAAATCCTTTGACCACAGCATGTTGCCAACAGAAAAAAGAACAAATGGGGGAGGGGGAGAGAGAACACTCTTCAGGTTCTATTAAAGTGTATTAATGCCAGCCTCTGTGCAATTAGTGAAAAGTCAATTCTCATTACCAGTTAACACTATTGAATATCTGCTTTCTTTAATAAAATGGCATGTCCAATATAAAGAGCATAAATCAATAAGCAGCAACAATTTAAATTTATTCTGCTTTCTATAAACCAGAACGGAGTGCTGTCCTCTTAAAATCTAAATATCTGCCAAATGACTGTTCTCCAATATGTTTCTGAATAATGCTTTGAGTGCTTCAGTGCCCAGCTACTTATTCGCACATTTATATAATATTCCCATTGAAAACCTGAGCATTTATAATTAGGTTAGGACAAACATTTGTGTTCATTCATCAGACTTGTCAGGCTTGTACAAATTACCTACAGGAGCAAGGTGGCTATTGTTTACCCCTGAATAACCTCACTTAATTCAAATCAAAATCTTGCGTAATTATTTTCATGTACAAGAAAATACTTAGAAGAGTGCAACTAAATAATACAGTCCAGAGACAGCTAAGTGTCCTTCAGAAATTATTCTGGACTAGAAGGTCAAAGAAGTGCAGCTTTAAAACCAACTGCACTATTTTCCACTTCTTTTTTTCACCAATGTGCTAGAAAGGAAATTAACCTCTCAGCTTGTGCTATGCACTTTTCTGAATTTAGCTTTTTGTGTTTTCAGTTTCTGTATCACCTTCATGTTCCTGGTAGTTAGGTTCACCATTGTATGAATGTATGACTCTTCTATTTTAGCTCTTTTTTTCCTTTCACCCTGTTGAAGCTGGCCTGCAATCTCACTATTTTTTATGTTTTGTCTTTGTTTTGCCAGAAAGTTTGCCTAATGTAGCTTCAATCTCTATTAAAAATAGTCCCACACCGTCTCCTGTCAAAAACGCATTTTTCTTTTCTTCTTAGTCTTTTCTTGAATAGCCTCAATTATTATTGACTGTTTCATTATCATCCTTGCATTCGAGGGAGTCTTCACTAATCTAATCTATTTTCATTTCTCTGTTGTTATATCCAGGTAGACATCTTCAGCTCATCATTCTGCAGATATTTGGAGGCTATTACATCCAACCTCTCTGTTAGCAATGGGTTGTTCTGGATGGAAATATGGGAGTTGCAGTCCAAAATATTTCCTGAGGTCAAGATTGGACAAGACTGCTATAAGACAATCCGGGATGACCTTGGGGGACCAGGTCAAAAAATCAATATGGCAGCATGATCATGTGTACATAATCTCACTCCTTTTAAAAAGCATTGCATGCAGGCCACACATTTTAATAAAGTGGAGATTCAGTCCCTTGATCACAGCTACAACTTGACTTTTTTACTTCCCACAAAATGCCTTGAAGACAAAGAAAAACTATAGTTATATGTTTTACCCATTCTGCATCATTCTAAGCATGCTGTGAATTATCTATCTGAGGTCTGATAATATAAGAATGGAAATAGAAGAAGCAGCAGAGTAAGAGGACATTGAGGCATACGAAACATCATGTAATTTTTCTGTTATCTTACATTCAGCTAAAACAACACAAAACAATCAATCACAAGAGTGGATGTGGATGTAATTACATATATAAATATTCTTGTACAATGGTTGATATTTCAACAAAACAGTAGAAAATAAATACAAGTATCCCTTGTGCTCTTTTTTAAGCTACTTACTTGTAATTTCTGAAGCCACTTTGCAGTATTAGTATTGCTTGGATTTCATTAAGGAGAAGTAATTCTCAGAGCAGCAATACAGAGAATATAAACGTGCAACGGCTACTAGTGGGTAAATGTAAGAAAAGAAAAGGTAAAAATTTATTAGAAGGACAAATGTGAGAAAATATTGTGTTGGATTTAAAGTAGAATATTAATTCTGAATCTTACACCTGTTAATTGATATGGCTATCATACCTCAATAAAGATTAATAAATAGATCACCTGTTGTTTGAATCCTTGGAAATACAGCTGGTTAATGCCTGGCCTTGTGGAGCATGACAGATATAACATTACAGGAGTTCTAGAATAGTGCAGCATTATTTTCCCTGGAGAACAAAAAAGTTGGAAGGATGCACAGGGTTTGGCTAATAATTTGCAAGGCTTAATCTGCAAGTTCTAAGGCCGATTAACTTACAAAAGAGCTTGAAATAATTTCAAATTATTTCATTTTAAGGGTTTTCTTGGTGTGAGCAATCAGGAACTTTTATAATATTATCTTGAATCAACTCAGTTCTGATTAATGGTGTTTAAAAGTCTTTTAGACATTAAAACTGAGTTTCAAAATCACTGCAGAATGTATATTGGCAGTTTACTTAACAAGCATTTATTATCTGGACATTTGACCTATATGCTACTGCTACTTTGGCATGCTGATTTCATATTTTTTAGATGTTTTGGAATAATGAGTAGGGGCTTTTAGCAATTAATCCATTTTTATAAGAATGCTTTTAAAAATGGTGAAATGGATATGCTGTATTTAACCTTTAAAATAATGGTGTAGAATGGCCTGTTCCTGTAAATCAGTAGAAGATCACTTTAAAAATTACAAATGTAGTTGAACTTAAAATGAAGAAAATAAAACAAAAAGAGTTATGTATATTGAACTCTCACAGATCATTCTTTAAGGGTTGGTTGGTTGCAATCACGCATATTTGAGTTTAGGAGCTGGAACGTTTATTCACATGGTTAGGACTTGGCCTACTTTATTGCCATATTAGGGCTGAAATGTCCATGATTTTTAAAGTAATTTTAGATCAATAGTTGTGTATCACTCATATATATTTTTCTTGGCTCAATCCCTATTTGGAATCAATCGAGACATTAGTATTTGTGAACATTTTATGCACAGGTGATGATCACAAGAATTATTATCCAACACTAGGATAAATCTATGGCTTTCTCATGGCAGTAACTTGCCAATATGTGCTGTTTCTCAATACCTGAATTTATTCATTAAAACAAAAGGAGCAGGGGAAAAGATTTATAAACAACCAGATCAGTTTGGAAGAGTTTTGCTAATATACAATTTTCTAAGGGCTATCACTTCCCACAGTCACTTTTGTGGGAAGCATCTAGTCAGCTTTGGCTAGTCACAAGAAAGCTAAGCAAGATTTGTCTTGGAACTAAAGAGTTAGAATTAGAACAATTAATCCATGGAACAACTTGCCTCCAGAAGTTGTGGGTGCTCCAACACTTGAGCAAGGGGTTCGACTAGAAGACCTCCAGGGTCCCTTCCAGCTCTGTTATCCTGTTAGTTAGCAATGGGGTGAGAAATCACTAGGCGCTCCCTGGCTATAGGCTGGAAAATGACATTTAAAAAAATCTGGAGAAAGAAAGTGACAAAGATCTAAGTTTGATAGAATAAAAGTTTATTTAAAAAATATTTATCCAGTTCTAGTGTTTATAGCAGATAATGTTAGCACCTTTTCTAATACAGATAGACTTACCCCTCTTTGGAATTTGCATGTGGCCGATATGTACCTGTTAGAATACTATCCTCTTCCTCTGATCGCATGGATACACATATACTTCTTTGAATTGTGTCACACTAATGGCCACAAATCATATCCAGAGTTTGAGCATGATTACTGAAGTTGATTGTATTAGGCAGCTCCTATAATATAGCACTAGAAAAAGAGGGTTTTTTTCTCCATGCTTCAGAAAGCTTCTGTAATAACTGGGGCTAAAGAGTCATTTATCACTGTACAAATATTACTTTTATTTGAAGTCATAGATATCCAGCTAGAAAGTGAAGCAATGCGCTCTGAAAGTCCTGCCCTGGCTTGCTCTGTCCCCCAAAAAGCATAATTGGGGGTCGTTATGAATTTAGCTAGCATGCTAGAATCTCTCCTTAATCGTCTATTCCTTTCTCCAGACAAATAAAATCTGGCTGGTAATTTGAATCTTTCTTCTGAAAATAACATAAACTTGATCTTACAACAGGCATTATTTCATAACTTCTGGATGCGCAAGGTGTCTTTAGGGTTTTTCTTCTTGGGTTGTATTAACTGGCAAATTATCTAATTTTCATCTGAATGTATGCAGAGAATACCAGAAGACTGATCAATACATTAGATATTTGAATTTACCTTGTGTATACTTGAGAGTGCAAAGATGCATTTAGTTCATATAAAAGACTGGCTTTTTTTTTGTCCCTTAAATTTTTCCTTAAATTTCCTTTTTTTTCCTCTTTTGCTTTCAGCTAACATTATAAAGAACCTACAGAAATGTTCATATTTCCAGATCTTAAGAGGCATATAGAATCTTTTCCAAGTGTTCACAGTGCACTATATTTTAACTTTAGTTGTACCCTCAAAATGTGGAATAACTTGAAGAAAATGTACATTGCCTGGAGACTGTAAATGACTGGGAGTTTGTGAAGAGAAAAATAATTCACAGGGATTGATCGCTGGGCCAGCCCACAATCTTACTACTGCACCTGTATTGCACAAATGCAGGATTGTGGAATTTTTGTAGAAAATAAAAGAACATGCAGAGCTTTGATCACCTTGTCACAGCTGCTGTCTTGATTTTTGTAACCACACCTGAGAACACACCTGTAATAAAGGTCCAGCCATAGCAGCAGAAGCTCTATGTGATCTTCAAATAGCAACTTTTCCTTGACCGAGCTTTTATCTCTGCAAAAGAATGAGCAGAGTGAGTGAGCTTCTTATCCCTTCAGAGAGACAAAGACAAGCCTTGATATTCTAGAGGAGCTATTATAAACAGAAACAACAGCATAATTTTAAGGTAGTGTTAGACCAAGCATGCCAGTGATCGTAGTTCATGCTTTTAACATTTAAAACTCCATGTTTGCGTTGTCATAAATTCACTGACCTTAAGCAAATTTCTTAGTTTAACTGTCCTTTTAGCCTCTCACTGGAAGATATAGGTGACAGAGCTAAGGTTTCCGTAACAAGATACAGGAATTACCTGAACATTTCAAAACATTATATTAGGAGGGGGGTCTTGCACCATTCCTTGAGTTCTTAGTATCCAGTTTATTATTTGTTTTCCTAGCCACTCCCCATAGCACCTGGTTGGTTTTTTGTAACTTTTAAGCTTCCTCATCATCTTTCCCATAGCCACTGCTGATCAACAGTCATCAGGAACTATGTAGAATAAACAATAGAGAGACTGGAGGAGTCTTTCCATTGGGAAAGTCTCACTTGTTCCTCAGGAAAGTTTCTCTCTTAATCTCAGTTCTCACATCTGAGGTAGGAGGAAAATGTCTCTCAACGTTCTACATGTATGTCAGAATACTGTAGAGAGGGGTGCTTGAGCAAGGGAACTTGGAATAAACGCCTGCATATTTCTACAGCCTTGTTCAGTTATCATATTTAAACAGGTCTGAATGTGCAGGACCCCACAGTCTAGTCTCACCCTAATCATCTTTAAAGTAACTTGCCTATTCTCTACTGATGGAGATGTCTGTAGGGCACATCTATTTGCATTTACTTGAAAGTAAGCAGATGCTGCCACATGGAGCAGTTTACACATAATTTAAAATATGAAAACAAGATAATAAAATCAACAAGAAACAAAAAAAGGAGAGAGATGGCAACATAACAACTGGAGGGAAATAAAAGAAAGTGACCTAGATTAAAAGAAGGCTTCAGGCATTCCCACAAAAGGCCTGAGTAAGGTTTTCCACTCTGAATAGCACCAGCCTGTATAAGCCAGCTTTATATGGAGGTGCCAACATAAATGGCACCTCCATATAATGCAGTACTCTTTGTCATCATTCCCAGCCTGTGAATCCTGAGAATACCAGGTCTGAGATGATTCTCCTAGGAAATACTGGGAAACTGTATAATCTGGAATTGCAGATAATACAATATGGACTGTGAAAGCTAATTTATATAGGAGACTTTTGTGATAAAGGCTCTCAATAGGTGTGGAAGTTATTCTCTGAAAAAGGCACACTATGATTTATGTGTCATATAATGCAACAGGTTATTAGTCATTAGACAACTTGGAGAGGGGCAGTTCTGCTATAAAAAGATATGCATTGTAGCCTTAAGGATTGGCACCCAATCTATAAAAATTAGAAATACAGTAATTAATCTCAAGCTTCCCAGGATATATTTGTGGATGCCAGAATGTCTGGAGGCACTTCATTTGGTGCCCAACTTCCAGCTCTGTCTGATCATTGTTTTTTTTAAAAAAAAGAAAAGAAAAAAACACCCTACTTTAATTAAAATAAAAATGAAAGTTAACATGCCTAAAAACAAAGCACTAGCCTCAAGTACAGATTATATTTCTAATAGTGTCTCAAAGGCTCATATAATCCATAAAAAGGTCTTATAAAGAAAATTTGGAAATGGATGCAGCTTCAAACTGGGTTTGAGAGTGCATCTACCTGGCCGTAGAAAGGCAAAGAGCAGCTGGAGTGTTAGAGAAGAATTTGGGAAGCTAAAGGCCAAAGCAGTGAATACATTCAACTGTTCAACTTCTGGTAGTTCAATGGGTGTAACTACACTTCAAAGACTAAGAATCACTCCTTTGTCTATTGATTTCAAGTTGCAGATTCCATTTTAGCCAAGAGAGAGGCAGTGTTGAATATTGGCTATCATATTGGATCAGTCCTGGGGAAACCCAGGTTATAAAGTTACCTCAGCCATGAAAATTTGCTGGATGACTTTGGGCCATTGTTCTTTCCCTACTCACCCTAATCCACAGGGTTGTCTTTGAGGTAAAAACAATAGGAGAAAGGACTGCAATGTTTGCCACCTTGAGATTTTGGAGGAAAGGACATACATGCAATAAATTATTCTGTCATTTCCTGTATTCCCAGTACACTCTTATGACATCCATCTTTTGAGAATGTGCCTAATATGTTCTGAAAAATTCAGATGTACTCACCAGCCCCCAAAGATTGGAATCTCTCCAGCTCATCTAAAAAGTTCCATCATGTGTATTGTATCAATATTATTTCTGTGTGTGCATTCTGTTCATTTCATATGTATGTTTATTTTTATTACAACCCTTTCATTAAAAACACATAAACAGGGCTGGCCAGTCATTAATTAAAATACTTATTCAGAATCTAATCCAAAAATTTAGTTAAGTTTACACTGAAGTTGGCTCATTAGGCACAACTCAGTATATTTCAGGAGCTGAATTTCACAAATTCAGACATTCAGGCACGACTATATGATTTTACATTGTGGTTTTGATATATTTGCTCCAAATATAAATGCCATGTTCCTAATTCTTGGAGTAAGACATAAGTGAACTATACACTCTTCTTCAAAGACCTCCTATTGGTGATTCTGTGTATGAAACCTAGAGCTGCTTCCTTTTTATGCATCTGCTATTAGAAGTGAAAACTATATCACATCACAATACTTGTAGCTTCAAATGGTCACTAAGCAAATGGTTATAAATTGAGGACTACCAGTACATGCCCATGAGATATAAATAGAATAAATGTGCTTCCAACCTCTGAATTAGACTAGTGTTACAGCATTACACCTTCTATGTTTAGTAAGTGTAAGCTAAAATTGTATATACACAATAATAAGATGGAAAAGCATTACTAACACAGAAGTTAGCATCTGAAACACTACTTTCTACTGACATAATTGGATTCTTCTCAGCCTATCCTTGCTTCCCAATTCATGGAAATGGGCTACCACAGATACACATACACCCTTTTTCCCCCCAAACTTATTTTTAACATGACAGGTGCTAGATTAAACAATATTTTTGACAGCTTGGCTTACCATTTTTGAGTGAGATGTCTGCTTATGTTTGTATGTTCTTATCTTGTAAAAATTTTTCAAAGTTGAGGATGCTTTAGCAATAGCACAAAAATGTTTATAAAGTATAGATAATTTTTATAAAATCGATAGTCATAACAAATATGACTACTCTGATAGATGACTCCCTGGTGGTTTTACCATGTAGTTTTTTTTCATTTCTCACTTCATTTAGATACATGTCCAGGATTAGACATATATAGATGAAAACATATGGTAGCAGTTGTTGCTGTAGAATAAACTGTAATAAAAATATTACACCCACAAGCCAAAGGAAGAAGTTGATTTTAGCTTCTGTAACATTGTAAAGAAATCATGACTCTTACAGTATTGACTCTGGAAGCTTAGACAAAGGATAAGCAATGTGTCACTCTCCAACATTCTTGGACTGCAACTCTCATAATTTTTTCATTAGCTAAGCTAGTTAGAACTGATAGGAGCTGAAATCCAGCATCTGGAAGGCCACTAGTTCTATATCTCAGCATCTAACCATATTTCTATTTCACATTCAGTCCAACTTTTTCATATGTCCTTGCACTGAGATATTTCATCAGGTAGCCACAAGACTAGAAATGGTCCATCCTGCTTCTGTGCTCTCATGATTAAACAATGTGCTTGGCATTGAGATAAATCCTAATGCTAGCCAGTATGACAGGCTGTTAGACAGAAGACAAGGTTTTAATTGTTTGGTATCCCTAACAGGAGAAGACCAGCTTAAACCTGCCTTGTTTTCCCATGGCCACTTTGCATTAACAGTAGAGAAATGGGTGAAGAAGACAAAGGAGAAGCAAAGATCAAGAAAACAGAGGTCCCTGCAGCTGGATATGCCAGGTGTGTCCCACTGTCAGTATGATGTGGAAGGGAAATTGTTCTATCAGTGACTATGTTAGATTCATGACCCATCCACAACCTTGAATTGGCCTTTAGTTGTCACTGATGGGAACTGAAGAACAGCTCCTGTCGACATGATTGCTGCTCTTCAATGAATCAGAACACATGGGGCACAGAGCAGCACATTAAACTAGCAACAGAAATATATCACTGTACTTTTATATAGATGTATTGCTTTTACCCTGGCATATAAATGATTGGGCTGTCCACTTTTTTTTTCCTCAAGAACCATAAATTAAAAACAAGCTAAGGATTTTGAAATTATGTTCTCTCTCTTGGCCTCTCTCTCTTAAAATCCAGATAGCTATTTCAAGTCTGCCATAAAATATTCTGCGGCCTTCTCATAGATCTCTAAATATTCTCTTGACAGTTCTTTACACGGATTTCAGGGGAAATTGGGAAGAGGAAGAGGAGGAAGAGGAAGAAGAAAGGAGGAAGAGGGGGAAGGATGGAAGCTCTGTTGATTCCTTTATAAACACAGCAACAGTTAAATAATCAAGGTATACAGGATGGTTTCAAGCTAACTCATCTTATGCCTGAAATGTGTTGCTGTCTTACTCACAACACAAATCTAACAAAATAAAACAAGGTCCTTAGACAAACAATACTACATTAACCCCAACCCTGGGAGAAAGGCCAGATTTTCAAAGTGTTCTGGAACCCTAGGAGAAAAGATGCAATAGCAATAGCACTTAAACTTATATACTGCTCCATAGTGCAGTATATAAAGCACTCTCCAATTCAGCATTTTGACCCCCGCAATCTGGGTCCTCATTTTACCAGCCTCAGAAGGATAGAAAGCAATCTTATCTGTTCCAGAGGTTGGGGTGCCACAACTGAAAAGGCACACTTCCATGGTCCCACAAGAAACTAATGTCTAATACAGTGAACCTGGAGGGCAACAACCTTGCCAGAATGTACCAAGCAGGCAGAAATGATAGGAGAGAAGCAGTCCCTCAGCTATCCAGGGCAATGCTATAAAGCACTTTATAAACAATAACCAGCACTTTGAATTGTACCCAGAATCCAGTGGTGGGATTCAGCCAGTTCACACCACTTTGGCAGAACCGGTAGCTAACTTTTTGTTGCCCAGGTCCAGAATGGACTTCTGGAAGCGGCATCCACACAGAAAACCAGTTGTTCACATATTTGAATCCCACCACTGCCAGAATCTGATTGGCAGGCAGTGCAGCTCAGGTAACAGTGGTGATACAAGGGCATAGCAAAATATGCCAGTTACTGCTTGTGCTGCTGCAATTTGAACCAGCTGCAATTTCTGAGTGGTTTTCAAGGGAACCAAGATGCAGAATGCATTAGAATAATCCAGTCATGAGGTGACTAACTGACTTTCAGTCAATACAATACCACAATATAAAAAAGATGTTGACACTGTAGAAAGAATACAGAGAAGAACAGCAAAGATGATTAGGGGACTGGAGGCTAAAATATATGGCGAACAGTTGCAGGAATTGGGTATGTCTAGTCTAGTGAAAAGAAGGACTAGGGAGTGACATGATAGCAGTGTTCCAATAGCTGAGGGGTTGCAACAAAGAAGAGGGAGTCAAGCTATTCTCCAAAACACCTGAAAGCAAGACAAGAAGCAATGGATGGAAACTAATCAAGGAGAAAAGCAACCTAGAACTAAGGAGAAATTTCCTGACAGTTAGAACAATTAATCAGTGGAACAACCTGCCTCCAGAAGTTGTGAATGCTTCAACACTGGAAGTTTTTAAGAAGAGACTGGGCAGCCATTTGTCTGAAATGTATAGTGTTTCCTGCCTGAGTAGGGGGTTGGACTAGAAGACCTCCAAGGTCCCTTTCAACTCTGTTATTCTATTATTCTATTACATTGATGGCTTCACCTATGAAGCTTGGCATTGAGATGTAGAACTGGGTATCTTCGGCATGCTGATGATACCATTCCCCAAACCACTGCATTACCCAGTGGTTTCATGTACAGGTTCAACAGGACAGGGGAGATTGTGGAACCCTGAGGTATCCCACACATGAAAGGCAGTATAATCATGTATTTACCATATTTTTCTATGTATAAGATGCTATTTTTCCTGCAAACACCTTGTTCAAAAATCAGGTATGTCTTATACAAGTGCAGCGTCTTATACACAAAAAAAATAATGGTAATCTCTGCACCCCAGACCATGCCTGTGTGGGTTGCCATGCCGCCTGATACAGCTGTCAAGCCCCTGTGGGCTTGCCACTAATGGGAGGGGGAGAGGGCAAGATCATTGGTCGGCCGACCTTCCGGATTTGCCGGCTCAGCTGTTTGGCGCTCCACCAAACAGCTGATCGGTGCAGAGAAACTCACATGCCAGAGTGTCTTATACGTGGGTGCGTCTTATAGATGGAAAAATACAGTAATTATCTTGTCCTGATAACAATTTTAATAGCAAGTTGTGGAAAACAGTAGGCAATATATTTCAAACTTTCTGGAGTGGTTGTGGGACCACTGCTTGTTTCCCTCAGCGGTGTTCTGTGACCATAGAGAACCAGGAGAGGAATAGAAGGACATGCAACTAGTAGACATACAAATACTATTAGGCAGGATGGAATCTCTAAAAGACTGGAGCTGGGCACCTACTTTTGCAGATCAGCACCATGAGAGATTTCAGAGTAAAGCTACTAAAAAGAGCTCATCTGTTCTGAATGATGCTCTTTACACTGATTGATATTAGGAGGAAGGGATCTGAGAAAGGCATCTGAAGACTAGGCTTGCATCAAAAGAACAAACTGTACAGGAGTACAATAATCAACTCAAGAATACAAAATATAGATCCTTAGAAACTCATAATAAAACTTCCTGATTTTTTGGGAAAATTTAAAACAGCTATATGGCAGCGACTCCAATCATGACTTGAGTAATTGTAGAATTTAAAACCTGTTCTCGGTACCAGTTTCCCAATGCAAATTAATGCATCCAGAGATTGCTAATAGCTTTTGATCCAAGAAAACAAATAGAGATGCAATAGAGAAATTAGTGATTATTGTATTGTTGCCTGAATGGACGTTTCTCAGAAAAGACAATGAAGGCATAAAGATTTAAGACCACCCTCTTACCCACTTTTCTTCTAGAACAGTGTTTCCCAAACTTGACAATTTTAAGGCATGTGGACTTCAACTCCCAGAATTCCACAGCCAGCATTGCTGGCTGTGGAATTCTGGGAGTTGAAGTCCTCATGCCTTAAAATTGTCAAGTTTGGGAAACACTGTTCTAGAATTAAAATAAGAGCTTTCTGTGGCTGTTTTAAAGAAATAAATTCATGCATAAATATAATGGGAAGTCCAACACTAGATCTCTTTGAATCAATTGTGAAACACAGATTGACTAAATGGCTGCCTGGTGTCCAAACATGGAAAATAATGCAATTTGCTTGTAGTGAAAAGGTACTGTCACAATAAGTATCTCTACCACAGGGCTACATCATTATGGTTCTGTTGCTATAAATCTTTCTAAAGTGAGTAGAGCAGTGATATGCCAACTCAATGAATAAAACTTCACTTAATTTGCTCACCACAGATTGCATTCCAGGTTAAACTGTGGTTGCCCATATTTTACAGATCATTTGAACAAACCTTACCTGGAAAAGCCACAACTAATGTTTTCCTGTCACCTGTGGCACTTAAATATATGCTTAATGATAATGTCTCTAAAATCAGTTAAACAAATAGCCAAGTATGGTGTATAAATTTGACATTTTGAGTGGGAATATTGACTTTCATCTGCTAAGATCAGGAGATCAAAGGTTTAGCATAAAACATTGTTTATGAATACATTTAGCAAATTGTCTTAATTTATGCTATTATCCCGCAAATGCATATGATTTTTAATGTTTGTTAAGATACATTGAATTTGAGTTGAACAATGTCTGGTTTAAAGAAAGTTACAGAGAGATTACTGACAAGCTTTTTCAATTACAACTGTTTTCTTTAGACTGAGGATTTTTTTTAAATTATAAAATATTGTTTTGCTATCTCACTAAGCTCCTAAATCTTCTGGTAAAGTTAAAACACCAGTATTTGAAGGCCATAAGGGAGGCAGCAATGCAAGGTACTAACTTTTATTATCATAAATGGGTTTTCAAGCAGTTTTTCAGAAGAAGACAGTAAACATAATAAGAATCTGGAATGCTTCCAGCTGGCTGATAGAGCAAATGTATGTGTTTTATGTACAGTTTAGTTTATCAATAGATACTGAGAGTCGGGGTGAGGGAAGGGCAAGGACTTATATGTGTGAAAACATGAAATGTTCTCATTTCAGCCACTCTTCATTCAGTACCACTAGTTTTCTGAAAGAAGACTGATAAATTTCCAATATCAAAAACAGCTGTTGAACTACAGCCAACAATTAAAATACCAGGGCTATCAATGCCATTGCCACACATATATACTACAAGGTGAATAATTAATCTCTACAGATTGTTAAAACTGGATAATGAACAATTTCATGAAAACAATTTCATGAGATTCTCAATGTAACAAAGAAGACTTTATCTTAAGTATCTGTTTGCTTTAGGAAAACAACTAGATGACTGTTAATTTTTCTCTTGTTTTTCTCCTAACATAGAAAGACAAGAATGATGCAGGATCCAATCTGGGTCGGACAAAGTACCTTTGGTCCCGGTGACTGATCCAGATTGGATCCTGCAACATTATCCTGGGACACATATATTCACTTTCATTCATAAGACAAGAATGAATAAAAAACTTAACTCTTTTTTCCCAAATCCCTCAATGGGATGGGAAACAAGATTCTGGGAAGATGGATATAGACATCCCACTTAACACTTATTTCTTCCATGCTTCAAAGGACTGCATGGCAGGACTTTATGTTGTAACTGTACACTTATGTTGGAGAAAGATCATGCCATCATGATGTTATCTCATTCCACCTGATGTTCACGCATTCAGCTGCCTTTCGGTATCTACAAAAGCCAATAATTATTCAGAGTACTGTTCTCTGATTTGTGTCTCTAATCGGTATGTGTAAGACCCAGCTCTGAATTGAGACGAGCACAAGCATGAAGGGTGACAGTCCCCTGAGGCATCAGTGCAATCTATTTCCTTTTCTGTCCCCGTGTTTCACTGCTGTATTGTGAAATATGGATGTCCCAAACTCACAAATCCTCCTGCTTCTATTTACAAAGAGAACAATAGCCATAGTATAGATGTTTGGAAATAGAGAAACTGGAGATAATGCTTATCTGAAAATATACTCTCATTACATTTCACTCTATTTCTCAAGGTAAAATATTATTATTATTGAATCATTGAACGTTGTGCCTATTCATACCCTACACCAGTGTTTCTCAACCTTGACAATTTTAAGGCATGTGGACTTCAACTCCCAGAATTCCACAGCCAGCAATGCTGGCTGTGGGATTCTGGGAGTTGAAGTCCACATGCCTTAAAATTGTCAAGGTTGAGAAACACTGCCCTACACACATACATACATACTATGGTTTTGCTCTCTCTCTCTCTCTCTCTCTCTCTCTCTCTCTCTCTCTCTCTCTCTCTCTCTCTCTCTCTCTCTGATAGTTTTTTCCCATATGAAATACAAAATGATGGGAAGAACTAATTACACTGAAATTGCTTAGTAATTTATGAGAAAGGAATGACTGAGGCAAGAATGATGTCAGATCCTTGCCACTGTGAAGAAAAACATTCTCAAACTGAGGAGGTGGTCAGTCCAAATCATTAAGTTAGATACAGTAAAAATGATTAGAATAATAGAAGTTCAGCTTCAGAATGGAGGAAAAGAGAATTGCTGTATTAAAGAGAAGAATGATTACAATAGATTTACCTTTTAAAATACATTGGTGGCAAAAGTAGACCATTTTATATTCTTGTTCAGTGCGAATTGAACAAGGAAGGGATCACATTTTTGCACTGATTAACATTATTTCATTTATATTTCATCTTCTGCTCTTGGATAGTATAGAAGCAATTCACAAAACACCCAGATGCAAAAACAATCAAATATCCAAGACAACAAAGACAGTTAACTCAACTGCAGACACATAAAACTCAGCTATAAAATCAGCATGAACCACTAAATTGACTACAGTCTCATCCCCGAAAAAGAGGGCTTTACTTAACCTTTTGAAGAGTTAAAGAAAAAAGGGATAGTAAGCTTCCTGTAGGAGAAACTGGATGTTCCTAGAGAAAGTCTGATAACTGCAAACTATAGATGGATGAGAAATCAATTGCATGAAAATATTTGCACAAATAATCTTGCCAGTATATATGGGAACCTAAAACACTTACTGTAGATTAAATATGTTTAAATAGGCAAGACTTGGAGTATTGTGATTAAGTTTGCAGCTTAACAGAAGCACAGAAATATGAAATAAATAATGGTAAATACAACAAGTACAAATAGGCACATATGTAAAATGTCTATATGGCATTGCGGGTTCACATATATATATAAAGGTCAATAGAATGCCAAAAATTGCACATTGAGAGAAAAACAGGCACATTAGGATAAACCTATCGATGAAATCTATGGAGATTCTCGGTCATCCAGGGAGAAAGCAGAACTATTTAACATCAGCATCACCACCAGATGGATTCATAGCTGGCTAACCGGCCGTACTCAGCGTGTGGTCCTGAGTGGAACCGCATATACATAGAGGGAAGTGTGTAGAGGGGTGCACCAGGGCTCTATTCTGGGCCCAGTGCTCTTCAACATCTTCATCAACGATTTGGACAAGGGGATAGATGGGGAACTCATCAAATTTGCAGACGACACCAAGCTGGCAGGAATAGCCAACACTCCAGAAGACGGGCTTAGGATATAGGAGGATCTGGACAGACTTGAACACTGGGCGCTATCTAACAAAATGAAATTCAATGGTGAAAAAAGTAAGGGTCTACATTTAGGCAAGAAAAACCAAATATACAGGTATAGTATAGGAGGTACCTTGCTCAATAGTAGTAACTGTGAGAGGGACAATCACTTAAATATGAGCCAGCAGTGTGCTGCAGCTGCCAAAAAAGCCAACACAGTGCTGGGCTGCATTAACAGAGGGCTAGAATCAAGATCACGTGAAGTGTTAATACCACTTTACAATGCCTTGGTAAGGTCACACTTGGAATACTGCATCCAGTTTTGGTCACAAAGTAAAAAAGATGTTGAGACTCTAGAAATTGTATAGAGAAGAGCAACAAAGATGATGAGGGGACTGGAGGCTAAAAAATATAAGGAATGGTTGCTGGAATTGGGTATGTCTAGTTTAATAAAGAGAAGGACGAGGGGGGACATGATAGCAGTGTTCCAATATCTCAGGGGCTGCCAAAGAAAAGGGAGTCAAGCTATTTTCCAAAGCGCCAGAAGGCAGGACAAGAAGCAATGGATGGAAACTAATCAAGGAGAGAAACAACCTAGAACTAAGGAGAAACTTCCTGACAGTTAGAACAATTAACCAATGGAACAACCTGCCTCCAGAAGCGGTGAATGCTCCAACACTGGAAGTTTTTAAGAAGAGACTGGACAGCCATTTGTCCGAAATGGTATAGGGTTTCCCAGTGCTTTTTTTCTTAAAAAAAAAGATGCCGGAACTCACACATATCATAAAACCTGCCTTGCCTACCCTACAAGGTTCCATCCCAAAAAGGTGCCAAAACTCCGTCCTGGGCGTTCTATGAGAAAAAAAGCCCTGGGGTTTCCTGCCTGAGCAGGGGGTTGGATTAGATCAGACATGTCAAACACAAGGCCCGGGGGCCGGATGTGGCCCGCGACGTGGTTTCATGTGGCCTGCAAAGCCATCCTGGAAACAGTGAGGGAATGGCCCCCGCTGCCTTGGCCCTGGCCTAGTCCAGCCGGGAGCCAATGTATAATTTTGTGATGGTCATTATGCTGAAACGCATTCAATCTTAGCTCCACAAGATCATCTGGAAACAGCAAGGAACCAGCCCCTGCTGCATCTGCCCTGCCTCCTGGGTGCATGCTGGGGATTTGTCACCCTTGGTGAGGAATGAAGAAATGCACCATCACCTGGAAGTGGCCAGCAAATGGCCCTTGCCTACTTCACATATCCGGCTTGATGGGCTCTGGGGGAGGGGTTTCAGCAGGCTCTTCCAGTGGATCATGCCTTGGCACTTGCCCTAGTCCCACCCCCTTCTGCCAGAGACCCTCAGATCTGTCCCACTCCTGCCCAGGCTCCCATAGGCACCCTTGACACAAACAATGTAGAGCTGGCCATGCCCACCCAGTAGGCCACACCCACTCAAACCATGCCTACCCAGTAGGCCACGCCCACCCTGGCCACACCTACCCGCCCCCCCCAATGACAACTGCAATGCTGATGCGGCCCTCAATGAAATTGAGTTTGACACCCCTGGACTAGATGACGTCCAAGGTCCCTTCCAACTTTATTATTATTATTGTTGTTGTTTTGTTGTTGTTGTTGTTGTCCCAAAAGTGCTTTTTCAAAAGGCAATTGGACTTTGTTTTTCCTTAAAGATGTTCTGCTTCCCATCCATAATGTTTCTTGCATTCTGAACCAAAGAAACTTCTTGGATGAGAAGCAAAAGGTCTTCAAGGAAAAAGTCCAGCTGCCTTTTGAAAAAGCATCTTTGGGACTATGGATGAATGTATGCATACCTTTTCTGTTAAGTTATAAAGGATAGCAGAGAGCAAAACTAAAATATCTATGTGATTAGTACAAATAAAAGAGACAATTCGTAATCATTGCTTAAGATCATGACTTAGTGGAAAGGAGATGTTATACAACTATGACTCAGTCATAGTCATTAACTTATGACTACAATTGTGACCAGAATTTCAGCTGCTAAGCAAGGCAGTTATTGAGTCGTGCCTTTCTTTTGCTATGCTTGTTAAGTGAATCACTGCGATTACATATATCATGTGGGCGTTAAGTGAATCTGGCTTTCCACACTGACTTTGCCTGTCAGAAGCCAGATAAGAAGATTGCAAATGGTGATCTCTTGATCCAAGGATGCTGCGACTATCGTAAATACATACCAGTTGTCAATCAGCTGAATTTTGATCATGTAACTGTGGAGATGTTGCAGCGGTCTGTCAGGGGAAAAACTTGTTAAAGAAAAACAAGAGACAACATATAACAAAATTCTCACTTTCGAATCCAGATGTCGAACCCCGCGAGGCCCGACATGTATGGGTGAAGCCCCGCGCCACCAACACCCCGCACCCCACCACCTGATGCCCTGCGGGGTCAACACATGCCGGCAGGGGGGGGCTGCCAGTCCTGCGCTGCTTCTCCTACTGTATTTTCTCCCAGCTGCCGGGCACAGGCCAGAGCAATGCAGGGCCGATGGATGCCGGAGTTCAGTGCTGCACTAGGAAGCCCTCTCGGCTGAGGGGGGGAACTTTGCATTTTGCCGGCCCAACGGAGGATGCCTGCGATGGGAGATGGCAGCATGGGGGAACCAGGAGCTTACCTGCCTCGCTTTGCTCCATGGATCGCCATAGCAGGACTGAAGAGTGTGCCGGAACAGAGCGGGGTGCTGCCCTTGATGATTGGTTTTGTTCTCCGCAGGACCGATGCTGGCTTGTGGGATGGGAGTGGGATTGGCGCACGAGACCTTATGTAAAGCACTGGGAGCAACTCTCTCCCAGTGCTAACATTGTTGCTGTATGGTATTAAAACTCCATTCGTTTTTTACTCGTTCCTGTTTTTCGGCTTGTTCTTGGACACCGAGCAGGACATGGATTGACACCAGAGGTTTATTTAAATTTGACACACAATTCAGTACTTACATTTCAACAACTTATTGCAATAAGAACCAAATGGACAGCAGTCATTAAGTGTGATGGCTGAGCCAGGTGGCAACACCCAGATCTTTGAGGCAGGCTTTATACTTTAGCATTATGCCCATCCCTAACATTCTGGTGCCACCCAATAGCCATCCCATTTCCCCTTTCTTGTTAAAACTATCAACATATGAGTTTCTGTAATGCTATCTTTGCTATTTCCCTATTCTCAGAACCATCCTTCAACTCACCTCCCTATTCTTGGAACTGACTACTGGGTTACTTCCTTATTTTTCTTCTGTTGTCCTGCTTACTGGGCCACTTCTCTGTTCTACCCTGTCCTTGTACTAACTACTAGTTTCCTCACTACCATTTCTACACGTGTCATTGCAGAAGTTGTATCCATGAACAAGGCTCAGTTCCTCTTTTCTCACTAGTTCTTGTCCTATGTTCCATTTTTGTTAAGAAATGTGTGCCGACCACAAACAGTCACAGTTTCCTACTGAAGGTCAACAGCAAGCAAAAGCCAAGTGCTTGTTAGTGTTCAAATCTAAAATATAATTAATTAGACCATTCATTAAATAGTTATCAATATATTTTCCTTTTACAAGTCCTAAGCGTGAAGATGTGTTGTACATCACTTTTTTCAATGCCAGTGTTAACTTCAAACAGTCACTAAATGAACGGTTGTAAGTCGAGAACTACCTATAAACAAAATAGATTATCAACAAATGATAAATTGGACTTTGCAATATGGAAGCTGATTTGTTGATAATAATCTCTTTTGCTATTACAATAGCTCATTTATTGCTGTTAACATAGAGGGGGGGGGAATCTTGACCCGCCAGAAAAATTCTATTGATCTCCAATTAATTTTGGGGCAAAAAAAAGGTGAATTGCAACATAGCCATCATTCTTTATACAGGCAAGTTATTTCTATTGATTGTCTGCCTTCCCATACTAGGTTCTTTCCAAATATATTGGTCTACTTCATAAATTCCTAACTGGTAGCTTTGGTTGTATTTGCCATAACTCACTGTACCATGAACTGGCTAATCTAAATTAACTTGCTGACTTGACTTGTACAAACTTAAACTTTGTAGTTAGCATACAGCTCAGAAAACCTGAAAATTGGATTGTGTAAATCATGGCTAGGTAACCACAGATCATGGATATTGTTTTGGTCTTGTGTTAATTATACATCTGCTATTATTACAAGTGTGTGTGTGTGTGTGTGTGTGTGTGTGTGTGTGTGTGTGAGAGAGAGAGAGAGAGAGAGAGAGAGACTGAGTCTATTAATATCTATGGTGTACCTTCCTTGTATGGACTCCATAAATTATTCATATCAAATAGTACATTTATGTTACCTGTTAGAAAAAGAAGTGCTGGATGTAAAGGGCTCATGTTCATTTTATAAAATCAGTAATAATTCCATATTTAACACTAGTGATTACTTTTTCTCCCTCTTCTGATAGCCAGAATAGATTGAACTGTAGACCCTTGTATATGGAATAACTGCCATCCTATTGACCTATAATTGCACTTTGCTTCCCTTTAGCACTGACTGTACAACTAGGAATTCCTGATTTTTTTTTTGTGTATGAAAAAGTAGCAAAAAAGGGGCATTCATAATTACTGATAACCATAAGATTGAGGCTAGGACTCTAACTGAGGGTTGTTGGGTTTTTTGTGCATAGAGATGTGCATTGATCTAAATCTTACTAAGTTTCCCCTTCCTATCCAAAATTATTTTTTCCAGCAAAACTTCCAAGACATGGGAATTAAATGATAAAGAGGGAAATTAAAATGAGATTTGACACTGAAAGGGGACCACATTCACACACTGTCCAGTCTTCTTGCCTATATATGTTATCTACCCTACTTGCACTGTTTCTATCACAAAATAATTATTTTCATGCACTTGCAGGCCTATAGGTTCTTTGAGCACTATCCATACTACAGTTTCATCTGAAGGAAACATATCGCCCTGGCTATTTGTTCAAGACTCTTGATCATAGAAAAGTGGAGTCCTAAGATCAGGAAGAGGATACTGTGGATAGACCTGCATTGTGTAATGGGGAGAAAATACTGTAGACTGGATTCCATAATTTGCTTCCCAGTGGATTATGTTTTCCCATATTAATGTATACATCAATAATGGACATCGTTGTGATAATAAATGTGTCTATATCCCTTGCTAGTTTTCCTCCATAGAGTTATTTTTATTTTTACTTTTCTGCTGTCAAAACACCGAAACCCAATAAGAATTGTGAGTTTTTAGAACAAAAACTCAATGTGACCTGCCTTTATTTTTTTCTAAACTGAATTCCTATATCTACTACACAATCATTTCTTCTGGAAAAAAATGATGGGTAAGGTATGTTGGACCACTTAAGTCTTTCTTCTGCACTTTTTGGCCAATAATCCTATCATGAAAGTCTTTCAGACAGACTTGTACTGGAATAACTTCAACATAAATAACTATCTATCCTATTCCAATACACACATATTACAGTTGCTCTTTTTTTTAGACCTGGCAGAAGAAGGGTCGTGTTCTCAAAGTGTGAGAATAATGCACACTGCTTGATTAGGCACTGTGCAAGCTGTTGTGGTCCCAGCTGGAAACTGACAGTAATTTAATAGTCCCTAAGGGAGCCTCAAGAAAGATTTGACACTCAAGGCTGGCAGGCATGGCCTGCTTTGGTGCATTCCTGCTTTTGCATGGTGTTCTCCTACACAATGAGAGAAAACTAGGTATGTTAGAATTAAGCAGCTGGAATTAGAAGCAAAGCTGGGTGGAAATAATAATTAGAAGCAAAGCTGGGTGGAAATAATACGAACAGCCAGAGTCTCCCTGATCTTCCCACAGATGATAGCTTTGGCAGTAACAACAAAGAAATGAAATGCAGGATTATTTCAGTTTGGGAAACATCTGGTCTCTAGTCTCACACCACACCAGACAAACCCAGTCAGTATAAAAAAGTTAAAAACTATCTGTACAAGATCGGGAAAAATTTACAAGTGGTGCTCAATGCATAAACTTTGATTAATGTAGCCAATATCTGGGCATCTGTATGTGGCTTGGGTTAAAATCAGGAAAAGAAATATATTTCTTTAGAGTACTATATTTTGAATATTGGGGCGTTCGCTTTAGACATCACTTTTTTAAAGAGAGCGCTCATTTGAATAGAATTTTGTGTTGCTATTTGTGTGGACTCTTTTTTAGCAATTATAAAAACAGAAAAATATTTTTGCTCTTTGCCAAAAGTAACTCTGTTGTTAGTTCACCACTAATACAACTACAGTTGCCCAAAAGGAAGATGACCCTGAATTTAAGGCTTCCTCCCTCCAGAAAAGAAGATTAATAGACAAAAAGTGTTTCCTGGCTCTTAGTGAACTGAAGACAACACTCCCATTTTAAAGTTAATGACTTTTTAGGGGGGGGGGGAAATCCTCTCAGATAACACTGTAGTCAACAGTTGGTCATCTGCTTTCATTTTGAATAAGCAAAACTTACTCATTATTTAAATATATCATATATGAAAATCAACAGGATGTGGGTGCATACTTACATCTATTTAAATTGATCACCTGATTACTAAGAAGATATAGATAAATGAAATGATTTCCTGGCTTCACATCACCACAATAATTGACAGCTCTCTATTTCTTTCCCTGTCTTGGATATACCAAAGGAGATCTTGTACTTCCACAATGAGATGTTTTAAACTTTTCTCTCCTTACCTAAATGCTATTACAAAGTTTACTCTAACACATACAAGATCTGTTTTTGAGTTCACTGTCTGACAAAGGAGCAGAACTTAGATTTCCTCAGCTTAAGGACCAATGTTTATATGTATTTTTTAAGATAAAGACATTGTAAAGGTGTTTTGAGAGCCAACTTGGTTTAATAGTTAAGGCATCAGACAGGAAACTGGGAGACTGTGAGTTCTAGTCTAGTCTTGGGCAAATCATTTTCTCTCAACCCTATGAAGTAGACAATGCCAAATGGCAATTTTGAAAGAAAAATGACTTGTCCAGGCAAGTCTCCCCAAATTGAAAACAATTGAACAAAAAGGTAAAAAAATGTCTTTCAAGCATTCTTAAATCCCCTAATTCTGGGATTTTAAAAGTGACCTAAATTCATCCAGCAAAGTTGGTTTGGGAACTTTAAAGATGATTCAGTACATTTTTTGTAAAACTCCGACTGTCCTAAATTCAAGCAGATGAGCATTTTGCATTTAATGTCATTATACATTGGGTGTGATAACTCTCCCGGACTCTTCCCCAGATACCTCTCTAGATGTCAGAATGGGAATGAACCAGTTCCTGGCATGTCAAGAGCTGAGTTGATTGATGACTGCAAGACAGTTGGCTGAAGTGCAGTTGCAGCTGAACATTCCTAAGGCTCCAGGTGGAGAAAGCATGCAGCTGCATCCAGTCAGTGATGAGGAAGAGGAACTGCCTTCTGCACCTGATCCAAGAACACATCGGGCAGAGAAAAGACAGGAGCAGAGAAGGTCAGCCAGATTACTCATGAGGAGAAAGCCTTGCCCTTCTTGATGGGCTGCACTAGAAGCTGGCTATTTAGCACAGCAGACAGATGGAAGTAGTGCTGGGAACAATGTGTTTGTTTGCTAGCTGTTTGTTTTCTGGTTGTTGTGATTCCTGCCTCACTTTGAATTGACACCTTGCCTTGGAAACTCTGGACTTTTCTTGCCTCATGAGCTTTCTTGTGTTGTAGATTTATGTTTGCTTTGTGGATTTGTTTTGATTGAAAAACTTTCAAGTGCCTTGTGGATTCTTGGGCCGTTGCTCTGTGGACTAGCATTGGTCTGCTTGTGGCTGGACTTAGTTGGGACAGTTCTGAGTTTTTGGTGAAGGGAATTGCTGGGGAATATTAATGAACTCACTAAACTATAGCCCTCTCTCTCTCTCTGTGTGTGTGTGTGTGTGGGTGTGTGTGTGTGTGTGTGTGTGTGTGTGAGAGAGAGAGAGAGAGAGCAGGACATCACAATTGGTGTGTTTTGTTTTATATCTCATGGATTACTACTTGCACTTATTTCTCTGGAGATTCAGAACATGTAGAAACAAATGTAGGTTTACAACTTATTTTCAACTTTCTGCTCATCATGCAAGTCTTTCCATTTGAGTGGAATTACTTTAGTTCACATGGGGACAGTTTTTTTGTTTTGAGCCCCTTGCTGAACCTTATTAAAGAACTTCATTCTAAGTACAAATCCACCCACATGTAATCCCCCAAAATTACAAATCAATATAAGTATAATACAATAATACCAGTGACAGTGTGGTCATACAGGAAAGGAGGTAATTTTTAAATATGTAAATGGATAGTTTACAGGATTTAAAAATGTTTGATTTTTTTTTAAAAAAAAAACCAAAAACAAAACGCAAACAACCCAGACAGATTATGGAAGAGTAGTTGAAGTATTTTGGCATGCATGGTTCATTTTTAAGATAAAAATGAAACCAGAAAGAAGACAAATGCCAAGAGAGTCTAGCTCCCAGAAAACAAAATAAATTATGTCAGAGATTGCAGACTGGGCAGCTGACATCACCCCAAACTATCCAGATAAGAATAAGAAACATGAAGCAATTTGAAACAGGAGCTGGTTGCTATCATACTGGAACATAAAAAGAAAGACCCTTTAAAGTTATACTAATTTGGGTCTGGTTTGCCTCTGGAGATTCATCATCTGTTCTTACTCATTTCAGAGCTCCTGATTAACTGGTTTCAATTTAAACTAGTCTTAGCAGCAGCCTTTTTCCTTAATACTAGTAAGAGAGAGCCTCTTCCGGAAGACGATTTCAATCTCTGAATTAGACTGAACTGGAATAACTACCATTGTTATTTGATAGGCTGTGCGCATTTTTGGCTATATATTTCTGTTTTTCTAGGGAGCTGATTTATCAGATTAAGAACCATCTAAGTCTTGATAGAGCTCCTTCAGTACAATGACCTTTGATTCTTCAGAGTTGAAGTTCATGATCTTTATTTATCTTGACAGTGTCCTTGCAAGCAATAAAGGAAAGTAATTCTTTGCAGGCACACATTTCAGCTGGATGACAGATTTGAATCTGATCCCTTCTTATAAAGTCCTTGATGTGAAAAATGCAGACATGCTGTCATGTGCCTAGTTTTTCTTGGGCTCTTTCCAAATAGTTTCATCTACAATTATTAATACCATCTAACTTAAAAAATAAAATAACAATGAATGAAATGCATATTTCAGTCTGATCTGATTAAAACTGGTAAGCATTGGGAACTCATGGCTGTTCAAATGTAGCTGTTTCCAGCTTTATTAAATCCCTAAAAATTGGCCATGCTACCTGGCAAATAGAGTTCAGGAACATTTGGGAGGCCATAGGTCTGAGTTGTAGCATCTAATTACTTAATGTAATATGATTCTTGTTGGAGGTGTGAACAGACTCTTCTGAAAAGCAAGGTGTCTAGCTTAAGTGGAATGTACTGACTATTCCTGCTATGGCTTTCTATATCTCTGTCATCTCTTGATTTCGCTGTTAGAAAGTGATGAAATACATCTATGAATTCAGTCCTTGCAGATTTACGCAGTAGTTTTAGCACCCCATCTTGAAAGCTCTGTAGCTGCTTAGGACTTCCATTCTGCAGTTATTTTGATTGATACTCTAAATGTAAGGAGCTATGGAGCACTTGGCACTTGCTGTTTATTATACTTTCAGTATGCTTTTGCAGGTACAAAAAGAAGTAGAGGAGACATTATGATACTTGTTTTCCTCCTCAATCCATATGTCATCTTTTTTCAGTTTTAGGTATATCATATCTGGACTGCAAAAATTCAGATGATCGCTTAATGGCAGCAGAGAGAATCAGAAATTCTACTTCATTATTTTCACCCGATGAAGAGTTGGATTTTGCAGCCAGTGTGGTATTCCCTAAACACACCATTTTGAGTTGGAGGAATTTGATATTTTCTCTGGTTAAGACTGGAAAATATACAATACTTTTTTGAGCCATGTGTTAAGAGTGTCAGTTCTTAGCAATCACATAGACCGTCTCTTATTAAAAATGTAGAATACTTGACATCAAAATTCAGAGAGTAAAGGGAATGGGAAAGGGAATTGAAGAGGAAGCAAAATATCTAATTCTTCACAATGTTGATATCATACTTAGCTAAAGACCACAATCATCTGCCTCTAATGCAGTGCCATATCAAGATTACTGATATATGCTTACAATATTGCTCTCAGAGTTGGAAAAAATATAAGGAATTGTTTTATTATTTTTCTGCAAAATGTATAAACTATGTCTAATTCTTCTTGTCTCCATCTTAGTGAGCCACTCTATTAGTGATAAGAATTTTCAGAACTGAATTTGCAGAGTTTGTCTTCAGTTTCAAAATCTTCCCACAATAAATGTTGTATGCTAGAAAGATGGTTCAAAAGCTCAGTAATCCCATGCTCAGAGAAAGCAACTATAAGTTACTGAGTTAGGCTTGGCCAGAAGGAACATAGCTACATCAACAGAACCTAGTCCATATTGATGTCTGCATGAGTAGGGCATTATTCCAGATTATTTCATGCACAAGTAAATATTATTAACATTTCTTTTAAAATCCCTTAATTACAACAGAAGACAAAGCAGGTCTCAGAAACCTAAAAAAGGACTAGACCATCATCATCCTACCTGCAGACAAAGGCCAGACCACAGTTATTATGGACAGAGCACAATATTTACAAAAGCAGAAAAAATAGTGGGGGACAAAAAAAAAAAAACCTACATCCCAGTCAACACTAACAAAATACAAAAACTAAACAACCAGATCAAGAGAACCATCAGTGACCTCACTAAGAAAGGCCAAATTACCAAAGACGAACAGTGGTGGATGAGAAGCTGTGGACTCATTCTCCCATGTTTCTACAGATGCCCAAAAATACACAAACTTGACATACCCCAGTTAGAGAACACCCACAGAACCATCAATAACATTTTTAAAGGAATCCAGTTTACTAGAGAAGAAGCAAACAACAACTCATTGCCCTTCCTGGGTATCCTGATCAACAGAGATCACAATGACAAACTAGACATGCAAGCCTACAGATAAATCACCCATACTAACCAAGTGCTCCACTACCAAAGCAACAACCCAACCTCCCACAACAGAAGCTGCATAAGGACTTTATTTAGATCAGCCCAAATATCCTGCAGCAATGCAGAACAGGAGAAAAAGGAAATAGAGAGTCTATACAACATATTCCAACAAAATGGATATCCATGCAACTTTATCAGAAAGTCCCTGACCACTCAATACTGCACAACTAACACAAACCCTAAAAAGAATTACACTACCATACATCAAGAATATCTCAGAAACCACTAACAGACTACTACAACTACATGAAATCACATAGAACACATTGTAACTTCAAATGGTTACTAAATGAAGTGTTGTAAGGCAGAGAGGAAAGTCCACTATGTCCAAACAAGCCTGAGATGTCTTCTCTAACACTTTAGCATTTGGGGTCTCATGGTTTATTTAGGATCTCTCTTACCTCAGAGCAATTGATTGTTATTTATTGCTTCTCTTAATTTTGAATGAAATTATGTGCCACACCTCATATGCTATTATGCATATAGAAACCCTCTGGTCATGCTTGCATTACTATTTTAGTTTGGGCTGGGGAGGGTTGTGTCCAACAGAGACAGAAGAAGTACATCCACTCCAGGTATGTCATAATAATATCTCTGGTGAAGTGATACCTGAGGGTTAAATAGAAGAACTGCCTGGCAGTCAAGACCTCATTCTCCTGAATCTAAGTCTCTTTGGAAACTGAAACAATGGTAGAACAGACAAACTTTTCTAAACAACTAGTCATAGTTACAGTAATATGTGTTGTGCAGGGCAGGACAGAAAGAGAAAGAAACGGGTAGGCTGGACTTCAACACTATGAGGTGGGCTGAGACCAAATTTGACATATGCTGCTTATATAAACAGAAAAACAAAGCCAGGCAGTTTTTCAACAGGACTAAAATTGATTTGAAAGGTTAAGATGGGTTTTGTTGATAAAAATGTCTGTGAGAGTCTGGAATTTAGGCAATGGAAAGTGAAGTGAGGTAGAAGTTTCCAGGAAATGGGAACATACCCTGGCTTTCCAAGACCGACAGAATTCCAATGTCACAACTTCCAAAACATATTTTTCATGCTTTGTGTTGAGCAGCAGCTGTGCCAGAATGCCAATATTGTGTCTTGTCTCAACTGTATATGCATTAAACAGCAGAAGAGATTCCAAAATTTTGAAAAGGCACATGGGGATTTGAATTGACCACTCACCTGCAAAGACTCTTAAATCAATGGAAGCCTTATTTTAAACTATAGTGGTGCTTCCCTGGAATGTTTTTAATAGAAACAGCCCAATATTTATTAAGTTCCTTTCTCAGATCTGATTGTCATCCAGGATACATTGTCCCCATCCTACAGTTCACAGACATAAACCTGTAATGTTGAAACACAGATTTCATCCAAACATCATTAAATTTGACATCCCAACAGAGTTAACCCAGGGCTTTATATGTATCATGCTTCATCTTCCTAAAAGATCTCCCTTTCTTTTGTGAGCAGTAATAGAACATGAAGAAAGAGAAAAAAGAATTCCCAGGACAACATGGTTTGAACTTAACAAATAAGAAAATTACTCTGTGATTGATAGTCACCACTGTTGCTTTTTTGATGTTCTCTGAGCTTGTATTGACCAGATTGGTGAAATTATCAATGGGAATTGAGATCTGTTGTTATGATTTGTTTTAATTACTTTATGTGGGTTTGAATAAGATATAGATATTAATTGGGGTTGTTTCTTCTTTGATAGCAGATCTGTGGCTTGTGGTGATTAGATTCCGGTTTCTGCTTATTTGGGGTGCTGGTTAATGGATGTATGATTGGGAAGGATACTTTCAGGTTTTTTTTTTACCCTTTTCATTGAACTTTGGTTGTTCTTTATGAATAAATAGGCTTTATCCCTTATTGTTTTATTTATGACTTTTTTAGGCTTCTAAAAACTTTTAGAAAATTTACAAATTTAAAATGATATGGCTTATTTGCTTTTTTCACTGTTCCATAATTATGAAGAATTTATTACATTCTTTTTTACATCTTAAAGAGTTGATGAAATATATTGAGATACATACATTTCAACTCTAACCATAGGAAAATCTGCTAAAAAGTATCTGCTTTGAGCCACACCATTTGGTACAACATGCATTTTATTTATTTCTTAGGTTTATTACCTGTCACAAATAATTTCCAGCAGCTTACAAATTTATCCAATATCTTAAAACATCTATAGTATTTAAATTCAAAAAATAAAAAAATGACACACAAATAACAAAATATATTAACAAACTCTTCAAACATAAATTTTAAAAATTAAAATTCAATAAAGAAATAAACAGCAGTAATCACAACACAAATTATCTTTTAAATACCTCATTTTTGTGCCCCAGGCACAAAAGAAATTCAGGTAAGTAATGATGAGGGTCTGAAGCCTTCACATTCCTGATAAGGCTGCAACTGATTAATGGCTGCCTAATAATGGCTAGGAATTGAGTAGGACCTCTTGAGTCATGTATCTGTTCCTTTAGAGACAATACCAATTATTAAGAGGTCACAGTGCCCAGGCAGAAAATCTAGCAGTTCTCTTTCCTCAAAAGGCAGATGGCTATCTTAACCCAGCTGATTGATGCAATAAAGAAGCAATGGTGTTTCATCCCTCCTACCATCATAATGATGTAGGCTCGAATTTCAGCTCATACTAGGGTATGTTTTTGTCTACTAGTGCCACAGGTGACTCTTTGGTTACTTCCCACAGATATTCCATATAGCAAGGAATCTGTGATTAGCAAACAAAGGGATTCCATTGGGGAAAATCATGTCAAATGCTTGAGTCACCCCCCCCCCCCCGGATGCCAGAGGCTAACCAGCCACTCAACAGAATTGAGAAATCTCTTAAGTGCCATCAGAAGCATGAGATGACTGGGACAGACCTCTTAGTCTCGTTGCCTTGTGGGCTTGTAGGAGGCAGCCAATCTCATCTGGATCAGGAAGTGATCAGATATAGCAAAGGGACCAATATATAAAATGCAGTATATCTGTTCTGAAACAAACATGTAGTCTAACATGTGTTCATATTACATATATTGGGCCCAAGATTATTTGGGACAAGCCCAAGCTCATGTCGAGAACCCTTGAGCTTTATTTGAAATGGCCCAAATGTCACCTACCATCAAAAGGGAAGGTAAACAACCCCAGTTGCAATACCAACCACTGGAACAGCAGGATACATAGTTTGTTTGTACCATCCATCTTAATACATAAGCATTCACACCCAATTATTTCATGAACAGATATTCAGGTGTCAGGTGTCTTTAAAAATCAACACATATATCAGCCCTGGTGTCAAAGCTGCTGCAGGACTCCAAAACCAGAAGAGCAGATTTCCAATAAGGTAATATACCCACCTTTGCCTAATCAGGTCTTGTTATTAGACAACAGCTCTGTACACTTTAATTCTGGATGAATTAATTCAACTGTGGATGAGTGCAGTCTTACTGAAAACACATTTGCATTTAACATCAACCACAACCTTCCAACCAGGAAGCTTTCTTGCATATGAGACTCGAGTTATGAAATAGCCTCCATTCGGGAATCCTGGATAGTACTGAATGAGGATTCATCTGCCCAAGCTTTTTACCTGAATGATATTGGTCTGGTCTTATAGATCGTTGGATTTTTTGATATTTTTATTGATTGTATTCCATTCAATCACATCCACATCTGAAGCTCTTATAAATAGAAGAGCACTGACACAGACATCCCCTAAATGCCTCTGAAGATGTTATCTAGCCTGGTAATGAAATGTTCAGAATCCAACCCACAAGCTCAGAGAATGAAGCTTGACCCTCATCCTACACCCAAGCTATAGATATTCACCATTATTGCATTCCATTATTTTGACACAGTTTAAATAGTTAAATAACATAACTACAGTTTAAATAGTTAAATAACATAACTACAAATTCTAGTGGTTTGAAATTCATAAGTACAAGGTATAATTACATATTTTGTTTGATATTTCTATGCTCCACACTTCACTACCACAGACCCCTTGTTTGGTTACGTAAACTCAAGTTTATGTACAATAATAAAGTCCACCAAATGCAGTGGAACCACTTCTAAGTAAATACACATTACTTTTCACCACATGCTGTAGTCTGTCTCTGAAAAAGAGACAGAGAAAATCCTACGCCATATATAAAAACCTTGTCTAGGTTCTGTACTGAACCATGTCAGAAATATTTGTGGGTGGAAGCAAAAAGAGAATGTAAACCTCACTCATCACTTTTTGGCAATTTTGAAAACTTATTTATTTTAACATTCTAATACCAAGAATAAGAAAAATCCTCCATTTGCTTGCCATAGTCCATAGATGTCAGCACCGAATAACTTAGAAATACAACTTAAAGATAACAAATTTGTAATGTGTGAAAATAAATGATAACTCTAGCCATGTCTTCCTTGAAATTAGTAATTAATTTAACTGTCTTTTGTCCCTCAGTATTCACTTAAGATTCCTGCTGCAATTAATTAGGGGCCAGATTGTATCCATTGGCTGTTAAAAGTTCTTCAATCTCCTTTTTGAGGCTTCTGAAACTCCAAGGTTGCATCCTCAAAATCCAGTGATATGATTTTTTTTCTTTTTAAAGTGACAATAAACCCCAAAAGTACTTAACATTTGGCAACTGTAAGGGAGCAAGTGACATCATATGTGTCGTGATATTGTACAAATCAAGTATAACATGCAATTTCCATAATAATGTCACAATCTACAAGACATTAATATGGCGTGTACCTCCCTTAGTGCATAATGTATCTGCTAGGGTTAATGGATATATATAATTCTCCATCCAACGTGTACCCTCGAATCAAACCATTCAAAAAGCACTAAACAATTGGACTCCCCAGGGAGTCATGATGAGCAAAGCATGTCTTTTGGAGATGATGATCACAGCAAAGTCTAAAGAATCGACAAATACATCAGTTCTTAGGAGCCTCCAGATAAGGAAAACTGGGAGATTACCCATGCTTCCTCCAGATGACTTCTCCTTGCAAGGAGACCACAGGACAGAGGTCTTCCACAAGTTTGAGTGCCAGCAGAAGATGGGATCTCCCATCATACTCACAGCAAAACTTTTTAAAGGATACTGAATTTGCTAATTTACTTTCTAATCACTTTTGGAAATTGCTTGCTTGCTTGTTTGTTTAAGAAATCTCCAGAATAACATGTTTGAAAAGCAGAGGATGAGTTTGAACAAAAGAAAAATTAACCATAATTTTAAGAACTTAAAAGAATTGGAAATAAAATTCAAAAAGGTAAATAAGATTTTGATTCTAGAAAGCTATAAATAAAATAAGGATTCAGACAAATTTGAAATATTGAGATTTTTATTATAAAATTCAGAAATAATTATATAAAATAAACAATTTTTGTGAGAACCAAATTGTTTTGTCTATCTTAAATCATAACAGAGATTTGAGACATTATAATTTCACAAATTGGACACTAGAGGAGTCTTAGGTTTCCATGCAGAAAAGGCAAAAGGAAAAGTGTAAACTTGCCTCTAGTTTTCAGTTAGTAGGGGGATTTACAAGATGATTCAAAAGCTTTAGCATTTGAAATAGCCCAGGAGATTTTTTAAAGTATGGGACCAGAAATCATTAGTTACATCATTAGCAGTGCCAGCAATGGGGGAGGTATGGCAAATTGAAGATGGCCCTTTGAAAGTGAAGCTGATGACCTCAGCAAAGACCAAGAAAACAATGAGTAAAACAACTCCTTGGAACCTCTTTAGATAAGAAGAGAATGGGAGATCACCCAGATGTCCTTCTGATGGCTGCTCCTCACAAGAAAACTGCACTAGGAGATGACTGGATTAACCATCTTTGTTGCAACCACAATGGAAACTTTTAAAAGACACTAAGTTTGCAAGCCTCACTTCCTAATTATTTTAGAAAATTGCCTATTAACTATTTCTAAGCTATTGCATATCTTTGGATGGACAAGTCTGAAAATGCCAGCTGAATCTGCTTTCAATCCTAGATGAAAGAAAATTGTAATCATATGTGCAAGAATTTAAAGAATCTGAAATAAACAGCAAATGGCTAAATAAAATTTTGATCTAAAATTGATAAATGGACTAAAGGTCGAGGTAGAATTGAAATATTGAGACTTTTACAATTATATTGAAAACAAAAATCAGTTTCTCACGGGAAATAGATTCTGTTTTGCTTTTTACAAGACAAAACAAAGATAAGCAATTTCATGGTCTCAAAAACTGGACACTAGAAGAGACTAAAGTTTTTAGGTAGAGAAAAGATTTACAAACGTGTAAAATGTCGCAAAACATTCTAACAATGAAAATACTGAAAGAGACTTTTGAAGAATGGAATCAGAAAACAGTAGCCACAATACTAACAATATCAGTAATGATGTCTGCTTCTGTGTTCAAAAGATATTATTGAAAAGTGACACGTGGAACAAATGTTAGCTTTTTATCTTTCTTATTTTCCTTTTTCTTAATACTTTTTACTTTTTTATTTCTTTCTCCGAGTTTAGTTTGTATTCGCTTTTACTGTTGTCACTGAAATCTTCAATTTAAAAAAGGGTCAGACATTTCAGATTGGCCCTCCATAATGATATTATTCCACCATCCCAGCTGTCACTCTCAGACACTGAAGAAAAAGTCTACAAAGGGTTGACAGCCTCTGAAAAACAGACTCAAACTACTATAGAATTCTTTCATAACCACTTCCATGTTGGCTATTTTTTGCAATTCATATGAGCTGAAAGAACATGTGGCAATGAGTCCTTCTTGATGGTTATATTACAATATTTTTTTCATTTGCTTCATTAATGAGAATCCTTAATGTGATGTTGCAATGGGATTGAAATGTCAAAACTGTGGTTTCAGATTCAAATATCAAAGCACCCCATGCTTGTTACATATTTTAATAGAGCTGAAAGTCAAAGATCTTTCTTCCTCGCACATAATATCAAGCCAACCTTCTTCACAGAAACTTTTTATTTGTAGGTATAGAGAACTTGGGAATAACAAAGCAGTGATACAAGAGTTTGCTACAGGTTTTCCCAGGAAGCCTTTCACTCAAAATTGGATATTGGTTTCTGTGCTAGTGAGAGAAAGAAAAACCGCAGACTGGTTGTTCAGGAAAGCCTTAAGACACACACACTATATGGGAAGACGATCACACGTTTTTGCCTTCTTTAGTAAGGTTGGTTCCACTAATTAATAAACTACTTGATGGTCAAGCACCAGCTCAGGAAATAATTTTTGTCCTTCTTTTCTTACCTGGACTTTTTCTCTTTTTCTTTCCATGTAACTACTGCCTTCTTCCCCTTGGCTAAAGGAAGTTAACCAAGCACCCCACAGGACCATGCCTGAGATAACATAAACACATCCTCTCTTGCTACTTTTGCCAACTTTCTTTAGACAAGAAAAGAGGGAAACAGAGGAAGGGGACACATCAACAGCCATTGCAGTCTTGAGGCACAGTACCAGCAGAAAGGGATCGCTCTGATGGCATTGCACTCACCTGAAGGATTCAGAGCTCTCGGACCCCATGTTTGCATCTGCCTGTTACCTGAATCTCTGAAAGAGGAAGATACTCAATTCTACCTGGTGAATGACAACTGGAAAATCCCCAGAGGGCAGTCTGGTTGCTCTTTTCCACAGGGACTCTAGGGATGGTCCAGCCCCCTATGTCTTCGTGATGCTTTGGATTTTGGGAACTACCGACTCAGCTTCTGTTTTCATACAAAGCCAGAATCTGCAGAACAGGTGGTTTGCCCAGTAGCAAAAACTTCTGCTCTTGGGATTTTCCTTTCCTTCTAGAAGCCAAGAAGCCAGAATGCCTGGCCATCCCATTTGCTGTTCATTAGTAGCTATACTAGCTACTCTTTCTCCCCTTTCAATTATGAAAGAGCATGCGGCAAGAAAACAACATAGGGATTAGATGGTTAGAATACATTTTCCACTCCATCATTATTTAGCTAGATGGCAGAATTGTCCCTGCCTTTCCTTGTGCTCCACAATCTTGGGGAAGAGCAGTAGAGACACTTGGGAATACAGTAATATAAAAATACAGCAGATTAAACAAACAAATAAACCAATAGCATAAAACTGCTGCAGATGTTAAGATGTTAAACACCCAGAATTGGGCATTCCTAATGTAAAATGATATAATAAAAATCAAAAAAGAAGGGCAAGGCTGGGGCAGAATACAAATACACAGGTTCATTTTAAAATATATCTTAAGGGCAGATAAAGAGAAAAAGAAAACATTTGGTGATTTCTTGGAGAATTAGCTTGAGGGATTTATGTCATAGGTATAGCCACAATAATGGAAAAATACGCATATTGAATTTATTGAAGCAATAAGTACTACATGCAATTATTTGGGTGATATTAAAGATATAAGAAAAAATGCATTAAGTTCAAATAGACTTTGTTTTAGCCATTAGTCATAATATGCAAACTATCAATATACAAAAACTGACATCATATATAAAACTGGAGTAAAAGCAGGGCTTTTTTTGTCATAGAACGTCCAGAACGGAGTTCCGGTATCTTTTGTGGATGGAACCTTGTAAGGTAGGCAAGGCAAGTTGTATGACGTGTGTGAGTTCTGGCAGCTTTTTTTTTTTTTTTTTTTTACAAAAAAGTACTGAGTAAAAGTTGTCATACTGTCTTTAAAAAGTTAGGTAAGATGACATCATTTGTAGTACAGTGTACAATCTAGCTTCCATGTGCATATCCAGATATCTTGAGTGACATTTAGTTGCTATAGACAGAATTGGGCATATATTTTTATTGCTACTTGCAAATGGATCTTCTCTTTCTGATTTAATCAACTGATTTCCTTCATCAGTTCTAAGGAAACCTTCCCTGAATATATTCAAGAATAATAAATGAGGTATTTGTAATGAGATGTTAGAATTTAGCTTTGATTTTGCTCTTGTCTTGGACACATGATAAAAAAGCTGTAGTGAAGCTAAGCATCCATTAAAACTTAACTAGCTTTGGCCAAAGGCTGGGTGAGAAATCATCTTGGACATCTATCAATAAAGGGTGTTTTGTGAAGTATATTAATATGAGCAAAGGTCTCCTCCTTAAAAGATTAAAGCAGCAGTGTCTTTGGAAAGCTCATTTTGCTGCTTCTAAGGTCCATACAAGCACAGTAGAATTGCTGAGCTGCAGGTGAAGTGAAGGTTTGATGTGAGTATGATATCACAGTTGGCAGTAAGCCAACCTTTCATAGGCTTTTCACAGTGGAAAAGGTCTTCTCCCCAGTGACTTCTACCTAAATTGGAGAAATTTGAAAAAACATTTGAATGCAATATCTTTGAAGGCCTATAAGAGAGAAATCAAATCATCAAGTTTCCAGACCACATATTATTTAGAGCTTCGCGGATAGGAAAATAATGCTAATTCACTGTATAATGTTCTTTTGTAGAAAAATGGAGACAATTTTAGCCAAGTTCTTTGAATATTTTTTTTTAAATCCATTTACAAATGAAATAAATCTGCTCCAAATAGGAAAGGTTCACAGCTCAATTACAGAGCACATGCTTAGCATGCAAAAGGTCTCGATTAAAATGAGGCTTTGGTAGCAGATGAAGAAAAAATTAGCATCTCCCTTCTGAGGTCATGGAGAGCCCATTGCTTATCTAAGTAGATACAGTATTACTTGGCTAGATGAGCAAATAAACTGACCTGGTATATAAGGTATGCTCTCCAATTGTGTGGAATTACTTTCAGCTGTCTCATGGTTAAGTGATCGTCCACTAGGACTCCAAGGTCCCTCTCACAGTTACTGTTTTTAAGCCAGGTCTGGCCCAATCTGTACTTGTACCTTTAATTTTTCCTTCCTAAATATAAAACTTTGCTTTTCTACATATTCAAACTCATTTTGTTGGACAGGGCCCATTGTTCAAATTTGTCAGGATCTTTTTGGATCCTGAGTTTGTCTTCTGGGCTGTTGGCTACTCCTGAATGTTTGGTGTCATATGCAAATTTGATGAGTTCCCCTTCAATTTCCTCATCTAAGTCATTGATGAAGATATTGAAGAGTACTGGGCCTAAGATGGAACCTTGTGGTACCCACTGCTTACTTCTCTCCATGTGGATGTAATGCCATTGAGGACTACTCGTTGAGTATGGTTTGCCAGCCAGCTACAGATCCATCTGGTGATGATGTTGTCTAATCCACCTTTTTCTAGCTTACCAAGGAGTAGGTTGTGGTCTACTTTACCAAATGCCTTACTGAACTCTAAGTATACTACGTCCACAGTATTTCACTGGTCTACTAGTTTAGTCATTTTATCAAAGAATGAAATAAGATTGGTTTGACATGATCTGTTTTTAATAAACCCATGCTGGCTACTAGTTATAACTTTGTTTGCTTCTATTTTTGCAGATCCATTTTTTATTATCTTTTCTAGGGTCTTCCCAGATATTGATGTAAAACTGATTGGTCTGTAATTTCTTGGGTTCGTTTTTTTCCCCTTTTCTTGAAGATGGGAACCACAGCAGCCCTTTTCCAATCCTCAGGTACTTCTCCGGTGCTCCAGGATTTATGAAAAATGTGGTGCAATGGTTCTGAGATAACATCTGCCAGCTCCTTCAGAACTCCGGGATACAATCTGTCAGACCTTGGTGATTTATATTCATCAAGGTCGGATAGGTGTTTTTTTACCATTTTCTTGCTTATTTTAATTTTTGTTTCTAATTTGTCTTTTGCAGTATTTCTTTTTTTTGATATGTTGGGCTATAATTTCTTTTTGTGTGAAGACTGACGGAAAGTATGAGTTAAGCAGTTCTTCTTTCTCCCTGTTGCCTATTATTTCCTTGCTATCTTCTCTCTTTAGTGGACCTACTTTCCTTGACTTTTTTCTTGTTAATACGTTGGAAGAAACTTTTTTTATTATCCATGATTTCTGTTGCAAGTCTTTGTTCATTCTGAGCCTTTGCTTTCCTGACTTCATCTTTGCTTGTTCTGGCTGTCCGCTGATAATTGGCCTTAGTTATGTGCCCCTCTTTCCATTTTTTGTATTTGTCTTTTTTATCTTTTAGTTTGTCAGTTTGTGTAGCCATGCTGGTTTCTTCTTGAATTTCTTGTTTTTCTTTTTCAGTGGTATTGTGCTGGTCTGAGCTTTTATGATCATAGTTTTCAGAGTTTACCATGCTGTTTGGGTTGTTTTCCCCTTTAGGATTTTCATCCATGGGATATTTCCTAGGTTCTCTTTGAGTTTGTTAAAGTCAGCTCTTTTGAAGTTCAAGACACTGGTTGGATTGTTTTCTGTTGCTAGTGTTTACATTATATTAAATTCCAGTATGACGTGGTAACTTTTGCCTAAGGTTCCGGCAACTTCGATTCCCTCTATCACTTCTTCTATATTTGTTAGAATTAAGTTCAGTATGGTTTTACATCTAGTTCCCTCCTCCACCTTTTGGATGACAAAGTTGTCGGCTAGGATGTTTAGGAATCTGTTTGATCTCCCGCTCGCTGCAGAATTTGTCTTCCAGTTGATATCTGGATAGTTGAAGTCTCCCATTACTATTATGGTATGCTTCCTACATACATTTACTAGCTGGTTGGCAAAGCATTCATCTGTTCCTTCTAATTGGTTGGCCGTCCTGTAATATACACATATGGCAATGTCACTTTTTTTCTCTTTTATATTGACCCATATACATTCTGGAGAGATTTTATCTTGGATCATGTGCATTTCTGTAGATATGTAGTGTTCTCTTACATATAGTGCAACACTCCCTCCTCTTTTTATAGACCTGCTTCTTTTGAACAATTTGTATCTGTCCATCAGTCCATTCCATTCATGGGTTTTGTCCCACCAGGTTTCTGTAACGCCAACTATGTCATACCCTCTGTCGTGTATTATTGCTTCTAGTTCACCCTGTTTGTTCCCCAAGCTTTGAGCATTTGCATATAAGCATTTAAGAATTTTATGCCTGTTTGTAGGTATGTTTCCTGCATCTCCTGATTGTTGTTTGGTTTTTTTTCCTCATCTCTGCCTACCTCATTGTTTCATTTGTTTTCTTGGGATTTATGATTGGTTTTGGGTTCTAGAGATTCTAAAGATTGGTCACCCTCCCCCCCTCAATTTTAGTTTAAAACCCTCCTGATGAGTTGGGCCAGTCTTTTTCCAAGTATATTTTTCCCTGTTTTCATGAGGTCCAGCCCATCCCTTGCCAAGAGCCCTTCGCGTGGGGAATGCAGTCCATGATCCAAACCACTTTTGAAAAGCCTTGCCAAAACAAAAACAAAAAAAACCCCTGCAGCCATTTGTCCAGCTAGTCACAAGGAGTAGGACACACACACAAGTTATTTGATAGTGCATTAAATATTACTTTTTTATGTGTTTTACTGCTGTTTTTATTACAGATTAGTTGAAAATGCTTTAGCAGTAAGAGAAAATGTATAAAATTTATTAAACAGAAGTAGAGGTAATAGTGAAGGTGATAATTCCCTAACTTTTCAGTACTGGACTGCAGTCCACAATCTTCCAAGTGGTATACTCAAGAGAGTATTATTTCTGCGATCCTAAACCAGCCTCCCTCCCCCTACCCCCCAAGAGGTCAGCTGAGAATATGTAGTAGTCAAGGAACCATCCAAGATGTTTCTTAGCAGCAAGACAAGTTACTGTTAATGGTTCTTTGGAATTAAACTCAAACCCAGAGCTGGATTTTTTTCTGGTGAAAATTTTTTTTCTGCTGTGTCCCTTTAAGGCCAACTTTTTCTGGCTGCTCAGCAGTTCATGCCATTAACACTCAGTCCTGTAAGTTTCCAGTATTACTGAACTCTCTGTGACCTTCACAGACCATAATTGCTTTAGCATAGGATAGACAATAACAGTAATAAACTCCCACCACCACAATAGCGAAGCTCAAAATGCAGTTTAAACCCCCCCTCCCCAAGCACATAAGACTACATTTCCTCTTTGTTGTTCTGAGATTAATAATATAGAGTGGGAATGGCCATTTTCCCCCCAACCCTGAAACCATTTTAAATGTTTGAGTTTGTGATCTGGCAAGGAGCCAAAGTACCACTGTGAGTTGACTGTCCCTGCCTCCAGAAATGCTTTTCTCAATTATGTGGCTACCCACTAAGGACACATTTTAGCAGGAAGTTCTCCTGTGCATTAACATAAATTGGAGCCCGTTACTTTTCTCCTTTTGCAGATCTCCTTTCAACCATCATTGACTAGGGAGCAATTGATGAAGGAATCACATGAAATTATATATTTTTTATTCTGTTGGATTAGATGTTTATTATTCCTCTATATAGATCACCTAAAACTCTAGGTCAATTCACTTCAAGGTTTCTTAGGACTACAACACCCAGCATTCAAAGCCTACTAAATGGCATTAGACTGGTGAAGCTTGCTAAAATTTACTTTTAGTTGCCCACTAGCAGACTTAACCAACAAATTATGCAGGTGTCCTCATATTGGAAGAATGCTAGGATATTTATAGAGAACTCCCTAAATCAGAGGTCACCAACCTTTGTTGGTTGGCGGACTGGAGAAAAAGGGAGGGGGAAGCATTTTATATGCATGTGTGTGCACGCATGAGCATGGGGCCACAAGCACATGGATGCTGCAAACAGGGCAGGGCTAGCACCTGCATGATACTCACTAGCCCTGCCCCATTCTTGCGTGGTGCAGTACCTTGTTTCTGTGCCCTGCGGCGTGGTGGTGGCCATTCTGCACCTTACAGTGTGGCGGTGGCCCATTTTTGCACCCTGTGGTGCGGCGGTGGTGCTAGCTCAAGTGAAGGGGCCGCAGCCCACAGGTTGTGGACCTCTGCCCTAGATCCAATCAGTCATCAGCTCTCCTTGGCAATGTCATCCTGCACTGGTGGAGGGTGCACCATTTCTCCACCGACTTTCTATCTGCAAGCTTTCCACAAGGAAAGATTTCCAGTTACTGCCCTTTCAGCCGCCATAACTTTATAACCTTAGGGTAATAAACAAAGCCAATTGCTTTACCTGAGTCAGATAGTATTGGAAAGAAGACTATGATTATGAAAATTAGTGTACAGTTAGTCCTTGACTTCCAACTGCAATTGAGCCCCAAATTTTTGTTGCTAAGCAAGGCACTAAGTGAGTTTTGCCCCATTTTATGACCTTTCTTGCCACCATTATTAAGTGAATCTCTGCAAGTGTTAAGTTAGTAACAAGGTTGTTAAGTGAATCTGGCTTCCCCTTGACTTTGCTTGTCAGATAGTCCTGAAAGGTGATCACATGATCCTGGAGACACTGCAACCATCATAAATATGAACCATTTGACAAGTATCTAAATTTTAATCATGTGACTATGCAGTTGCTGCAGTCATAAGTCCCTTTTTTCAGTGCCATTGTAACTTTGAATGGTCACTAAATGAATGATTGTAAGTCAAGGACTACCTGGTACTTTGGTTTTGATGCTATATGATAGCTGTTAGGAACTCCTTTTTGCACAAATGGAAGCTTCTGGATAGCTACTATTTAGAACCCGCTGCAGTTGTCTAAACCTGACATACTCAACAAATAGTCTTACTCAGTGGTGGGATTCAAGTATGTGAACAACCGGTTCTCTGTGTGGATGCCGCTTTCGGAAGTCCATTCTTGGCCAGGGCAACAAAAAATTAGCTACCGTTTCTGCCGAAGTGGTGCGAACCGGCTGAATCCCACCACTGGTCTCACTGCATATTCTCTACATGAATTTTAAACCAGATCTGTTCAATTCATGAATTAAAAATCATACATTTAACTTGTTAAAAATCAATTCAATTTTAAGCTATCATATCTATATACGATTACTAAAAACTAAACACATAACAAAGTGCTCATTTCTGAAGCAGCAGAGGGGAAACTTTTTGTCAGTAAATGCTATTTAGAAACTGGGAGTGGATGGCATAATGCTTGCTTGGCAGGACTGTCAGACATAATGTGCTTTCATAGAAGAGCATTTACTTCAACTCTAATAGGAAACTGCTAAAGGCAAGGCATTCTAAATATAGGCCATAAAGTCTATCAAATTCTTTAGCATCTTTATTGGAACTAGCTCTAGGATATAATCAGTATTAGTTGATTATTTTTCTTTCTTTACAAAGAGTTGTGGCATTGTTTAACCATACAGGAATAATTCTGAATTCAAATTTTCTGTGCCAAAAGGGGATTGAATTGAGGGCAGACCCCTTTGTTTGGCGCCTATATCCCCATATGTAAGGTTGCCAAATTAATTGAATGAGGTTCTTGTGATGAATGTGGATTACAAAATTATTGGCACTGTTAGGGCTGCTTCTAGCTGCCTTGAGAAATTTTCCTGAAACAGTCACCTCTATGAGCTGGAAAATGCAACACAATCTTTCCACAAGGCCAGATGTGAGCCATATGGTGACCTAAGAAAGAACAGTAAGTCTTGCCCAGTGAAAGAAATATTATCATAGTCATTGGTGTATGACCAGAAAATTTGGCTTTTTTCTTAAGTTTTCTTATTCTTTACATTAGAAGTAAACACCATCAAAAACAACTACCATATTACCAAGAATATACTATATGCACCTACAATAACAACAGGAAATATGAGTTACTTCATTATTTATTAAAAAAAAACTTCACATATTGTTTTTCCACTTCATAGAAAAAACCCTAACTGAAATATTTCTTAATTTTTGTCCCATTGCACACTATGAGAGATGGAATCATAATCAGCTTTATGTCTTCTTTTTAAGACTTTCCTATATTGGGACCCCAGGGCTGTCAGGGCTAAGTTCCAATCTCACTTTGCTCACCCTGCTTTCCTAATTTAAGAATTTGCTGTGATAGATGAACAGACTCCAAATTCTATGACTTGAGGAAAGAGTTGTAATGGCATGTGGAAATAGCTTTAGGAGATGGAAGGGAGAATCTCAGACTAAACAACCATCCTGTAAAACGTATCTTAGCCCACAGAAGGAAAAAGGGCATGGGAAATATCTCAGAAAGGACCTCCCTAGTTTTCTGGAAAGTATGATGTCAGCCCTTTGAAGCAGCCTAGACAAGAAATAAACTGATACTACCTTTACTGTAAGGTTATAGCAACAGAATCTTGGAAGTCTAAAAGCATTCATTTTTACTTTGCAGGAATCATTAATATATTGGTACACAACAGCTCTATTTCTTTACTCCAGGCCATGCAGGAGATGCAGTGGAACCTTTTTAAACCTGGATGGTATGAAACAGATTCAGATTCAATCCCAACTGGTACCTTTAGCTTTGGGTGGGTGGTACTTCCCTCTAAAGGAGTAGGTTATGCAATTTGGGACTTCTTCTAGTTTATGGCTCCTGCAAAAGCAGCAATTTAAATCCAAGACCTTCCTTAATATAATCATTCATGTACTTGTTTAATTCTTCAGTTTAGTGGTTACTGAATTACATAAGACTCTGGGCAGCTTACAACATTAAAAATAAAACAAATATCGTTTTCTTTGTTTTCTTTTCACAATTGCATCCAGAAGAAAAAAGGCATTTAATGGATAGAATTCTACAGGGGCTCATTGCCACTCAATCTTAAGGCCTGTGGAAAAACCCGGTTATAATGTATTTTTGAACATCATCAAGTTTAGAACCATATGGATCTTGGGGGGACGGGAGAGGTGTGTGGAATCCCAATAAATGGAATTGTTTGATTGAAGAGACATGGAATGCATCCATACTGCTTGATCTTCTAGGATGACAAGAGGCTCAACAGCTAATCAGGTCTTATGCTATGAAGGCTTTGGAGGGCTATGAAGTGGCACCTTGAATCCCACTCAAGAAATCAAGTGAAAATCAATGCGGCTAATGCTATGTGGGTAAATTGAGGCATTATCTTTATTGCCTGTGCGGCTGTATTCTGGACTAGCTGTAGTTCATTTATGAAATGTGTATCTCTTCACAATTTATCAACATCATCCGGAAGACAGTGAAAAGATACCCTTCCATATGACCTTTCAAGTGGGCAGTGTCATATGAGAATGATAGCAATATTTGTGGCAAAAAAATAATAATATCAGAGAGCCAGTTTGGATTAGGGATTAAGGTATCAGATTAGAAACCAGGAGAATGTGAGTCTATTCCCACTTTAGGCATAAAAGCCAGCTAAGTGACTTTGGGCCAGTCATTTTCTCTCGACCCAACTCATCTCATAGGTCAGGGGTAGGCAGCCTTGGCTCTTTTATGATTCGTGGACTTCAACTCCCAGAATTCCTGAGCCAGGAATGGCTCAGGAATTCTGGGAGTTGAAGTCCACGAGTCATAAAAGAGCCAAAGTTGCCTACCCCTGCCATAGTTTGTTGTGGGAAAAAGAGGCAGAGGAATGAGTATTAAGCATGTTTGCCACTTCAATTATTTATAAAAATAATAAAGCCAGGATAAAAATAAATAATTTTTTTAAAAAATAAATTATTTAGGATTGATGATTTTTGATGTTTTTATTGGTTTTGGATGTAGAATCAATAAAAAAGCAGAATATAAATAATTTGGTGGATTGCTGACTGGCACGTTGGCTCAATAGATATAGATGGGTAATGAATGGACAAATGGAAAGATATAGAGAGGCAGAGAAGCAGACTTTTCTCTGCACAAATCTCCTGCCATTTTACAATATCAGGGTAACTTCCTAAAATGATACGCTGCCCCTTCCTCTCCCCCCCCCTTTTTATTCTGTAGAACAACATTTGCTAAATAAATAAAGAATGGTTTCCTTCCATACATTTGAAACAATAACCTAGACATTTGATTTTCAGTAGAAGAGAGATTCCTTTCAAAATATGTTGTAGGCTAGGCTAGGGAAAAAAAGGAATTAGTGTAAAAAGTCATTCATTTATTTTAGTTCTGTAAATTATTATGGTTACTGAATGAAAGTTAGAAATGTCTGGTAAACTGCCAATGATCTACCAACAGATTCTCATACATCTTTATATATCCATATCATCTATCATCCACTTCACAAGAATAAACTGTAGAGCAGGGGTCTTCAAACTTGGCCCTTTTATGACTTGTGGACTTCAACTCCCAGAATTCCTCAGCCAGCCATGCTGGCTGAGGAATTCTGGGAGTTGAAGTCCACAAGTCATACAAGGGCCAAGTCTGAAGACCTCTGCTGTAGAAGGTAACATGTTTTTTGCAAGTTTTATTAGATCACAACCAATCAGTAGTGGGATTTTTGTACCCTATGATCCCCAGCATGTAATCTATGGATTAGATCCTTGTCACACATAGTTAGTGAATGTGGCCAAGGAGGTAACGAGATGCTGAATACAGAGGGTAGGAAATGCATCCTTGACCATGCCCCCCATCCTGGCCATCTCTTGTCCAAACTATTTCACCAGTTTTCTAACCATCCTTTTTTAAACAGACATTTCTTCTAAAGACTGGCTGAGCTGAAGTTAGATGAAATGGATAAGCTCGACCCTTACCTTGGGGTGGGATTTATTATGGTATCCTTCAAGTACTAGCTGCAAGAGCTGCAAATAAAATGCACCGTTTTCCAGTGGCTTTCTCCCTTCCCAAGTGGCCTGTTCCAATTGATGGGATGGAAAGAGGGTTAAGCCCTCTGTTATATGTTAGTGCAATACTCTCCCCAGTATTGTTTAAACTGCTGAGAGAAATCATCTATTGGCTTAGGTTATCATCAATATAGTAGCGACATCCAGTTATATATGTCCATCCTAGACTGGGCAAGAAAGTCTGTGGTCCTGGCTTGATGCCTGGCGTCATGTTCCTGGATAGGAACAATAGGCTTAATCTAAATCTTACCAGAATAGGGTGACTTTGGAAGCCAATTAAATCAAGCCTTTACTGATAATTACTCATGGCCATGTTACTTTGCAATTGGATTTTGTGCAATGAATTTTACATAGACCTGTTCTTGAAGACAACGTGGTCTTCAGCATACAACAGCCCAGATAATTATGGGCTCACCAAAATTTGCCCATGTAACCCACTATTGAAGCTGCATTATTGCCAACCCAGTCATACAAAAAAATACTATATTCAGGAATATCTGGTTTGAACCTTCTAGGATGTCTCCCTCCTTTGGAATATCTCGTCCTCAGAAATCTTTGCAAAACTCTTCAGAAAAGTATTAAGGGGATAAGTAAGATCATGCCACTCTTAAACAGTGACTCATTGGAATGATGGTTTATAATTGATTTAATTTGGTTTGTGTCTTTAATTGTATACAGTATATACATACTGTAAACCACTTGGAGTCTCTAGAAAACATGTGGCGTATAATTAGTAATGGTAAATTTACTTTTCTCTGTGCATGTAACAGTTTGTGTTATCGAGAAGAAAGAAATAAAAATGCACTATTTCATGAGGAAACATGTTAAAATAGTGGCAGAATTTTGCTGCATTTGCTGATAGATTATAATTTCTCCAAAAATATCAATAATCATCATTTTCATGGGAATTAGACTTAAAATAATTCATATTTATTGGATTATTTTTCTTATTATTTTGCCTCTCACTATTCCTGTTTAGTGACAGATTGCTAAAATGCCACTAAGATTACTAAGATGATTTTCAGATTACATACTGAAAAGCTGCTCTTTGTGCATGAATAGAAGAACACCTATGCAAATGCGTGAAATCAAATGACAAATAGTTGTAATATATGCTAGAGCTGAAATACATTGAAAATAGAAAACAGAAAGATCAACCAGTCCTAACGTTAAAATCTCCCAGCGTATGGAAGAGTAAACTCCAGAAGGACAAATTAATGAAGAAAAGATGTTTCCAGGGCTTGTTTCCAAGAAATTAAACATACCATTTCCCCCAACTGCTATAAAATATATGAATTGCTTTCAGTCATTGGGGTGGACTTCTATCTTTGGTAAATATACATCCATCAATAATAAACATGATAAACTTGTGTGAAGCATTAGGGTGAGAGATTTTATCAGGTTTTTGCAAGATAATGTTGTGACTTTCACAAGAAGCAGTGCTGTTTTAGCATAACCTGCATTTATATACTGTAAATATTCTACTAGTAAATGCAAATTACTGAATCAAAGCCCCAGGTTTAGTTAGCCACAAATTCTTAGGGCTGTGGGGATACATAACTCATTTCCTAAGAAAAGTCTGTTTTCATACCAAACTTGTTATGAATAAAACCACTGGAGTTGGGAAAAAAACATCCTAGAGAGTTTATAATGGCTGCTGACACCAGGCCAGTTTTCCTTCTCAATCCCTATAAAAGCTACCAATCTTAAATCATCGGTAAAGGCGCAGTGCTTACTTGCCCTCATCATTCAAGCATGTCTTTACATCAGGGACTAAATCCATCATGACATAGTTTAAGCAAGAAATTTATTACATGGTATCTAAAAGCCCTTCAGAGTGAGTCTAAAAAATTAAAAATAGGATTAAGCTTTCAGCATAAAGCACATGCATCCCAAGAAAATATTGATGAATAAATAACACACCTTAAAAATGTGAAAGATATTTATACTTATGCAGTGCTTTTTTTCTAAAAAAAAAAAAAAAAAGTGCTGGAACTCACACACGTCATACAACCCGCCTTGCCTACCTTACAAGATTCCATCCAAAAAAGGTCCCAGAACTCCGTTCTGGGTGTTCTATGAGAAAAAAAGCCCTGTACTTATGTTTCAAGAGTCCATAACCCAAGTTGACCGGCTGCCCCAGTTGAATGTTAATATAGCAAAACTAAAATGCATTTGAGTAATCAAAAAAAAAAAAAAAAGAGAGACAGATAAAATCCTGTTTTTTAAAAAAATCTCTCCCTCACCCTCTCTTTTTACTCTCTAGACTATGCTGTAGTCTTGAAATAAAACCAAAATTCCATCTGGTTATGCTCTGGCTATTTATCATAGTTAGTTAAAACTCACCTTATTAAAACAGTCTGGGTGTGCTATGTTGCTTGTACATAGCCATTATAACAATAAGCTTCATTCTCTAATGTCTACTATTAAATGTCTCAAATGGCCTAGGTGATTGTTTCATTCAAAAATAACACTGTGCCATTGTAATAATATATTCAAGCATGAAAATTGTTGTAATAGACATGTATGGGTTCATTTATATCACTCCTACAAATCAGTTACTAACTAAGAGAAAAAAAATGTATTGGAGAACATCAGAACCAGGTTTTGGACATGGTATGAAAAATTACAACAAACAGGTAGAACTCATATGAGTTTCTACCATTCAGGTTATGACTTCTAAAATCCTTAGTGCCAAGTGGAGACATAATCCATCTCTTCTTTCTGGAACAACCAAGTACAAATGAAAGTGTGTGGTTATAGAAATCAAGTTTGCTTACAATAGCCACTATGGATCTGGAATAGCATCTAAATTTCTTCTCTATGGCTACTGTTTCTATGATTCATGCCTAGAGTGTAAGACACTGATAGGGTTTTTTTTTCTTCTAAATTTGGTTTATCTCTATCCTTGTGAAAATAAATTTTATACCAGTACAAAGGTTTTATTTATTAATGCTCCTATTCAATAACTGAGGTGTTCTAAATATCTTATTGAACAACAGAACATTTATGGAACATACCAACCCACATTCACAGCACAGTGGGGTTTATTGATGGTTTGGTCATATATATCTTCCCCAATATTGAATACATATTGATAATATCTATATCATAGGAATGTAATCATTAAGTAAAGGTATAGAATTGAGTGCACAATGTATTACTGTGACTCAGAGGAATGCATTATTTAAAAAAAAACTAATAAAAACAGGAACAGTCTGTACTTATTGAGAAGTGCTTTAATTTGATCCTTTTTTTCTGTGGAAAAAAATGTTACAAGCATTTTATCAGCTGAAAATTGCCTAAAGGCCAGAAGGTCTATTTCATTTGCCAATTGTCAGAGAAATGTTGCCAACATGCTGAAGGTGATAAACTTGGTTTCATTGAAAACATCAGGCAGATTCCTGGCTAGGAAAGCCACTGTAAAGCTGATAACAGCAAGGAGGCCCATATAGCCCAAGATACAGTAGAAGATGAAGACCGATGCTTCTAGAATGATTTCTTGTACCACTGAATTCATGTCAACATCTGGGAATGGAGGAGAGGTTGCCACCCATATAATGGAAATAATACTTTAAATACCACAACAGCCCAAAATTATGAAAATGACAAGTTTTTTCCCAACACATCTGCTCATCATGGACCCAGGCTTAGTGGCCATGAAAGCAAGAACCACAACAATGGAACAGTTTAAAACAGTCATAGAAAACTGAGTTACCCAGTTGGTATGGAAGAACTTACTAAAGTGCAGCCAAAAGAATCCTTGAAGGAGAATGTTGAGCAACGATATCAACATTGGCCTATCTGAATATTGAGTTCCTTCTGACAAAATCAGTAACTGAAATACTGCATGATTTTTGAGCAATTCTCTGTATTATACTCCTGTTTGATAACTGCGTACATATAGTTCTAGATTTATGGTGATTCATTTAATGATGTTTAAACGTCGCAACCAGTTCAAAACAAAAGTGACTTAACAATCATTTAAGTACTCAGACTTAAGGGTTCCAAAATGATCATCAATTAACTTGCTGGCTGTGAAATTCAAAATAAAAGTTTGCATAGTATTCATTATATAACTGTCTACAGTGAAAGAATATGATAAAAATAGGGGTGGTTGGCAAGGATGACAAGGTGAATAGTGTTGGTATATAATAAATTTAGCTATTTTTTACTGCCTTCAATTTTTTTGTTTGTCATATGTTAATTCTTTTCTGCACCTTGCATAGTGTTGCTTACCTTGAAAGGAAATAATGCAATGTGTATGCATGTATGGGTGACTACACACTGCTCTTTAGTCAATTGTTACCTAAGAAAAAAATCCTATTTAAAATTTGAGTTGTTGTAAATGTTTCATCTATTAAGGTCAATGTTGGAATCATAACACCATCTAATTTTTGTAGAGTTTATTTTCTTTCATGAGCTATGCTTGTTAGAACTGTGTGAATGCTTCCACTAAACGATTGAACTACACAATTTTAGCTGTATGTACTTTGACACTTTCTTTTTTTATGTGGATATTTGTAATACAAGGGGACAAGCTGGGAATACAATGCTATATAAAAAAAATTTGGGGGAAGAAATAATTTTAATATCTGTTCTATTTCCAAATAGAATTTCTTGTACAAGAAAATCCACAGAGTATGAACTATTGACTGCCATAGATCAGATTTCATATGTAGATAAACAATAAACTTCACAGTCTTACTCTAATCTATGGTATTGTAACCTGAGGCCTGCCAAGAAATTGTTGCTGTCAAGTGATATTGGATAAGTGTTTTTACCATTTTAACAAGAACCAGACGATTTAATTTTTTCTGGACATCTATGTCACGGACAAGAAAGATGAGGAAATGATGAAATGCATGAGATCATCACCCACAGTAACGTATACACTTAATACCATATCAAAACTTTGAAGAATTCAGATGGCACTTCATGAAGAAAACATATGAATTCAAATATTTTCAACTAATGTTGTAAAGTGGCGAATCCAATGATTGGTCTTTGATAATGGGTTATGGCTGCAAAATGACTGAAATTAAATTTAATAGGTTTCTAAACTGAATCATAGGTGAGCAGAAATAAGGAGTAGGGATTGTATACAGAAGACTTGTTGAGGATGAGGAGCCTGAATACAAGTTAGAACTTAAACCGTGAAGCAAACTAGAATTCATCTTAGCTATTCCAGTCTTAATTTCCTGGAGTTTTTGGAACTTTGTCATAGTTAAAATGAAATAATGCTAGGCTAAATCACATAGGTTAGTGATAATTGTTGGAATGTACTGAGGTTTTATGAAAGGCAACTTCTTAAGTTCCAAAACTATTACTATAAGAATACTTTTAACCATAATAGATATATAATTCTTGAAACAGATATGGGACATAGGAATGAATTTGTAAAGAGTTAGGAACTGTGCTGGTCACATGAATGTTTGTTTTATTTTATTCCCTACTGCAATGAAATGTTGAAAATGCAGTAAAGGTTTGGAAAGCAATTTGGTCTAAAATAATCCAAAATCCATGTTTAAAACAGTATTTCTATTAGGCAAACTGAAGGCTCCCAAAACAGCATGCAACTTTCTGAGTTTCCAAGAACTATTAATCAGGCAAAAATGTTAAACATACTGCAAAAAAATAAAAAAGTTGGCTAGGCAAAAAATATAACTTATATAAAATCTGATTCAAATTACAGTGTCTGAGAGAATGCTGGAACAATCTACAGGTGTATAAAATCTGATTCAAATTACAGTGTCTGAGAGAAGGCTGGAACAATCTACAGGCAAGCAAATTCAATTATGTTTGTTATTGAAGTGAAGTTGGATTTTACGTTGTCTCACTATATCATGCTGTTTGATGTAGTGGTTAAGGCATCAGGCTAGAAATTGGGAGACCATGAGTTCTAGTTCCACAGAGCCACAAATCAGGGTGACCTTGGGCCAGCCACACCGTTTCAACTCAAGAAAGCAGCCAATGGCACATCCAAAATATTGCCAAGGAAACTGGAGGGACCAGATCAGGCAAGTTACCAGGTGTCAGAAATTGCCTGAAAGGCACCCCAAAATAAAACAAAACTTCCATGCAGGGTGCATGATGTAGCTATTATTATTTCAATGAATATTTGCAAATTATGAAATGCAATAGAACATTTTTTTTCTTGGCAATTTTAAATGTAACACAATGACTTACAACCAACTGTTCATTATTTTATCACTCTGCCTTAAAAACACTGTTTTGGCATGATCCTGGTAGAATACCCCTGAAGTAGATCAGATTGATTTGAAAGACTCTTACTCTAATAAATGTTTGACCTCTGGGTCTCTTGAATTCACTTGACAGGAGAACTCGGGAACCAATCATCTTGGTGGAACATCCTATTCTGTAGCCCTCATTTGATAAAGGCCTTGACTGCTTTCAACCTTTTCAAGATGATTAGATGAAAGCTGCTCTCTCAAAGTGAAAAGGTTAATTGACTACTCTGTGGTTAATCAATCACTTGAAAAGACTGAACACTGGTAGCTTCTTCTACCAGAGTTCTTGTATAGTCATATGGGAACATCTATAAGTTAAAGAACAAATAAAACAGATAATCCATTCTGTTTCTGGATGCCACCGCCAAATCCTTTTTGGCAGTAATGGGTTATTTAAAATGGTCTGTATATTACACTCGAAAGATAAAACAGTAAGAATGCTATATTACAGATTATGATCCAGCCATGAGAAATGAATGTTAAACAGCTACAAGGTAATCCAAAAGGTATAGCTTCACCTATTTTTAAAAAGCAGATTGAGTAGGCTAGCAGTGGGCACCCAGATGTTTTGGATTATAAACTTCACAACACCTTATTCATGCCATGCTTACTTCGGCCAACAGGAATTGGTCTAATAATTTAGAAGAAAGCAGGTTTTCTGTCCCTGGAATAACCAAATTATTACTATGGGACATGTAGAAAGTGGATCTGATATTGGACTTATGGGCACCAATCAAAGTCCTTGATGGAGGAAAGGATTAATCAATCTTCTCTAGTCAGAATGCAGAACTTGGGATTATTTACTGTCTGGAGGAAATTTATCCTCTATGCTCGCATGTATTGGTTTCAGTTGAAACCAATCTCCATGAATTTCCTACCCTATAGGAGACCAACAGGCCATTAGCTGTCTGTTTCCCGTGTGTGCTTCAGGTGTAGTCTTAAGTTCTATGCATCTCTCGTTTATACTCTAATTTCTAATAGTCTAATTTTTAGCAGAAATTTGGCAATACAATCACTTCTCCATGAAAACTAGAATGAATCTTGGATGTGAAACATGAATCCAGCCTAGAACCACCCTGTTTTGGTGGAATTCACATAGATCTCCTCTTACTGGGAAGAACCCTAACCCCTAACTATTCTGGTAGCGTTGGAAGCAATTAAGAAGGCCATCTTCCATGGTGAAGATATTGGTGGAAATTTGTCTGATGTACTCATACAGAATAATAAGTCAGTGCCTTGAAGGCCAAAGTAAAATGCCATTAATAGAAGTATATAGCTGGGGATATAAGACACGAGCACATTTGCAAACATGGTGTATTTAAGGGGGTCCCAAACAGAAGTCTCTTGTTTATTGTAAATCCTAGCTTATATCAGCTGGAAATGGGAGGCGTAACCCGCTTCCTATCATAATTACACTTACTTTATGAAAATCAGATTCCATGAAAAGGGTATAAATATACACAAGGTAAGTTCACTTTTCCCTAGGGGCTATCTACTGTACAATGTAGCATGGGGGTCATCATCCTGGATCTATTGCAGTATAGTGCAACATTATTTTTTATGTCCCCTTGATTACCATGAACAGATTGTGAATGTGAATCCTTTCCATGAAAATGTACATAATGTTGATTTTACACTAGTTCTACGCAATTGTTTACACTGGAGGTGGCTTGTCTAATAGCAGTCCTTTTAATACAATTCATGAAATGTCCAGTAAGCAACAAGATCAGAAACCAAACTGAAAATATGTTCCAGCCAAAATTACGCTTTTAAAAGGATCTCAGTAAAACAATTAAACATGCCTCTTTCTTGCTAAGTGATAGAATTTAGAAGTACTTGTGACTATACAAAATATTTTTCATGTGAACACTGTAGAGATGTTGGATGAGAAGGATACCTTATTAAAATCAAGGGCAGCAAGTGAGCAATTGATTATCCATTCAAACTCATTCTATTCAAGTCATTTTCAGCAGAGACAAGCTGATACACCAAAAACCTGAGTAAGAATAACTGTTGGAAAAAGGCTACTTTTTTCATTTTCTTTTCTACAATCTGAGATTCAACTGGCATTTGTGATTCCCTAGCTTAGGGATTTGATTAGAGGAATTGGAAAGCTAAAAACAGTTCTCTGATATATGCCCAATCTAGTGACCCATTTAGTCTACCCAATGGGCTGGTTTGTGTGCATTATCTATTATAATATGGGAGAGAGTAGAGGAGGGGGGAGGAGGAGTAGGAGAAAAAGAAAATTTTTTTCCTTTTCAACAATGCATATGATTCACTGAATACTGCTTCTAACTGCCCTGAGGAGTACTGAGCTGGCTGGGTATAGCATTATTTTGTAGGGATATGCTGAGTGCATCCATTGGAACAAGTATTTAATTTTTCCAAACCATAAAAACATGCTCAAATAGTTAAATATTTAAAAATCTTGCAATTTTATTTGCATATAAAGGCCGCTAGATATATAATATCGCAATAAATTTAAAGAAACACCTGCTTTCCTAAATTCCATGAAGATAACATAAAACAGAAGAAAGCTCAATAGCATTTACAGTGGTAGAACAGAAGTAACTATCTGCAACAATATTTTGTGCTAGCAAGATTGCATTTACACACAGTGCAAAATAAGAAAAAAAAAAGAAATGGAAAGACAATTCAATAATATTTTAAATATAAAGGACAACAAAGCCTTATTTTAGTTAGGCTTGATTGTATTCATTTGATTCTATACATGCCCAGAAACTGCACAAAGATTTTAAACTCAAGCTCTTGAAGGCCTTGAGCGATTGGAAAACATGTATCACATCCTTCATAATTTAGATGTGCTATACAGCATAATTTTGGAGATGCTACGCTGGCAATATTAGATGCCTTGCTTTGTTATAATGCACAAAAAATATATATAAAAATCCATATTTAAAAGGAGTCCGCATTTACATGTTTTTACTGCATGGAACACCTGCTCATTGCAGTTTTCATTCCCATATTTTTAAAACTAAAATAATTTAAGAAATTCACCCAAATTGTGACAATTTAGATAATCATATACAGGATGTTGCTATCTAACTGATAATTAAAGCAGGCAGACAAACTAAACCTAGAAAGCTATTTTCCCTCACTACTGCAATACCATTAATAAGCAGAATTTCATAGAACGCATATGTATCAATCAAAAAACTGATCCCTGATCCAGCAATCAGTTGTGGACACAGGAGCTCTGATGGGTAAAGATTCTTCCAGATCAAGAATTCTTTTCAAGAAAGAGATGATTCACTGAAATGAATGGAGAATCCACATCGAGTTTAATAATTCTGTGGCCACAGCCTAGCACAAATGTAAGCATATCTAGAACCATCAATTCCAGAAGTTTTCAATATACTTCATTCAATACTAAATTGTGACCTGCATTGCACAGGGACATATCCCAACCTCTGATTCATGGAACATATACATGCTAATAAAAATGAGGAAAGAATGGTATTTTATCATTGGAGATCCCCCCCCCAAGAAAACAATAACATTTGTGCAAATTTGGATCTGGTGTGTTTTTTTTAAACAATGCCTTTTATAATCTTATTTAATAATATTAAAATAAGGTGTCTCACTCATTAAAAGAAAGCTTGGCTGTCCTTTTGAGAACATTAACAATTTACAATGGCAAGTTAATTAAGAGAACATAAAACTTCATTTTACAAATTCACGTTTTATCAATTTTCAAATGGATGCTGCATTTCCGAGAGAGAGAGAGAGAGAGAGAGAGAGAGAGAGAGAGAGAGAGCACAACCCCTATCTTTCCCCCCCCCCCTTTGTAACAACAATTTACAAAAAAGCCCTACATTGTTTGTAAAGAAACATGAATGTTTTGTAATTAGAAAAATGGCAGTTTATAGACCTTCCCCAGTGGAGTAGTGGTCTTTCATGATCCTTGTGGGGTGGGCAGGTCAAATATAATTGGTGGGTTGGTTGGCTGAAAGCTGACTGTACACGTTGAGGCATTAATGTATGTTGTGTAACCATCTGTCATAATGCCGTAACCTGTAGAGAAAATGTGTTACATTTACTGTGATGTAAACAAACATTGACCTAGTATAATGCCCTCTCAGGGACAAAAGGAGCGGGGAAATGTTCTAAACACACTTTGGAAACTGCATTCAGTTAAAGCTTTAAACATATTTCCAGTAAGCTAAAATCACCCACATAATTCTTTCCCTGGGCTTTTAAGCAATAAAATTTTGCTTTAGTATGAACTAAAAAAAAGTTAAGAAGATAAAGGTGTCTTCCGTTTACATTATAAAAATTGTTTCTAAACTGGACTGTAGGTTCATCATATGTAAAATATAACCATGATGTAAGACAATGCTTAATTTAATTGGTGTTAACACCGCTTTCATTACATGGGCAATTTAGCTATCTGATATATCATGAAGTCACTTCAAAGAACTTGTCAAAAACATTTCCACTGCCTCCCAAACATTTTTTTTTAAATTCAATTTAAAAAAAAATCAGATTATCCACAAGTCCATTAGACTCTTGTCTGTGTACTTCATCGGCATTTGGCAGGGCGTGCTATTTAAAGCAGGGGTCCCCAAGATGTGGGCCGCAACCCATTGCTGGTCTGTGTCCTCTTTGTAACAGGGCTGGGTGTCTGTGCATGCCCGCATCTCCACTCATGCGACTGGCAGTGCTCGCAACTCTACTTGTGCAAGCAGCGGGCACTGGTGCTTGCAGCCCCATTTCACAAATGAAGCTATGTGCATGTGCGTGCCTGCCCCACTTCCCACCCTCCCTCCTGCGCCAGGCCCCCAATCCGTAAAGATTGGGGAAACACTGATTTAAAGTACGATGAACACAGAACATAAATATGTTCCTCTTTGTTCAACAACCTGTTCCGTTGCAGATGCCACATATATGTGGTATAAAATGCTATCAATAAACTGGTGGGAAAATGGCAGAAAAAGGAGAATCGAAACAGAGCACCAGTTTTCTCCCTGCAATGTAGAAAGTGGTGCCGTGATGTTGTCTTTTGCTGTGTTGCTGATTACAAAGAGTAAAGGGCACCAGCGTGTGGTGCCCTGTAATTTTCTACTTATTCTGAAATTTGTCAACAGGATAGGACAATGCTAGATGATGTCTAAACTCTTCCCAGCCTACTCCTATTCACTCTCTTCAGTGTTGGAACTTTCTTTGGGCTCACAAAGGAAGCTTAAAAGCTCTCATTAAATTCTCCATGATCAAACCATCTTCAGAAGATAGAAAAATCTTAAAAGCTTCCAGAATGCCATCCTCGGCATTAGAAGACTCTATAGTAACTTAGACATTATATGTGTATCTTGTGTGTGTGTCTTTATGTGGCAGAAAAGTACACAAGAGTTTCTCCTCCAGTGCTGGTTGATACTGTCAGGATATTGGATCTATAAAGAGGGAGACTTCTTTTCAATATGCTGTCTCAGAATTCTGTGCAATGTACTTTCATGTTTTCTCTTTTATTTTTAAATGATATGACCAGAAATGCATGGTGTGTGGGAGGTCATACAAATTTAAATAAATACGAAAGAGAAAAAGATCTTTACAATTTTATTCATCAAAAGCCAAATTAGTGAGTTTACTGGCACCAAATTCTTGTTCTGTCCTTTCAGGTGAAAATAATCTTATAAAATTTACTCTTTGCAATTAATAATTAAGGTACTGAGGATTAAATCTATACTTCCGAGAACAATTATTTCACGATTGCTGTACAGGCAATCTCTCTCTCTCTCTCTCAAAAAAAAAAAATCATTTGAGTTGTTTTTAAAATAGATCCTCTCTGTGATCTATGATTTTGCTTTTTAATAAAATAGTGAAAAGCTGAAATCCTCAATAGTATGCAACTGCTTGTCCCGATTAATGTAAGGGATACATGGGCATTTATAGGTGAATTATGAACCGAATTAAATGAAATATAATTTTGATTCTGATATACTGAATATATATGGATATATGTGTATCGTCTTAAAAATACAAAACCATACTTGTCCATTCCATGCCTGGGGTTTATAAAATCTGACCCATGGATGACTGTAATTGTACTGTTCGTTTGTCATGTTTTATGTTGTTTTTATTGTTAGCTGCCCAGAGTTCTACGGGAGTGGGGCGGCTTATAAATTTTAAAAATAAAATAAAATAAAAAATGTCAGCTGCGGACATGATTCTACTTTCACCTAGAAATACCATATTTCTCTATGGCTAAGATCCTAAAGTATAATACGGCATTTGATGTTTAATAATAATAATAATAATTATTATTATTATTTAGTAATAATGGTATTTGAATGGGAAGTTTTATTATGATCAAGGAAATCTACTCATATAAGTAGAAACTGTTATAATCTCAATGCTTTTGAATACTCATTAAATCTCTTTTATAGTTGAAGTGTGCATTACCAGCCTAGTTATAAACTTAAATTGTATAATGCTGAACTTCACAGTAGCTTTCCATAATGATCTCTCCATCAGTTAATTCTATTATTAGTGGAAGTTTGATTACTTTCAACATGGAAGACAATTACAAAAGCTGCAGGCAATTTCCATGCTTTAATAAAATATTTGTTTCTTATGTCATTTATTTAACAGTAATACCTAAGTATTTATAGAAAACTATACAGTTTGCCTTATTTTTTACATGGCTGCTGCTGTGGTTAAGGGTTAGTTAGCATTTCTCATTACGAAAACCTATTTGAAAGGCTTTATATAACACTGGTATAAAAACCTAGTTGCTTTAAAATAATGCAAATATGGGGGGGGGGGAAAGCAACAGTATTAACTGGACATCTGGTGTTTTATAAAGTTCTCCAAAGCTGTGTGCTTACAGACAGCTTAATTAGAGACCATAAGAAATTTCCAGAAAAAGGGAGGTATGAAATATAAAGCATTTAAATATATCATTTTTTAGCTCTGGGGTCACAACATTGTTCTCTCTCTGCTCTCTCAAAGGCAGCACTTGCAGTATTTGTCTCACTGGGATATAAACACGACTAAAGTTCATTAAATATTTAAAATTCCTGATTAGTTTATTTGAAGGAATTTCTCATTACACCACAACCAGATTTGTGCGCTAGAAATGTCCCTGCTTTTAATTTAACATTAAAGCAGGATATTTTGAAAAGCTTATCTAAAAACACACACACACTATTTAAAAACATCTGAAATTTAAACCAGATTATAACTCCACACACATCCACACACCCACTTCACTTGTTATTTCTTGATCTTCTCTGTTATTTGGGTTATGTTGTTCACATCTCGAACCTTCTATAAAAAAAACATGTGCAGAATGAAACCATTGCTGCAACATAAATGGTCTCTTTTATCTGAAAGGCTCTAAATGATTTAAAGATGTTACTCATATCTGCAAATCGTACAAGACTCTCAGGGAAGCTTCAATGCCCAGAACAACATGGACAAAAGCCATAAAGTGGATATTATATAGGTAGTCCTTGACTTACGACCACAATTGCGCCCAACATTTCTGTAAGATTATCTGGGGCACTACACATCCTCTTCACAACCTGTTTTCCTTGTTACCTTCTAGGAGGAGGCTTTGTGGTATCCTAAGCAGAACATCCAAATTCAGCCAGAGTTTTATTCCATACAGCATTAACCTTGCGAACTCTCAAGCTTCCTCCTTCCATTATACATTCAAGTTGGACAATATTTAATATTTATTGCTACGTATATGTAGGGATGTGGGTCTATACATATGTTGTTCATAGTATGTTTAGGTGTGTGTCATGTATGTGTTTCACTTTGAGAGCGGGCAACTAAATTTGAGCCATTGTGCCCACAGTATAAAAATGACAATAAAGGTTATCTTATCTTATCTTAGTAAGAAATTTGTTAAGTGAGTTTTGCTCCATTTTCTTGCCTCAGTTGTTAAGTGAATCACTGCAGCTGATAAGTTAGTAACTTGGTTGTTAAGTGAATCTGGCTTTCCCACTGACTTTGCTTTGTTAGAAGATCGCAAAAGGTGATTACATGACTTTAGGACACAGAATGGTCATAAATATGAACCATCTGAATTTTGATCAGTGACTAAAGGGATACTGCAAGGGTCGTAAGTATGGAAAATAGTCATAAGTCACTTTTTTCAATGCCGTTGGAACTCTGAATGGTCACTAAACAAACTGTTGTAAGTCGAGGACTACCTGTACTTGTCTACTATAAGTAGGATTTATCAGGATGGTAAATAACTTGATACAATCAAGTCTGTGCTTCCCTATTATTGACTCAAATGGCACCAGGCCACTTCCTGTAACACACAATTCTCCTTATCTCCTATTGCTTCATCTTCAGCTCTAATATTGGTTTAAATGCCGAACGTTCTACCTTTTACATGATCATTTTTTTTAAAAAAAAAATAACTTCACTTATATTTCAAAACCCTTTTGTGACAAAATACCAAAAAGAGTGGCTCTAATATTTTCTTGTCAAAAGGCATCTTATTTCATGGATTGCTTACCTTCATGGATACCTCCAAAGACATGGAGTTTCGGTCTTACTCGCCTTTGTACTGTGTTTAGCAATTCCACACAGCCAACCCTCTGCAGCTCCTTTGGAACCCAGTCTCGAAATCCTAAAAACATGATACAATTGATTGTCTTACATTTCTGTATGTAAAGTTTAATACAGATTTTTAGGAAGCAGTAACTGACAAGAGGGTTTACTACATTATCTATAATTCTATCACTATTATAATATACAGTGGCTTTTAAGAAACTTTTCATTGGCACAATGACTCTTAAAGTTATGGGCATTATTCTTTTTGAATTCTACCTCTGCCTTCCCAAATAATATATTTAGCTACACAATTTGATTTAGCTAATTGCACAGATTCGCCTACATAACACAAGGCTGTTAAATATGTATTTTTGGTAGCAGTGCACCTTCTCAACTTTCCTTTGCCTTTTCTTTAATGGTGTTTGCCAATTGATCAGATAATGATAGCTTATTGAGTTACACTGCCTAAGCACTTGATAATTCACTTATTACATATGTCTAACATACAAGCAACTCAGTGCAAAATCCATGTATGTATGTATGAGATCATGTGAACTGGCCTATATCTTGAAATCTGATGGGCCTTTAGAACAATGTGCATACACAGAACATTCCCTGATACGATTATCTTATGTAAAATTATATAATAAATAACACTTATACTGGTCTTTCTTATTTTGGCATCCTCCAGCAGTGCTTCATGGGCAACTGACCTCCCCCAAAACTGAATGGTGGGTCCAACATTAGCCCAAGCAAAGTGCCTCTTCTTAAAACACTCAGATAACATAGCTCAACAGAATTTTTCCAGCAATCCCAATGGAAGTGTTGTCCATGCTTGTATGTACAGACAACCTGAAAAAGTTCTCCAAACAATAGTGGCGAGTCTTCCAGAGGATGCAGCCATATCACTTTTTCAAGAACAGTTGCTTGGCTTGAGCTACTGCATTTCAAAAAGTCTCGCTAAAGAGTGCCAGATTGTGAGATGGCTACTTTCTTACTGTGGCCCTTTTAAGAATCTAGAAGGCAGCCCATTATGTGATTCTGTATTATGGAAATGCAGTGGATTCCCCAGCTGAAGTGAATAAAGTAATTTTGCATATGGTCACTCGTACACTGATAGAAACTACAGAATCAGAATAATAACTATTATTTCCATATGGCAAAATGAAAGGAACTGTAGATTTTCAATATCATTACCTGGAAAATAGGTAATTAGGGAAATCAAACAAATATAAATCCAGATGGTGTCCAAAGACATCAATACTGACATCCATGCAAGAAACATTTATTGAAAAAAAAAACAGCAGAAAAAAAAAGATGGTTGACATATGAGTATCTATTAATACAAGACAAGGGAGAATTGTCTAGGTGGAGCTGAAAGAACAACTAGGAGAAGGCCTTTTTCAATTATTTTTTTATAATCAGCTAAAGCTTTTAATATGGACAAAAGGATAATTGGAATCAAGAAAAGGAAAACTGAATTTGAAGTAAAATAATGTATAAATGATGATCATGTAATAGTTAAAGACGTATACATTGTTATTAAAATTTGAGGATGAACAGCTAAAAGAACATATGATGAAATGGACTACAAATGTTGATTATAAGAATTGTTTCTATTGTGTTTTGTGGATAATGAACTAAAAAAGAAGTATGGGCAACTGATGTAGTATATAGTAATGCATCAAGATTATAATGAAATACCCACAGTGCAAGATTGGATTATAAAATTGATGGAGCTTGTGGCAAAGTTGACCATTTTGGTCAGGGAAAAAATAATAAAATATTTTTTTTAAAAAAAAGACTGAAAGCCTTATATGGACTTTTTGTTGAAAGAAGAAAAGACTGAAATGATTTATGGACTTGGGGATTAAATAGGATCAAAGAGCAATGGGAAAGAAAATTGCAGAGTCCTCTGCGCCTTCTGAGCTTGGTTTTTAGCTTGAAAGATGTTTCATTACCCAACTAGGTAACATCATTAGTGCAAGTAGGTGTGGAGTTTACTTCCTGTTTACCTACCCTGCCAGTTTTAGTGGGTTTTTAGTGGGTTTTTCCTTTGTAGTTCCTGGCTTAGGTTAATGTTTTCTACTTGATTGTTTGACTGGTGCTAATCTTGGGGTTAGCTGCTGGAAAGGATGTGTTCTGGTCTTTCTGTTTCCTTCTTAACTTTTGTATTGTCTCTTAAATGGTTTGTAAATATGTTTTATTTCTATGTACCTATTGATAGCTGATTTCTCAAGAATTCTCTAACATTCTTTCAAGAATTCTGTAATATTTTTGGATTTAGCTTATTCTAGAATGCTCACAGTTTCCAAGATTGCAAGATTAATATTAGCCCTGTGAGATAGTCCAGTCAAGAAAATCAGAAGTACTAACTCTATCTTTATTGTTGCTTACATTATCAAAATCTTGCAGGATTGAAAGTATTTCTCCCCTCCTTTTGCTTTCCATAAAACTAGGGAGAGTCCCTTCTAAGAGTTCTTTTCCCATGTATAAAGAATGGTTGCTGGAATTGGGTATGTCTAGTTTAACTAAGAGAAGGATTAAGGGTGACATGCTAGTAGTGTTCCAATATCTCAGGGGTTGCCAAAAAGAAGAGAGAATTCTCCAAAGCACCTGAAGGCAGGACAAGAAGCAATGGATGGAAACTAACCAAAAAGAGAAGCAACCTAGAACTAAGGAGAAATTTCCTGACAGTTAGAACAATTAATCAGTGGAACAACCTGCCTCCAGAAGCTGTGAATGCTCCAACATTACTTTAAGAAGAGACTGGATAGCCATTTGTCTGAAATGGTATAGGGCAGTGATGGCAAACCTATGGCACGGGTGCCAGAGGCGGCACTCAGAGCCCTCTCTGTAGGCATGCGCGCCGTCGCCCCAGTCCAAGGCATTCAGCTGGGTTTTATAAAACCTCTTTGCTTTAGGCCTCTGCTGCCGTGTACAAAAAAAAAAAAAAAGATTCAATCAATCAGTCAATTTCAACTTCTCGTGGGAAAAAAAAGATCTTGCAAAGTTGGAATTGATTGATTGAACTTTTTAGTCCCACCCAGTCTGCTGTTACCACTGCAGCCACACCCACCCAATGGGCCACACCCACCCAATGGCCACACCCACCCGGCACCCGACAATGCATAAGTGGGTTTTGGGTTGCAGTTTGGGCACTCGGTCTCTAAAAGGTTCGCCATCACTGGTATAGGATTTCCTGCCTGAGCAGGGGGTTGAACTAGAAGACCTCCAAGGTCCCTTCCAACTCTATTATTATTATTATTATTTATTGTTGTTGTTGTGCAGGGGGTTGGACTAGAAGACCTCCAAGGTCCCTTCCAGTATTATTATTATTATTATTATTATTATTATTATTATTATTATTATTATGTCATCCCACCTTCTGTAGGATGAGATATCTTCTACATGTTGGTTGTCCTTCTGCATCTCTCCCTGTTGTTTCCTAAGGTCATTCTTTCTACCATTATACCACTGATTTCAAAATGTGGGCATTCATATTTAATTCCCTAAATTATATTGTGGTTAAAGTATGTAAAAGATTGTCTTCTCCCACATATACCAATGCAGACTGAAATTTTCACAGGCCCTTTTCTGAGTGCTCCTAACAAATGAGAGATAATGGATATCTGCTAAGGAGACCTTATGTTCAATAGTGATACAAGCTGTGGAATATATGCTTTAATGCTTTTAAGTTGCAATTTTAAATTTGTTTTTAATATTCCTCTTGTACTTTAATATTATATAGTTTAATTATCTTTCTATACTCTACTCAAAGGACTTTGACAAGAGAATGGTAGAAAATGTGGTAAACAAGAAGATGCAGTATATATCAGGTAGGATTGCATAATACAATAGTTATTATAATTTTGTTGTATGTTTACACAGAGCTCTGTCATCAATTTATATTCATCTTGTTTTTTTACAGCTTTGTAGCTGATAATGCTAATACCATTGTCAATGCATTGACAACAGATGGAGATGCAGCCATTTTCTTCTTTTTGCTTTTAGAGATAGATGATGCTAGGGAGGGGAGGAAATGTGCATGAGAGTCTAGTTAGACATAATAACACTGAACCTAGGTGAGAACCAAGGTTATTGAAATAAGAAATGATAAGGAATTGGCGGGATGGAGAACTGGGGCTTTAAACTAATTGGGGAATGTGATTTATGACTGCTAACTGGAGGAGGGAATTGTGCTTTGATACTATGTGCTCAGGGGAGGAGAATCCAGTTTTTGACTTCCATCAAGTTATGCTACTCAAATAAAGATTCTTTAAGATAAACAATGCCTCGAAGTTCTTTGACGAGTTTCATCTGTCGGAACCATGACAACCATTCTGTACATACCTTGTGTGAAAAGGTTATTGTATATTGTAGAGTGGATGCATTGCCTTTTAAACTTCTCCAAAGAGAAGAATGCTGAAAAAGCCTGCTTTCTTACTTTAATTAATTCTTCATTATTTTCTCCAAGTTACATTGGTGCAAGAATGAGCACTCTTTTATATATATTCTTCTCAATCTGCATATTTTATACAGATTTTTCAATGCAAAATCTTATTGCACCACCAATATTCATTGTCATATGGAAAGGGTGTTTGAGAAAGATGGAAATGAAAGAGACACAGCCACCTGATTTATAAAAAATACAGGTTACAGCTTTAATGGTTACAGCTGGGCCCACACAGAGCATAGATCTGTTTTATACACCTCATTCTCTCCCCAAATAGGAGAGTGAGTGCACATGTCAGTTGCTTTAGAATTACTCATGTGCTACAGGAAAGGCCTCTTCATATTATGACAACATAAAGGTAAATCACTGGTTAGGAATTTCTGTCTTTAATAGGGAAAAACAAAAAAATCAATCATTCAAAAAGTTGTATGGAGCCAAGGTAGCTAAAGCTCATTTAGGTTTGTGCCCAGTAATTTCTATAAATGAAGTAGCTATATGTATACGTATGCATTTCTTTCTTGAAACCAAAGAAAGATACTGTATTAGATATACAAGGATTCATTGGTAGAACTTTGGGTGACTTGCAATTGATTGCTTATTTAAATACAGCAATTAAAACGGAAAATTCTTGGTTTAACTTTCTTTTTTACTGTTTCTCATCTGATACATATTGCAAGTTATTATATGCTTAAAGGCTGTATTAACATTTCCCTTTGAAATATTTAAAGTACAGAATTTTATATGTTCTGCTCTGAATGTGAAACAGGCTGTTTTAGGCATTATGAATTCTTTGCAACCTTAGAAGCTGTATTTAAAACCACACGACTTGAATCAGAGACCCAAAACATAAGGCAGACAATCATACCACACACCAGAAGAACACCAAAGTAGAACCAACTCAAAGCAGAAGACAGAGCAGCCCCCGAAAACCGAAAGAAGGACCAAACCATCACCAAGCTCCCAGTAGACAAAGGACGAACCAAAGTTATCATGGACAGTACAATATACAGGTTATCATGGGCAGAACACAATACATACAAAAAGTCAAAGAAGTACTAGAAGACAAAGAAACCTACATCCCAATAAATACCAACCCTATACAGAAACTGGATGATATGATCAAGAGAACCGTCAATGATCTAACCATGAAAAGTCAAATAACTAAAGAAGAATGGAGGTGGATGAAAATCAGTGAACCTGTCCTGCCATGCTTCTATCATTACCCCAAAATACACAAGACCAACATACTTCTTACTCAATTATCATGGAGTATCATTAACACGGACTTCAACATATAACAGTAATGGCAAACCTTTTAGAGACCGAGTGCCCAAAAACTGGCCCCGCCCTCACTCCACCTCCTGCCACGCCCCCACCCCACCTGCCCGCAGGGCCACTCACCACCTCCAGGGCCCACCACAGATCGCCCAGGCAGCCCAGCAGCGCCATGGCGGCCACAGCCTCTGTCCGCGCCCCACAGCATCAACTGTGCGTAATGGGGCATGAGGGCAGAGTCTTTTCTACGCTGCCTGGCTGCCATATCCTTGGCTTCGCTGCTCCATGTGGGCTATGCTCGGGGGCTACTCTTCTCCAGGGGGGCTGCTGGGGAGGGGGCTGCAGTGCTGCCCACAGAGAGGGCTCCGACTGCTGCCTCCAGCACTTGTGCCATAAGTTTGCCACCACTGACATATAACATAGTTAAGGAACTTACAAAGAAGCTTGGATATCTCACAGAAGGGAGAGAATATTTTATAAACTCCCCACTACAATGCTTCCAGAAAAATCAAAGATTTAAAAATAGAAAATGAAATTATGGTTCACTCAGAACTAATGAAATAATTCTTGGCAGCAGTATTATGCAACACACCTGACCTAGCCAAATACACTAAGATCACAATATCCAGAATCATGGACCTCATTAATCTTTGCCTCATTAGCTTCTTTCAGTTTGATGACAAATATATCAACATCCATGGGATCCACTCTTAGGATTCATAATAGAGACTTAAAGCAGCATCTAGAAACTATAGCACTCCCACTAACATAACCAAAAACATTGAACCAGTATGTACAGTAGATGACACCATCATCGTAATAAAAAAACAATTAAAAACACATGAAACTATCAACATCTTCAAAGAAATACATGCACAAGAGAAGAAAAACCCCCACTACGCTAGCTATCATTATCAGCAGAAGAAATGACAGCAATACAAACACAAGTCTATTGAAAAACAGTACACACTAAGAACCCATTCTCCAACAAGTGCTGTATTGTGTAAGAACATTATTCAGCTGAGTACAAAGTTAAGCTGCAGCAACCAGAACACTAGAAAAAGGAAACAGATTGTCTATACAACTTTCAACAAAATGGATATCAACACAACTTTATCAGAAAGTACTTGATCTTACTACAGCACAACCAACATAAGCTATGAAAAGGATAACTCTATGATACATCAAAAAATCTCAGAAACAATCAACAGACTACTACAATCACATGGCAATATCACCGTATGCAAACCAACCAAAACATTTTAAGTAATCCAAAAGATTCAGTAGCCCAAGAAGAAGAAAAACAGGGATTTGTTTATTGTAGACTGGAATAGTCACTATGTAATACAGATAGGCAGAAGACTAACAGCGTGCATCCATGAATAAGAACACATAAATTCAACCAAAAGCATCCTAGACCAACCTAAATCCAAAAACACTAGGGAATTCCTAGAAGTTTGGCATTGAGAGAAATTAGCCTTCAATAGACACAGAGAAATAAACCATATTTATGTACCATTCAACAGAGAAAATAAAAATACTAAGAAGGAAATAAAAGGATCAGAATACATATTCTTCAGCAATTACCACCTAGGTAAGCAGGGATTAATATAATCAAGCAGAAAATTACCCTAATTAAGGAACTACAAAGAAAACCACACTCCTACCAACACTGATAGGGAAGACTATGGTATATAAACAGAGAACAAGCCCCTTACTTACTCACAATGATGATAACATCTAGTTGTCAAACCTCTGTGGGCTCGACACTGATGGGAGGGGGGAGGGGGACAAGAACAGCACCTGGGGGGTGTCCAGATACAGCAGAGGCCAGCAACAAAACCAAAGGAGACAGCCCTTCCCTCTCCTGTTACCTGGACTGTCGAAGGGGAACCTGGCAGAGCATGGTGGCATGGCCGTCAGCTCCGCAGTCGTCCCACCAAACAGCTGACCGGCTCCATGGCCGGCCTGCCAAACAGCTGTTCGGTGCAGGAAGCACCAGGATACCAGAAACCTGCAGCACATCCCGACAAACAGCTGGTCGGCGCAGGGAAGCTACACGGAGCTGGGAGTGCAGTGCATCCTGCCTGGCTGCTCTTATCAACTCGCACACTGGATGCTGTTAGATGAGTGGGGGTGGGGCGCAGTTGGGGAAATGCATATGTAAGGTGCTGGGAGGCGATTGCTCCTAGCGCTAACTTTGTTTGCTGTTTCTGTGACTAAACACATGCCAGAACGTTCCATGATTAAAGCCAGCCACCTGTGAACTCAACGGCTTGTTTCTTGTTGAAGCCAGGGGTGTGGTAAGTACTTCTGACACTAGTTGGATAAGAAACATCTTCAAGGAAACAACCAAGCTCAGAGTACCAAGGACTCCATAGTTCAACCCTGAGCTCCGATGTTCTCTTACTTGATAAAAGAAAAAGCAGAAGTTATAATTCTTTTTGTTATTTCATTTTTCTCTATTATTTTTTTTATTCTTTTAATTTTGTATACTTTTATTGTACTGAAAATATTTGTTTAAAAAAGACAATAACTATCATTTCCAGAAGGACAAGCTCTACCAATACTTTTTTAGTACAAAAACTGTAAATAAAACTGTAATAGAGGAAAATTATTAAAAGGCCTCTAAGGAAAGTAGTAATGATTGACTACTATTAAAAAGAAAGCCATTAAGGTCTATAGGTAATGCAAAAAAAAATAATATCAATGAATCTGACATCAATTAACGCAAAGGTTTGAGGTCTAATATTCTGCATTTAAAAAGGTTAAAGGGATAAGAAAGATAAGAGAGGGAACAGCTAAATCAAATATGAATGGTGGCTGCACATTCCTCCTTAATATTATTTAATCAACTTCAGAGGTGTTTTACCTGGGTCAAATTTGGTTAATTCTATATTACAACACAGTGAAACTTTCAGTTGGTTTCTATGTTTATGTCTTACGTGAATAATCTAATCCATGTGTACATTTTTACAAAAATTTACATTTTTGGCATAATGCTTACAAACACAAATTACGATCCAGTTTGCTAAGAACTGCATAACTAGTATAGTTTACTTGTTTATTACATTTATATTTTGGGTTTTCTTCTAGAGCTCAAGATCCTGTATATAGTACTTCCTCATCACATTTTTCCATACAACTACTCTGTGTGATAGATTGGTCTGATAAAGAGGGACTAGCTGAAATTTCCATTTTTTATTTTTTATTTACTCCTTAGTAATTATATCCACAATGGAGTGGAAGTACCCTGATGACTTGCAAGCAATGATGATGTTATCAATTCAATCATGTCTGACTCTTGGTGATTCTATGGTCCAGATGTCTCCACATCTTCCGATCTTGCACTGCTTCTTTTGAGTTTTCTATGCTCTGGCTGGGGTCAACTTTGATGATGTCCAGCCATCGTGTCCTTTGTCAGCCGGTTTATCGCAACGCTTTCAAAGATAATTGCTTTCTCCAGTGAATTCCCCTGCATGACATGGCCAAAATAAGTGACACAGTTTCATTATTTTTCCTTCTAGTGACATGTCTGGCGTTATACGTCCAGTCACCTATGCTGCCCAAGGAATACATAGGAGCCTTCTTCCAGCACCACAGCTCAAACAGGTTGATTTTCTTCATGTTTGGTTTTTTAAAGATCCAACTTTAAACTCCCATAGGTAGCTATGGGACACAACAGAGTAGACTAATTTACATTTAGTTGCCAGGCTGATATCCTTGCTTTTTTCCTGATTTGATTCATGTTTATCATTGCTGTGTGACCCAATGCAATCCAATGTTTTATTTCTGGGCTGCATTCACTGCTTTGAGCTATCTGCGATCCTAGGAAACTTTTCTATTCATTCTATCTCTTCATCGTCAATTTCTATTTTGATGTTCCCATTTCTTGCAGTAGTCATGAGCTTGGTCTTTTTCAAAAAGAGACCAAAATTCTCAGTTTCTTCTTTGATTTTCTGTATCAGATGTTCCAGGCCTTCTCTGGTTTCTGAGAGAAGAGTTGTATTGTCAGTGTATTTACCCTGATTTTTGATTCTCACGATATAGCTTCCTCATGATCATTTCAGCATACAGGTTGAATAAGAAGGATGAGAGAATGCAACCTTGTTGCACTCCTTTATCTTAAACCAATCGGCGTCTCCATACAGTGTTCGCACAGTGGCTTCTTGATTTCTGTACAGTGATTGCACCAACTTGACCAGATGTGCTCATACACCAGTGGTTCTCAACCTTTTTAATGCCGCGACCCCCAACCGGTCGTAAGTCGAGGACTACTCAACCAGTCGTAAGTCGGGGACTACTCAATTGGTGCAGCACCGTTTGCAGAATGGGACTTTTGGCGGGCTCAGCAGGGCAGAGACAGCCTGGACAATTCCTATTGGCTTTTGAAAGCCAATAGAATTAGACTCTATTCAAGAGAGTTATTCTATTGGCTTTCAAAAGCCAATAGAATAAAAGGGAGTAGCATAGCTAAGGAAAAGGGGGAGGGGGAAATGGCGGACTGCGTTGTTTGGCGACCCCCGTGAAATGGTCGTTCGACCCCAAATGGGGTCCCGACCCACAGGTTGAGAACCACTGTCATACACCAAGGTTTTGTAGGGTTCTCCATAACTTCTCATGATCAACAGATCCCTTTGGAAGCTGGCTTGGATATCAGGTAATTGCCTTCCAATAGTAGGTGTAAACGTTGTATTATTTTAAGCAGAATTGTGCTAATGTGAGGGATGAGAGGAATTGTGCAATAATTGGAGCAATTTTCAGAATCACCCTTTTTCGACAGTGGAATTAACATTTGCAGGCAAAGGAAAGCAAACAACCCAAATTGGGAGGGTGAACAGAGACTGCCAATCAGTGGGTTTGGTGATGGCTTGGAAGAAGAGGAAAAAGAGCGTTGTCTTACCTGAACGCTTTTTCTCAGCAGGATGGTGTAGACTCCACTGATTGGGTAATTTAATCCCACCTGCTCAGACTAAGACAAAAAAACTCTGCCACGCCTCCTTCTGGGTGTGACTTCCCAGTTTTTGTCGAGGCGAAGCTACCAGACCCAAGGCTCCAAACAAAAAAGGAAGGCACAGGCCTAGACTAACACTAACAGGGTGGGTGTGGAGTCTACACCATCCTGCTGAGAAAAAGCGTTCAGGTAAGACAACGCTCTTTTCTCCATCAGGATGGATGTAGACTCCACTGATTGGGACATACCAAAGCTGCTCATGTCCCTATAGGGAGGGAGTCTAGGCTTGTGACCCCTGAGAACCCACTATTTGCTGTAGGACTCTCCTACTGAAAGCAGCCTCAGCTGCTGCAAATTGATCTATCCTATAATGTTTTATGAATGAGGAAGGAGAGGACCATGTCGCAGCCCTGCAAATCTCCTCGAGTGATGCCTGGGTAGACCAAGCCGCTGAGACAGCAGCACTACGTGTAGAGTGACCAGTAATATGTGAAGGTACCGGAAGGGACTGGGAAATATAAGCCCTGGAAATACACATCCTTATCCACCGACCAATGGTGGAAGAAGAGACCTTCCGACCCATAGTTGAGGGTTGAAAGGACACGAATAATGCCTCGGACTTCCTGAAGGTCAAGGTTCGTTTAATGTAATGGCGCAGAGCCCTGCGCACATCCAACATATGCTACCGTCTCTCCAGATGATGAGAAGGGTTAGGATAGAAGTTAGGAAGGACTAGTTCCTGCGAGCGGTGAAACCCTGTATTGATCTTTGGAACAAATGCAGGATCCAACCTGAGGACCACTCTATCCTCATGTAACATGCACAAGTCCTCCCTGACCGACAGGGCCGCCAATTCTGAAATCCTCCTGGCCGACGTGATGGCCACTAGGAAGGCTACCTTCAATGTAAGGAAGTGAAGGGAGCACACTTTCAGAGGTTCAAATGGAGAGGACGTTAAAGCCTGTAACACCTTAGAGAGGTCCCAGGATGGATAACGATGAACCGTGGGGGGCCCTACATTGGCCGCACCCTTGAGAAAGGCACTGACTGCTGGGTGTTGGGACAGGGACACCTGGTTGTCACAGGTGAGAACTGTCGACAAGGCTGCTATCTGCCTACGTATGGTGCTGGTTGACAGACCTCTAGTTAACCCCTCAAGTAAGTAATCTAATATGTCTGGGATGGAGACAGCAAGCAGTGAAAGCCGCTTTTTGGTACACCAAGAGCAAAAACTTCTCCAAGTGGCGTCATAGATTCTGTTGGTCGAGGAACGCCTCGAGGCCTGGATGACGGAAATAATCCCAGAGGAGAAAGACTGTTTGGTCAGACTCTCCCGCTCAAGTGCCAAGCGGCTAATTGGAGCCACTGTGGATCCGGATGTTGGAGGTTCCCCTGGCTGAGAGCTACTCGGTCCGGGGGAATCTTCCATGGAGGTGAAATTGACAGGTCCACCAGGTCGGCAAACCACGGGCGTTTTGGCCAAAATGGAGCCACTAAGATTAGCTCTGTCTGTTCCTGGATGAGCTTGCGAATGGTCGCTTGTATTAGTGGAAGAGGAGGGAATGCATAAAGTACGCCCTCCGGCCATCTGCTCCGGAGGGCGTCCGTTCCCTCCGCCCCCCTCGCCGGAAACCGGGTAAAAAATCTGGGGAGCTGTGCATTGATCGGAGAGGCAAAGAGATCTAGGATGGGCTGTCTGAACCTGCGTGATATTTCCTGGAATAGGATTGAGTCTAGCTTCCACTCTGAGTGATCCACTGTGACCCTGCTCAAGGAGTCTGCCTGTTGATTCGCCTCCCCCGATATGTGCTCTGCCCTGATGGACCTCAGGTTGGACTCTGCCCACAGCCCTATGGCCTGGGCTTTCTGCATGAGTGTCCAAGAGTGGGTGCCCCCTTGTTTGTTTACGTGAGCTTTGGCCGCAATGTTGTCTGTCAGGATTAATACGTGTTTCCCTGATACAAGGGGGGAGAATCTTTGGAGAGCCAGGTGGATGGCCCTGAGCTCCAGCCAATTTATATTGTGAGCCAGGTCTGAACTGGACCACTGACCCTGGGCTAAGTGGTTCAGAATGTGACCGCCCCAACCGAACAGACTGGCGTCTGTGGTGAGGGTGATCCTGGTGGGTTCCTTGAACAGAGTGCCCTTGGACAAGGCGGACGAGGTCCACCATAGGAGGGAGGACAGAGTGTGATGGGGACCCCTGACCTTCCTGTTGGAGGCGCTGATGTTGCGTTTCTGAAAAGGAAGAAGGAACCACTGGAGGTTCCTGGAGTTCAGTCTGGCCCAAGGAACGATGCCCAGGCAAGAGACCATCTTCCCCAGGAGTTGGGATAATTGTACCAGGGGTACTCTTTTTTCCCCTCGGATCTGCAGTGTCAGCTTCCGGAGGCTGACTTGTCGCTCCTGGGAGAGATATACCTTGCATAGGCTGGAATCTATCAGAGCTCCTAGATGGAGCAGACGTCTTGTGGGTGTGATGTGACTCTTTTTGAAATTCACGGAGAACCCGTGATCCTGAAGTGTTTGAATAGTGATTGCCAGGTCCGACTGCCCTGATTGGAAAGATTTGGACTGTATCAGTATGTTGTCCAGGTAGCACTGTACCCGTACGGGTATCATCCTTAGATGAGCCGCCAGCACGGCCAAGATTTTTGTGAAGACCCTCGGGGCCGAGGATAGGCCGAAGGGAAGAGCCCGGTACTGGTAGTGTTTGTGTGCGTAACAGAACCGCAGGAACCTGCGGTGTTCCTGGATGATCGGAATGTGTAAGTAAGCCTCTGTCAGGTCGATGGAGGAAAGGAAATCCCCCTTCCTGATACTTGCCAAGATGGACTTTAGGGTCTGCATCTTGAACCTCCTGTAAATGAGGAAGTAATTTAGACCCTTTAGGTCCAGTATCGCCCTCCAACCGCCTGAGGCTTTGGGAACTACAAACAGGATGGAGTAGAACCCTTCCCCGATCTGTTCCTGAGGAACCCTTTCTATGGCTCTGATCTCTAATAAATGAGCGATGGCTGTTGTGATTAGTTGTGTTTTTGATGTATTGTTTGAAACCGGGCACTGTATAAAACGATCTGGGGGAGAAGATCGAAACTCTAGGGAGAGACCCTGTCTTATGGTCTCTCTGACCCAGGCGTCTGTGGTTGTGTTTTCCCAAATGTCGTAAAACAGTGCCAGTCGACCCCCAATGGGGTAGTCCTCCTTGGCGTCACTTGGACCGCCTGTAAGGACGAGTGCCTGATCCCGTGAAGGGACGCTTGGTCTGGAACTGACCCCTGGCTGCACTACTCTGGCGGTCCTGTTGCCGATCCTGTCTGAAAGAATAGGATCGCGAGCCTCTGGGCCAATCCCAGGACTGCCCTGCCCGAAAGGGCTGTCTCCAATCCCAGGAACTGCTGGGACGGAATGATGGCCTACGGAAGTCCTGTTGGGGCCGTCTATCTGGTTTTTTAGAGGGATGGGCCAGCGCCTTGCGCTTGTCCTTGCCCTCAATGATGTGAGGCTCTAGGACCGGACCAAAAAGGTGGGTGCCACTGTACCTGGATGTTGCTAAGCGCCACTTTGCCTTTAAATCCGTGCGCCATTGCTTCAACCAGAGCAGCCTACGTGACGCCACTGAGGCTGCAATGGATCTGGCTGAACATCTAGCCGAGTGTAAGGATGCATCCGCAATGTATTCGGATGCTGCCACTATTTTCCCTATTGTTTGGTGCGCTCTGACCTGATCCGGCGGAATGAGCGTCTGGAGTTCCTGCAACCACATAATTGCCGAGCGTGCAAAGAAGGAGGATGAGGTTGCCGCCCTTATGGCCCAAGCCGAAGATTGGTGAGCTCTACGAAAAGAGAACTCGAACTTTTTGTCCTCTGCCTTCAAGAATTCAGCCATGTCCCCCGGGACGGCGGTATTGGAGAACAGAGAGGTCAGCGGAGCGTCTACAGATGGGACTTCTAGAAGAGAAGCGAAAGAAGAAGAGACATTGTAAAGTTTCTTGTCTAAACTGCTCTGTGAAGGAGTGGTAGCAAGGGATGCCCACTGCTTTTCCACCGTAGACCTGAAGACTAGTGGGCATGGAATCTGCGGTTCCTCCTTGACCTTTTCCGCAAACAGAGGGTTGGCTTCCCGGTTGGATGAGGAAGAAGGAGTCTCCTCCTGGGCTGAGGTAAGTTTTACCGTGTCAATAGCCCTTACGAGGAGTGACCGAAAAATGGCCGGATTGAAAAGCCCGGAAGAGGTCACCTGTTCAGGAGCTGGATCCTCCTCCTCAGACAAGGGAGTGTCTGCAACTCCCAGTTCCACTGATCCCTCCTCCCCTAATTGTGAGGATGTCTCCGAAACAGCAGAGCTAGGTCTAGTATCACGCTCCACCAGAGGTGGGGGAATAGATGCGGGAGGAGTAGGATGGGACTGCACCTGGCTACTCTCAGTTGATGACATAAACTGCCTGAATGCTTGGTGCATGAAGGCCTGGAATTGAGCCTGGGACCACATTTCCCCTTGGTCCCTGGAACTGACCCCAACCTCCGTTGAGGCACACCTGGTCTCAGGTGGTTGGTGTGCTGATGAAGGAGAGGAGCGAGGAGGACCTACCTGCTCGGTTTCCCCCCGAGGAGACCAAGGTCTTGGGGCATCCTGAGATGATTCAAATTGAGGTTCTGTCAAAGGAGTATCCAGTGGGGCGGGGGAAACCGTTTCAGTCCCACTGGATCTGAGCCTTTGTGCCTTGGAGAATTCTCTCTCCAATGCTAAGTGTCTCCTTGTGGCCTCTCGCCCGGCTGATTTGGAAGTATCTTTGGAAGACAGATGTTTGGTTTTAGCTTTTTTCTTCCCCCCCATGTCCAATTCTTCAGATCTGCGCTTTGCTTGAGCGGGGGGGACACTAGATTGAGAAGCCTGGGGCGAGGAGCTGTCTGCCATTGCTGTCTAGGTATTCCTGGACAGTAGTACCTAGAAATGGGGGGGAGGAACCCAACATGCAGATCACAGTCAGAGATGGAAAACCGATCCTCGCTCTGAACAGAAGGCAATGGCAAGAACAGCCAGACAGTGTTCTAATGCTGTCTGTACAGGCCTTGTGACAAAAGGTCACGGGCTAAACTGAGAAACAGGTGGACAATAAAAGAATATCTTCGCTCTTCTCTTCTAGGCCTTAGGACCAGTTAATAACACCTTGGTCTGCTCAAATGCAGCCAAGGCCCACACCTGGAGTAGCCCCCTCAAGTCTGACCACAACTCCTGTGGATACAAAAATATCTCCCCCCCTGAACAGGTCTGCTCACAGACCAAGTGACACAGGCAACAACTATGCGTCCGCAATAATGCAGGAATAACTGCCAATGATTATGCAAAAATTTCAATTAGGCCTCCAAAATGGCGTCCGCCACGTGGGACCTCTAGAAGCAGCCGCGCTAGACCATGTGGTCAAAATGGTGGCCGCCAGGCCTTAAGGCCTGGAGAAGCAAAACCCTGTCGTATTTTAAACAGGAGAATCAATTACACAGCAGGGGAATACAAGGCTGATTTGGGATTCCTCCCCCAGTCCCCAAGCACTTGCGATTAGTAGCGCAGCCCCTGCTGCGATCCAGATAAAGCTGCAGTCAGGAATTCTCCCTCAAGGCCTCGAGGCAAGTAAATCACTCAGGAGGTCTCCGAGTTGAAAAGCCGACCTCCGCTACCCAGCTGAATTGGCGGAATCGCAAAGAGGCTACAGATCGTCAGAACGAGAGCTCCCTAACAAACGAAGCCTGCAGCCTCCTTTTCAAAGCCCAAAGGGCTGCAGGGGAGGGAGGACAGAGTCCCTATCCCCCCCAATGCAATCCTCTTAATTTGGAAGTAAAAGCCGAATTAATCTAATTGTTAATCAATTTGAATTTAAAGTATCCAATTTTAAATTGAATAGCCTAAAAGAAAAAAGGAAAGAATCAAACTTAGCTAGGAGCCTTCTGAAAAGCGTCTTGCTGAGCACGAGACTAAGACAAAAACTGGGAAGTCACACCCAGAAGGAGGCGTGGCAGTTTTTTTGTCTTAGTCTGAGCAGGTGGGATTAAATTACCCAATCAGTGGAGTCTACATCCATCCTGATGGAGAAAGCAGCACAGTTAATGGAATAATATTTTGGACAGAGAGTGGGGGATAAGAGAAGGAATGTCAGCTGATGATACATTTGCCATTCATACATTGCAGCTTCTGCCTAGAAGCTACTTTTCTCTCATTGTGATGTTCGAAATGATCACAGAAGTAAAGCTGACAGTGTGGCTTCTTCCAACCCAACAGGATTGTTCTTCTCCATTCCAATTGGACAATTGCCTTGAAAATTGTTCTATGACTGAACTCAGCCTTTTGATGCTGACTTTTAAATGTTTGAACACAATGAGGGAGGATGCCAGAGCAAAGCAATCTCCATACTGCTATAATGTATAAACAGTGCCAAAGGAAGGGTTCAGCAGTGTAATCTCTGGAATGTCTGGACTACATGGATTTTATTGTGCTCCCTATTATCACTATCATCTCTTCACAGATCCTATTTGGAGCAAGAATTAAAAACCTCATTAAAAAGTGAGGATTTTCGTAAAAGTTACTTTCTACATCACTGCAAAAGCCGTAGTGGCACAGTGGTTAGAATGCAGTATGGCAGGCTAACTCCAGCCGCTGCCAAGGGTTTGGTCCTGACTGGCTCAGGATTTGGTTGACTCAGCCTTCCATCCTTCCAATGTTGTTAAAATGAGGACCTGGATTGTTGGGGCAATATGCTGATTCTGTAAACTGCTTAGAGAGGGCTGTAAAGCACTATGGAGTGGTATGTAAGCAAGTGTTATTGCTATTTAAAATGGAGATTTAATTTCCTTCCTGAATGTTACTGCAAATCAGCAAAAGGAGAATTGATGTATGAATCAGTTTTTACTTAGAGAATCCAGTTGAGGATACCACTGCATACAGTAGAATTGAAAAATCATCCATTCTCTTCCATTTGTCCTTGCATCAATCTATATCAATCTATCTGAATGCCCTTAATGTCTGTGCTAAAGCACACACACTGAAAGTGATCTTAGTTTAATTGTGATACTTACCAAGAGGAGGCCCATGGGTCATTAGTATATCTATGCCTTCCGGAATAAGGTTCCACTTGTCCAACAAAGATTGACCTCTGGGTAGATTAAAACCCCATCCATTAAACCATGGTGTCCTATGAAGGAAAGAAAATAAATTTGTGCCACTATGGAAGGATTTATTTCTGTTTTACAATTATACAACAAGGCACATTTTCTCTAGCTAGCCTTCATTCAGAACGAAAAATAAAGAGTAGAAGAAAACTTCTAATACTGAAGTAGTTCTAAACCATAATCATATTAATCCAGAATGACTGCCATTTTCTAAGGAAGGAGAAGATGGATGTCAAACATTCTTTTTATCACATAGGTTTTTCTTAAAAAGCTATAACATAGTACATTATTTCTAACAATAAAAATTATTATTAATTTTTTTCATAAGGCAACAATACAAGTTATTCTTACAGTAATTGAAAATCTATCTTAAATTTATATTTGGCATTTGAGTTTTGATTTGATATTGTAATTGTAGGCAATAGATATTTGACAAATAAATGCAGAATCTCCATTGCCCTAGGTTAATCTCTTGCTATAAATGTTCCTGTCATTTCTTATCCCAGGGCAATGGATCAAATAATTTAAACTCTTGATATCACCAACCTGCTTTAAATATAACTTTCCAATATAACAAATTGATCTGCGATGGCACTATTATATTTTATAGTTCTGGCAAGTCGCTTTATGTAAGCAGATGACTAAATGGGCTGAAAAAAACCAGGTAACTCCCAGTGTCCTTTTACCATCTGTGCTAATTGCAAAAGAAAGATGGTCATCTCTATGATTATATGATTGGTATGGTATGGATGGTAAAGAAGAGAGATTATCTCTTCCATGAATGCACTTAACAGAAAGAATTCCTTGAAACAGCTTGCCAAGTAGTCAAAATGGAAATACAACAGAGAAATTTAGATAACTGAACTTGTTTGCAGATTAATATATTTTGTAAGTGTATTTGCAAGAGTGTACTAGAAGCTCCATTTCCACTTCCTTGCATTTCTTTATTTTTACACTGACACAGGACCTGAAATTTTTATATAGATTTGACACGATAGTTGAAAATTTCTTCAACTGCATTGGCACAAATTAAGTAGTTGGACTCCTCAATTCACTGTAATAACTTTAAAAGTTCAAACTGCACATTGTTAGTTCATCTTTTCATTTGTCAAATCCCTTTGTATCAATATAAATACAAAACAAGAATAGTAGCATTTGTTGCCTCTAAATCAAGACATTCTATTTTTACAACAAACATTGGTAGGGTTTTAGTAAAAACCTGCAGTACCGAAGCTAATTTATTTGGTTTCAGCATTGTGTATAGGTAATGGTGAAAGGCATTGGAAAAAGGCAATGGTGATCCTTATGATTGCCAAAAATCCTACATGGACATATCTATGAAATCATCAGGAATTGAGCTCAACTGGAAGAAGACTTTGCTTGTTCTAACAGCTATTAAATATTTGCTTTATTGCCCAGCTCATGAACATTTTCTTATCTCTAGCTCTGATCTGATAACAACACTGCAAAACCTCTTAATATGGTAAGATGTGCTAAATACTATGGTGAAAACATTTTGTGCATGTTCTGATGTCAAACCACAGCTAAAGACAACGTTAAATGCAGAAAATAGTTATCTGTAGAAAGACCTAACTGTTAAGAAGATCACCACAAAGATCACCACCAGAAGGATTTGTAACTGGCTGACAAACTATACTCAATGAGTAGTTCTTAATGTACTACATGCAGGGAAGTAAGCAGTGAGGTACCAAAAGGTTCTGTCTTAGGCCCAGTACTCTTCAATATCTTCATAAATGACTGAGATGAGGAAAAAGAAGGGGAACTCATCAAATTTGCAGATGACACTAAATTAGTAGGAATACCCAACACCCTAGCAATCCAGTTCTGGATTCAAAAAGATCTTGACAGACTTGAACAATGGGCCCTGTCTAACAAAATGATACCGTATATGCCGGCGTATAAGGCGACTTCTGCAAGCATTAAAATCGGCGCCAAAGATGGGGGTCGTCTTATACGCCGAGTCGTCTTATACGCCGAGTCGTCTTATATGCCGGAAATACTGGTAGTTTCTGGCATATAAGACGACGTTCTAGGAATGCAACTCAGCGACAAAGACGGGGGTCATCTCATACACCGGGTCGCCTTGTACGCCGGCATATACGGTATTTAATGTGGAGAAAAGCAATGTTTTACACTTAGGCAGGAAAAACTATAGATACAAATACAAATTAGGCGAAACCCGACTCAAAAACAGTAACAGTGAGAGAGACTTTGGAATCCTAGTGGACAATCAATTAAATATGAGCCAGCAATATGCAGCAGGAGCCAAAAAAGCCAATACAATTCTTGGTTGTATAAACAGAAGCATAGAATCAAAATCACATGAAATATTAGTATCGCTTTATAAATCCTTAGTAAGACCACACCAGGAATACTGCATCCAGTTTTGGTCACCACATTACAAAAAAGATGTTGAAATTCTGGAAAAAAGAAGAGGAACTAAAATGATTAAAGGCCTGGAGACTAAAACATATGAAAAACGGTTGCAGGAATTGGGTATAGCTAATGTAGAGAAAGGAAGGACTAGGGGTGACATAACAGTATTCCAGTATTTGAGGAGCTGCCACAAAGAAGAGGGGGCCAACTTTTTTTCAAAAGCACCAGAAGGCAAGACAAGAAACAATGGGTGGAAACTAATCAAGGAGAGAAGCAACCTGGAATTAAGGAGAAACTTCCTAACAGTGAGAACAATTAACCAGTAGAATAGCTTGCCTTCAGAAGTTGTGGGGGCTTCATCACTGGAGATTTTTAAGAAGAAACTGGCCAGTCACCTGTGTGAAATTGTATAGGGTCTCCAGTTTGAGCAGGGGGTTGGGGCTAGAAGACCTCTAGCTCTATTCTAAGTGATTGATCAGAGACCAGATGGCCAGTTGCATACACAATGCTGGGATATTGGAAATAGTTAGTCAACTGGAGGGGGGAGATTGAATGAACCAGGAAGTTTACCTCTGCACAGCCCATGAGAAGAGGATGCAGGATGGGTAACATGCATCAGTTTTGATCTTGTTCTGCAAAATTACTCCAGGATTCAACTAAACAATCTTAACTTTTGTTTCTGCCAAACTGCAGCCTAATCTGAAATGGCTTGGAAAATCACCCAAATGAATGATAATTTGTTTTAGATTTTTTTTTAAAAAAAGATTCTATTTTCTGTTTGTGCCTCCCTGCTGAGTGTACATAATAAAGCATCTTCTGCAAAAGTCTACTGAACAATTACAAAATACTGTACATGAAAACAAGCCAAAGTACTCAGAGATTAAAATAAGGCCATTTGCGGGTGCTCTTAATGATTATGTATTGTTACTAATTAAAGACATTTGCCTTATACTGTTCTCATGTATTGCAAAGAAAAAGAAGCTTGTTAGAAAGTCAGCATGGTATTTTTCTCCCAGAACAAAGGCAGTAAAACTGAGATTCTGGAACAGATTTAGATTTCAGTGAGAACAAAAGAACAGGTCATCCTATTCTTCATGCTGGTATACAATTATTACATAGTATTGTACAAATACATTAACAGCTGTTTGCTCCCAAACAATTTTAAATTCATAAAGAATTATTGTTAATTGCTCACGCAGTTTTACTGGCATTACTTGTTTTACATTTGAAATGGATTTTTGATTTAATATTGCTAAGCATGTGTTTATAATCTATACAAAAATGGGAGAAAATGTTTTGTGTTAAAAAGAGTAGGGGGGGCACTATCTCAGTCTCTGCAAAATGATAGTAAGAAACTCTGAATAAAAATTTTTTGGAAAACTGGAATCTCTTGTTTGTGAGGAAAATGCATATAACTTACAATAAGAATGTAACCGAGGAACTTGTCCAGAGAAGATTCTTGGTCTCATTTATAATAAGAGCTGATTGTCCCAGTGTATGACAATCAATAATGAAATTTCTTGTTTACAGACAAAACAAGGGTTGAAGACATAATGCCCTAACATTTTGGGTGACACATCAGAATTCACCAATACCTGATAAATACAATTCTTGAAAGCACACCCCATTCTAACACAATGGTTGCAGCAGAGACCGCACCAAAATGGGGTGTGAACTTGTGTGGCCTCTGGACCCACCAAAAGTTGTGCAAAGAGGATCATGTTCTTGTGCAGCTTCCAGATTCTCCAAAAATTAGTTTTACTCAAATTTGATTTTAATAATTATCTGATATTTTTTCTTTATTAGCACATGCTTGGACTGTATATTTTTAAAAATAAATTAATATGTTAAAAATTGTTTCTCTTTTATTTTGGGGGGGGGCTGGATAACATGCTAGCAGAGTCATGTTATATATTTTCTGAATTTTTGACATTGCAAGCCCAAACTATTCACCATCACTGGGTTTAAACATTAATATAACATGGCGCTAACAATTAATAAGAAAACTTTAACACAACACAAACAACAGGGATAAGTGCTATTGAAGTTTCACTGGCCCTCTCAAAATCTGCAATGGCTGGATTGCCAGGACTTCTGGATCAGACTCCTCAATCCTTTAAAAAAAAAAAAAAAAACAGGGATGAAAAACCAAGAAGAATTTTACATTGCAGCTATTCTTGCACTCTACTCCAATTTCTGAATCGATTTTGCAGGGGGTCAACAACGTCAAAATGGCAAATAGGTGACAGTAGCCCCACTTCTTTTTACACCAGTGGTTCTCAACCTTTCTAATGCCGCGACCCCATAATACAGTTCCCCATGTTGTGGTGACCCCCAACCACTTATACATCACCGGGTGCCAGGGGCGTGGCCAAAGAAAAGGGGGAAAAATGGCGGACAGCCTTGTTTGGCGACCCCCGTGAAATGCTCGTTCGACCCCAAATGGGGTCCCGACCCACAGGTTGAGAGCCACTGTTTTACACACACACATGCAGCAGATATTAAAAAGGGGCAGACCTTTGATCATCCAGTTGCCTGCTGTTTTGATACCACTGACTACAACAAGCCTCAGATACCTCTGCAATTGTGGCCTAATTGTTGCTTAATCATTAATTGCTATTAGTCCCAGTTTGGTTGGCAGGCTACCACATTGACACCACGAAAGAAGAGTCGAGATCAGCCATCTTAATACTCCTGTTACTCTAGCCATGTAATAATGTTCAGATGAGGTTAAACAAGGAAAAATGGGTGCAATACAAGCTTTTTTTTCTTTTTCAAAGGTGTCCCTGATTTCCATAAAGCTTCTAGCTTTACTTCTAGGCAAGGGCAGGCAAACTCCTACCATACTGGCTCAGGATAGTTAATCAAAGTTTCCATCTCCAAACATAAACATTTGTATTTCCCTCTTAATGAGATGTACAATGGTAATAGGCTTTAATTTAATTTCATGCTTCCTTTTATATTTTTAAACAAACACAATGGCAAAAAGTGTTACACCAAAATATGTGATAAATTTCCCTAGTGTGTATCACAGAAGTGTAACTAGATGGAGGAATTTGACATTCCCATGATAAATCTGCCTGCCTATCAATATACAGAGAAAATTTTCCCTCTGCCGTGCAGGATATCTGTAATTCTTTTGTGCTCAAAGGCCTCTGACTTAGTTGCTATTATTTTTTTCTACAGGCTAGTTTTGTATAGGTCTATTTCCTTCTTTATTATACATACCACAATTGCAATTGTTGATTCATTGCTTCTGGGGGAAGTGTTTTTAAGCAACTAGAATAATCTTTGTTGCTACAATATGTGAGAAGTGAGCTAAAATAAGATCCACATTCCAAAATCTTTGGTTTAAGGTCAGAATATGATATAATTCTAATTCCAGTTGTGGTTCAAAAAGCCACAAAATTGGCAAATTAGAGATTCAGTATTCCGTATCTCATAAGCTATAAATGCTTTATTTACCACTGTATGCCATGAAGGATTTAGAAGGCAAGGGTCCTGTACTCATACTTTACATTGATCTTTTAAGTCACTTTATAGAAAAAAGTGTTCAGGCTGACTTGAAGTTTGCTCAATAACTTTCTAGCAAAGGCTTTGTTGAATTTATGACTAATGTGTCTATACAAGGCTTCCCCAAAGCCATGATCCAGCCATAATTACTTCTAATATGCCTGAAAGTTTCTGCATAATGAATGCTAATGTTACTGACAATATCTCTAACATTTATGTATTATTACATGTTCTGCTACTTTTCCTGCTAAGAAATGCAAGACGCTGGACAAGAGTGATAGCAACTGATCAAGGACCCAGAAGGAATGGGGAGGGAAGAAAAGGCTGAGAGATAGGAAACAGCTGCAGAGAGATAGCAGAATAAGAGCCTGGGAAAGAGAGAGATCCTGAAAAAGTACCACAATGTTTATCTGTGAAGTATTCACATTTTTTTCCCAACTGTAATCTTTGATGGTAAACTTGCATTCATAGGCAACTTCATGATCATAGGCTTATATGTTCAAAGTTGCAAGCTGGCTTGCGTGAGAATTTAAATGAATCAAACTGGAAATAAATGTATGTTTCCCCAAAAACATACATTTGCCAGGGTCACACTACAGAATGCCCACTGAATCTGTAGCATGTATTACATTTCATTAAAAAAAGAACAACTCAAGAAGTTTAAGGAAAACAAAACTTCTGTTACCATTTAAGATATGGCTCCAGTCCCGGTTACAAAGTCATACATTCTGTGGTCTATGCAAGAAAATTAAGTTTCCACATGATATGCAAAATACCCTAGAGACCCATTTTACAATCATACAACACCTACATTTGGGTATGGTTTTGTGCCATTTATTTTGGTTTTAAGGGTATTTAAATGTGGGATAAAAAAAAATCTTCTCCTTCCAATGATGTCACAGCATCACCAGTTAGCTTCCATCTCACCCACCCTCCATCCTCCCCCTGCACTGTTGTCCACTCCATACAATCTCATATCAAGTGATAAGAAATAGCTAGCATAACTTAAGATTGTGGAGAACTAAAACAACAAAAACTAGAAAACTTGATGTATTCATCACTTTCAGTAACAGCCTGCTCTACAGCATTCTTAACCTAATGGTTAATTCAACCAGCTTATAACAGAAGAGCTATGCTGGCAGCAACAAGACTAATTCTAGACATAAAGGACCACCATTTGGATGACTCATGGTTAATTATAAACTCTTCCATCTTAATAATAATAATAAGAAGAACAATAAAGTTGGAGGTCATCTAGTCCAACCCCTGCTCAGACAGGAAACCCTATACCATTTCAGACAAATGGCAGTCCACTCTCTTCTTAAAAACTTCCAGTGTTGGAGCATTCACAGCTTCTGGAGGCAGGTTGTTCCACTAATTGTTCTAACTATCATGAAATTTCTCCTTAGTTCTAGGTTGCTTCTCTCCTTGGTTAGTAATATTTTGCAATATTTTCTGGGTTTACTCACTTGGTGAAACTCTTCATTCTCTTTATTCTCCCAACCCATTTCTCAAATGTTCCCCAGCCCCTCATGGATAAAAGCTAAATTCATCTTTGTTTCCAGGATGAGAGACCCAGGACACTGAAAACAGAACCTGGGTAAATTGTATATGTGTGATCATCCTATCTTCTGTTGACAATTCTTGCTTTTTCTGAATGTTTCACTTTATTAAATAGCTAATCAGAAGAGCAAGAACCACCAAAAGATTGAATCTATGGGCCTTGGGATGGTGTCCAACATCCTTCATTCCATGTGTATGCAAATGTTTACACATGTAGAGCCAGCAGTTTGTTTAAAGGGTCTTTTAACTGGAATGAAGCTCATATCCAGCAGATTCATGCACTGTTGGTTTTCTCAGTTAAGAAAGAAATTATTTCAGACTCACTAATTCAGGGTAAATTGGTTCAAACTTGCAGTCAAAATTCACAAATAATAAGGAATAAAATTAGCTAACAAGCAAAATCACATCCATAAGCAACAAGGAAAAATTAGCTCAGATAAAAATTAGCATTCACTCAGTTTAACAAGTTACCCTACAAACACAAGGAAACGAGAACACATAGGGGAAACGAGCATTCAGATAATTTTAAGTAACTCAAGGGAAAAAAAAGAGTGGAAGGATGTACATCTTAGCAAATTGGACTTGGAAGGTAATATAGACTGGAGGACTATATTAGACAATTGAAATGGAGTTGCTGGAAAAAACAGATAAGGGTTGACATAGACACTTCAAACAACAGAGTTAATAGTTAAAAAGAGGTTATGATTTCTATTTTCAGGAAGCAGAGAGCATAAAACTTCACTTCTGGGTTGCTCAGGGAGGATTTGAACATCATTGCGTATCATCTGCCCTCTAAAATTGCTAATTTAAAAACCAACATTCATACGTACATTTTTTCCCCTTGAAAGTACTCTAGAAGTACTGGATGATTGGAAAACTGGATGGATAAATTTGTTGTTTGTTATGTTTACAGGTGAGTCTCATTTAAACAACCGCTCATTCAGCAACTGCTTGAACTTGCATGATGCTGAATGCAGGATAGTTATTAGTGGTACTTGAAATTCTAGCCATTGCAGGTCATAAATATGTGTGATTTGTGATGTTTCTTACTGGATTCTCCTAATTAAAACCAATGGACAAGGCAGCAGGAAGTAGCAGTCACATGAGGACTTTACTTAACCCACACAGCCCTCGCCTCATTACAATACCTGGGGACTGCTGTTGTTAACTGGTGCAGTCATGTGATATCACTTGTTACAACCACATTACTTAGTGATGGAAATTTTGCTCCCAATTACCATTGTTAACTGAAGACTACCTGAATCTAACAAATTATATATATTTCATGTTGACTATTAAAACTATTGACTTTAAAATCATCAACTGGTTTGTACTTCTTTTCAAGTTATAAAAAGTTGCCAAAGACAGGGGGGATCAATCACAAGTTTTAAAAAAATTACACTAGAGAGGATCAGAAGAAACAAATGAATCTTCAATGAATTTCTATTAGCAAATTGAAGTTACGTTGGAAATAGACAATGAGATAGTTAATATTGGCCAAGCAAAGAGACAATAGCTTGTAAACATGTAAACATTTCTAAGCATACAATCAAGACTCATAACCATTTTGCTAAACCAAATGCAACAAAAACAATGGTAAGAAACATTTTGATTACAATGGTACCTTGGTACTCATCGTTAATTGGTTCCATGAGATGCAATGAGTATCAAAAACAATGAATACCAAACAAATTTTTCCCATTATGAATAATGTAGTGAGTTACAAGGCGGCCGACCAAACAGAGTACCAGGACAAAATTTTCATGTTGAAATGCTTTGAGTATCAAATTGAATAAGTTTCAAAGCAATTGAGTATAAAGGTATCACTATACAAGTTTACATTTTTTAGCAAAACGGCAAAGGAGTACATATGATAAACAGTTATTGGAGAAACTAGTGACACCGCCACAAACTGCCATTAGCTTTGTGAGGGGTCCTTGGTGCTCTCTGAGCTTGCTTGTTTTCTTGCAGACATTTCATTACCCTAACTAGATAACATCATCAGTGCTAATTTAGCTTTGTTTATCTGGATAGGCAAATTGAAATAACATCTTGGAAGAAAGCAACGGAAAAACGCTTCTATCAACTTGCCTTATAGTCACACCAAGATGAGCTCAACTTGAGAAAATCTTTATCTTTTAGTTACAAAAGTGAAAAGCTACATTATTAATATTTAATTATAGCTTTATATAGGTCAAACAGTATATCAGTACTGTGTGTGTGTGTGTGCGCGCGTGCGCACGTGTATGTGCACATGTGTCTATGTGTTTATCTATGGCATTTAATTAGATATATAATGTATGATTCTATTTCATAGGGAAATTCTACATATGTAATTATTGGAATTATTCAATTATCCCTCCTGGTTCAATTGTGCAAAGCAATATAACAACAAGAACAACAAAAACAACAAAATATTTTGTTTCAGAAATTCCTTCGTATTTCCCAAATTGGACTCTACAGAACATAACATCAAGAAAAATGGAAAAGCTGAAGGTCTTTAAACTTCTCATCAAGCAAGAATTGAAAAGCTAAAATTCAGTACATATCTGAAAAAGTGTTTATCTTTTAAAAGCCAGCAAACCCAGAAGTTGAAAATCAAATTAATAGTACAAAGGTTACTTAAATATAGTAAAATCATCATTAGACACATCTCAAATATAAGAATTTTCATGCACTCAATTGTCATTTTCTGTTTGAAACTGTATTTATATTTACCAGTATGTATAAATGCCGTGTTCTTTGTAATTTATCTACCACTGAAATACATATACACTTAGGAGCATATACAAATATTACAGACCTCTGAAGAAAATCAGTTTTTTTTCTCTTAATAGCTTGAAACAAATAATTTGTGAATAATATTTTCAAATTATATTCTTACCATAGCCTACATGTGCCTCAAACCCATCTCAAAAAGAAACATTTGTGTAATAACAGTAATAAACCAGTTTTGTTTTGTTTTTTAAAAAATGGCCACCATTCAAAGTTAAATGCACAATGTACAATGATTACTAGGGAGGGAGATCATTCCATTTGCAGAACAAAAATTACAGGATAGAGCATTAATTATGCATTTTCAGGATTGTTCAATTACAGCAGTGCCCTGTAACTATGGCCTGAGAATATCTATTTCAGTTTTACATTTGGGATGTAATAATAGAGAATGTCCTGAACTGAATGAACTGAAAAGGGAACACATGACCTTTTTGTAAAATAAAGAAGAGCCTTTCCATAAAGCATAGAGCACACAAATATTTGCATGCATCTGTGCCCTTTCTCTGTTTAACGAAGAGAATGGAAAGAGCACAGGGATAAGACAGAAAACTATTGTAGAAGCTGAACCCGTGCATTAAATAGCAGCCTTTATTTTTATTTTTTTAAAATCCTTTCAGGATTTTTTCAGAGTGCCTTGAATAATGTTTAAGATTTAGCAACAAAGCCTCCTGCTCTTGTGAATGCTCAATTGTTACAAGGCTACAAAGGCATAGGCTTTATCAAGACTATGATTATGCAAATCAAATACATTTTTTTTCAAAGTACTTGTGATTGCAATGTTCAGTTTCAAGGACTACAGCCTACTATTAGAGATGTCTTAGGTGAACAAAAACTCAGGTAAACAAAGACCCAGAACTATGAAAGACTCGAATAAAAGGCAACATTTGAAGCAATGTCCATGCAGTGTGGAAACACACACACACAAACACACACGCATGCATGCACACACAAATATATTTCTACACTTTTCATTTTGTGGCTTATCCCCAAAGAGAAAAGCATGAAAGCAATGTTAGGTTGACTTCGGGAAGTTTAGCTAAAATTCAATAAATGAGCATCTGTGGCTTCAAATACAATTGATTTACTCATTGTAAATGAGCAAATAAAAAAAGCAACTCCAAATGTATTCCAATATATGAAACAGACCTTTCCAATATATGTGGATAGACCCTTAAGCTTGTGTGGATTCAACTATTGTTGATTTCTTATAACAGCAGCTAATATTTTCTAAGTGTTTAATTTTCATACTTGCTGAAAAATATACAAATCCAAGTGACTGATCACCATGTATCAATTTTGGTCATCCACAATGACTTCTGGAACAAAAAACAGGCTGAAAAATGAAAAATATACAAATCCAAGTGACTGATCACCATGTATCAATTTTGGTCATCCACAGTGACTTCTGGAACAAAAAACAGGCCAACAGATACCTTCTGCTCTGCTGGTTATTTTTGAAGGTCTTCTATTTTCCACCCCTTTCTCCAGACAAAAAAATCCTAAGGTATTTTTCCAGTTACGGCAGCTGCAACAAGCCAAAGTGATGAAGCATTTCAAAATTATAAACATGGACTATGATAGCACAACACAATATCTACACCACACATTTGCTGAGATTGCCAGCTATGTACAGGTAGTCCTTGACTTACGACTAGTCAAAGTTACAACGATCCCCCCCAAATGGTATGGCTCAATTCTGAAGTTCTGACACTGCTCTCCCCCCTGCAGTCACATTGCTACATTTCAGGTACCTGGCAACCAAACTGCATTTATAGCTGTCTACAGTGTCCCACAGTCATGTGACAGTGAGCTGTGTTTTTGCCGAAAACCAGCATTTTTACTTTTGATTTTCAGTAAAAACATCTCATAGCAAACAATGAGTTTGCTTGATGACAGTGATTTTACAACCAGAGAAAAGGTTGTAAAATCGGAGCCAGTCACCTGATGATCACTTTATAATTGTCATGACTCACAACCGTAATGGGCAGGCTCCATTACAATTGTAGGTTGAAGGTTACTTGTATGTATACACAAACAAATACAGATGGAGAATGGTTTAACTCAGAGTTCCCCAACATTTCTGGGTTGGTAGCCTGGGGCCAGAGGTGGAAAAGAGGGGATGGTTTTGTGGGAGGGGCAGGTGTTTGTGTGTGTGCATGCACGCGCCCAAGCATTTGTTGTTCACGTGACTGGGGCCAAGAGCACCCACAACACTTGCATGCATAAGGCCCTGAGCGCTTGCAGGACCGTGAGCATCTGCGGCCCTCGCACAACTGAGGCCGCAAGTGCCTGTGTTGCTTGCGTGAGTTGGGCTGTGTGTGCACAGGCACGCACACCAGCCAGCCACTCATGTGGCCTGGTTGTGAATAGGCCACAGATCAGTAGTGGGTTGCCACCCACAGGTTGGGGACTCCTGGTTTAATTACTCTAGAGCTGTGGTGGTGCAGTAGTTAGAATGCAGTGTTGCAGCCTAATTTTGCTGACTGCTGATTGTCAGCAGTTTGGCAGTTTGATTCTCTCTGGATCAAGGTTGACTCAGCCTTCTGAGTCGATAAAATTATGATCCAAATTGTTGGGGCAATATGCTGACTCTGTAAGCCACTTAGAGAGGGTTGTAAAGCACTGTGAAGCGGGATATAAGTCTAAATGCTATGCTATTATGGAATTTTAGAGGCATTTTGCTCAAGCTAATATACTTTGTGAAATATGTGTTTTCAATGTTTTACACAGTCTTATTTACAGACCATCATACAAACTCATTCTTTTCATAGGTCATATCTTGCCATTATTTTATTAGTTTTTGTTTTCATTAGTGCAGAAGATTTTTAGACTGTTAAAATATTATATTAACAAAGGAAAAGTCAGAAAAAAGCACTTTGTACATGGAACAGAAATGAACAATATTCTATTTCATTTTTCATTTCTACAAAATTGCACTTACAGCAGACTTCCCCAACCTTTTGGGCACCAGGGACCGGTTCCGTGGAGAAAGATTTTTCCAGAGATCGGAGAATGCATGGTTTTGTGTGTGGCCTGCATCTGGCGGATGGGGCTTTGCTTGTTTGTGAGGACCGGTTGCTGGCATGCAACGGCCCTGTACTAGTCCATGGATCAGCGGTTGGGAAACCCTGACTTACAGTACGAATTTGGCTCCTCTTATGCACAGTATACAATTTACTGCTGGGAAGTATTTTGCCATTAAGGTCAGAGTTAAAGTTAGTTAAAGGTATAGTTAAAGTATATTTAAGGTAATACCAAAAGTCATTCTAAATTTTAAGAAGTTATTTTTAACTTTTATTCTATCTATGAAATATTGTTTCATCACTTGAAAATAATTGGTTATTCTGGGATAAAAACTATACCCACACTTCCTGTTTTTATTCCTCCTCTTCTCAATTTATACTTATTCAAGAAAAATGTTTTGCTTATGTGTTTGTGTGTGTGTGTGTGTGTATCAGCTAAGGCAAGTATTATAAAATCATTAACAAAGCCAAGAAATATGGCCTTTAATGTATTTAGGGCTGAAGCCTGGACATAGATTTTAGCAGCCCTACCTTCACCATATGAGTCTATTTCAACATGTCATGGAATATACATCTCTGAAATCTTTCCAAGAGCAAGCTTATTTCAGTATAATCCTTAATGCACTGGTACTTTATTGCTATTTCAATTATTCATGGAAATGAAAAGGAAAGGGAGAGAATCTAGAATTCAGCATTCTACAATGCACAAGTGTTGTGACAAGTTTTCAAATTTCATTTGCTTATTTATTTTAATTTATTTTATTATTTATTAAATTTTATGCCACATATTTTCCCTACAACGTGACTCTGGGTGGTTTATTTTATTTGTTTATATTTATAAATAAACTTTTTATATTTATAAAAACTAGGCTTCTGGCTGAAGTTGTCCACTCTTACCAACAAATATTCATTAAGAGATGGGATGGAAAATGAAATCTTTTTTTCATGTTAAACCTGAATTTAAAATAAGTTCTGCATAATGATCAACTTCTCACTGCTTATTTGGTAAGAACAAACTCTTCAGCTCTTCTGAGGTTTCCTAGCTCCTAATTATACCACAATCTAGTTAATGAGTTGTGGGATGTATTTGAAGACTGCAAAATTATAGAAATAATTTCAAGCCTGACTCTAGGGCACATTTTAGATCATTTAAAATTAAGAGGGAACACAAAATTGCAGCATTATTTCATTTTTGGTGCTGCCAGATATTAAGCATTAGGAGTGTTCAAAACCTTTCCAACACAAACTGTGCAATGTCCAGAAGAGTATACAAAATAAACTACTTCTAATTACTAAAAGCAGCCCATTCTGTTCCCAGGTTTGTGTGACTGCTTCATGAACTGCTGCTGGCAAAAGGTTGTATACACAGAGACAGCTGGGCATTAAAATTCTTTTGAAGGATTTGCACAGCCATATTAAGTTCCACATTATTTTTATGCATCTTTTACACTGTACATTCACGTGCACACACACAATATGTACCTACCGGTAATTTCTTTCAGTTTTGGCGGACTGTGTGATGGAATGCTTTACCGGGGACACAGAGAAGGTAGCAACGCAGCGGAAAAAGGACGTTATAGAGGAAACTTTTGAGTCAAGAAGAAGCACGAAAAAACTCATCGTATCTTAGAGTAGGTATAAAGTGTGCAAGAGAATTATATTGGTGGGTTTTCAAGAGTCCCTTGCATTATTTTACTTGCAATAAAGAACCTCCCATTAATCTAAGTATTTCCTGAGTTTGGCAGCCTCACAGAGATCTTTCCATCAAACGAAAACCCGAAACAAACATGAAAAATAAAGCCAGAAAAAAAACTTTGATAACTCAAAGCAATTGGGCTGACAGAAGATGCATGGAATAGGACGCCCTGTGGGTTTGCAACATGTTCTGAAGTAAAACCAAGTTTTGATTTGGGATGTTCTACAATTCTGACGTTCTTTAAAATTCCTACAAGCTGTTGACATTTGAACACTCATTAATCAATCTGACAATAGGCAGTTTTTCTATCCCTGCAACCATTGACTGCAACATGTCGAAGCAGGGATAGAGGGTAAGGGAGGGCAATTAAATGCATAGATAATAAGAGAATGAGAAGCATCCTGGTCATTAAAAAAATAATGCTGCCTGCCTTGAAAATAAATTCAGTGCCACTTGAATTCTTTGCTAGGAGGAGATTAGAGTTCATGGGTGGCAATGCAACTTTTTACAATTGTGTGTTATTTTTTCAAACTATTTATCAAATGGAAAAGCATGGTGATACCGCTATGCTATTGTGCTTGTCATTACAAATACAAACATTTGGCTTTTTTAATTTGTTAAACTCTGCAGGCAAAGAAGGAAATTTGTCATTATGTTGTTCATGGGTTTAGCTGAAATGAATTCACTGCTGTTTTTACTTGTTTCTCTGATGGACTCAGCTCTGTGGGTATTTATGCAGACAGGCTGCCAAAAAACAAACTAGCTCAAACACTTAACTTTTTCTTTCACTGTTTGCTTTGAGAAGTTAAAATATATTTTTTAAAATCAAACACTTTTGACAATCTTTTTTATAAATTGGACAGTAAATAACACTCAACAGGTACTCCTACATTATTCATGTAATTCAAGAAGAAGCATGAGAGAGAAAAAAGGTTTATTTTGAATTTACCTTCTTTCTTATAGTGACTTTCCTATGGTGTCACTAGACACCGTACAGACCATTCAAGATGCTTTGAGTTTCTGTCTTTTGGGACACATACTGGAATAGTCTAATCCTAGAAAATATTCTGAGTTCAGCCTTTTCATGCTGAGGACAGGATATTCTTTTCTTTCATGCACTCCATATTCTGGGGGCATTTTCCAGTCTGAATAATGTGCAAATTGTTTCATATTGTTCACTTCTAGACCTCTCTTGTATATAATGAATGGAGTCTGGTGCTAATATTTTCCGTCTTTTCCCTCCTTCTGAATTTTGTATAATTTTACAATCGAAGACTGGGGATTGAGGAACTAAATTTAAATCTTCAGGATCGTTTTTGGGGAGAAAGATATGACTATTTGACTTTAAAAAAAGTACCCTTGTGTTCTGTGGACTTCTTCAGTCTACCAATACTGCCTGGAATGTTTATGGGATAGATATGGTCACAACATTATATTCCACATCGACATTTTAGGATGTATCAGAACACAAGAAGTGCTACAGATGTGGGTAAAAGTATAATTTACAAGTTTAACCACATCACATTTTTGTAAATAAGCAAGACAATCCACAACACCCTTTTGTATTAACCAACCAACCAACCAATCAAATCACCTCAATTCTTCTACTTTTTTTACAAAAAGCCGAATACTTTTCTCTTTCACATTGAGGGTTAAGAGTACTTCATTAGGAATACTTAACAATGAGAAATACTAAACAAGGCTAAAGGCTGTTGAGCAACGAATTATGTCTCCACTATCATAGTAAGCAGTATACTCATAAACGCATATATTTGGATAATGAGGAAAAGGGTATCCTTATCAGCTTTTCTTTATTCTACAATTCCCTTTTTTCATCTGATCTTCCTTGGTACTTTGAAAATATTGCAAGAGAAAGAGATCTGTATGTCACGTTTAATAGCATAAGAAAGCCTGAGGGTGGGACAGAAGTAGCTCTAATCAACAGGTAGTAAATAGCTGTAGTATTTGATGAGTTAGATAATAGCACATCATAGTTACTTCTATTCTAATAATAAGCACAATAAAACCTTAGAAATACCACTTCCTTCTTGATTTATTTATAATGAAAGCCATTCAGTTGTAATTATTTTGGACTCTGTGCAACCCCATTCTAGCAATTTTGTAATAAAACCACCAGCTACCTTTTTAACGTGTTTGTTTTTTTCCTTTTACAAAAATCTCCTAAAATCATTATAACTATTACATAATTGGCTTATAGACCATTAATATTTTACATTTAAACTTGTACATTTATTGCAATGTAGCAATGAAAATATTTTGCTTTAATCATGTTTGTTGATTAAACAAACAGCATTTCTCTCATGGTTAGTTCTAACATTATTTTTTTGTGTGTAAAACTCTTTGTATTTTAAAAATTCACCTCAGTATAAGTGTCACTGACAAATAATCACAAATATATCAGAATTTGTCTCCCATAAGAATACAGTAGGCTGTATGATATGCTTCAGGTTAATTGTCTCCCCCTCTCTTCACTTCCATTTTCACAAGCTAAAGTAGGAGTTACGGTAGAGGAAATAATGGTTTGTTTTAAAACTGTACGAACTTCAATTAATCAGAATCAAACTTTTTTTTTCTTTTTCTTTTAATCTATATTTCTTGATCATCTTGAATTTATTTAGGTTACCCCCATATCTATATCTATATCACTTTAAAAATGCTTTATATCTCCCATGTGTTCATATGAGATCAAGAGACACTCAATATTCTGGTCTTTACTAGACCAGACGAGGAGCGTACATCCTTGTACAAGCAAGCCAGGATTTTCAACTTACATGTTAATTCTAAGCTAATTATAAACGAACTATGGAGCTCAAACCAAAGAATGAAGTCACTTCATCAGCAGCCAGGCAAGCTCTAATTAGCAGTAGATGTTGAACCATAATATATAAGCTTTAAAAAAAAAATCAAGGGTGAACTTTAGAGGAGAGAGTTCTGATGCTATACATGCAAGATCACTGAATTAAGAGGAAGGTTTGTAATTTAAAAAAAAGAACTGTCTAAATAGTGAATATTATTAAATAAAAATGTCAGTTTACACAAGAACTGGTTTATATAAATCCTGGTTTGTATACCACCTCTTTGTTCTCTTGTCTGAAAGGCGGCCACTTCACCCTCATAGTTTCTAAAATAGTCTCGAGAATTACATATCTAATAAAAATGAATGTAAGACAGCTGTTAAGACTAAAGTTGAATGTACTTACAGGTAGTCGACTTACAACCGACACATGACAATGGTAAAAAAAACCCGAATTCATGGCCATGACCAAGAAAGCAATTAGGGATGGTGGGAGCAGCAAGACAGAACGAAGGTCACTGGTACTAAATTTGCCAGTAACTTTTTTTTGTATTTCCTGATAACAATAGGAAAGTGATATAGCTACCATTGATGCTTATGGCTGCAATAACAGCCTTGAAAGTATGAAAGCAGCAAAATCCCTACCTGCACCCTTTTAATATTTTCTTTCCTCCAAGCTGTTTAAATGTTCTGCTTTTGTTCACCGTTCATTCTTGTTCGATTAGCAAGGTCAGAAGCAAACAACCTGGTGCTCTAGTTTAGATATAAAGAGAGGGCTAAATAGATAATGGACATGCCAGTTCTTTGGAACCTGTCTGCCTGCTCAGAAAGAAGATAAACAGGGATAGCCATGGATAAAATTATGAGAATACTGAGGATATAATTGTAAACTTCAGTCAAATGTAAATGTGTTCAGAGTTTTATATAGCAAGGTCCTGTGCATAGATACCCGAAGTAGAATTTAAAGCAAATTCTACCCTGAATTCTAGCGGGAGTAATTTTAAATTGTTTGCCTAAAAGACTGATGCTAGCCAGAACAATTTCAGCAAACATTCCATTCTTCAGAAACCTCCATATTAGTTCCAGAAGTCTTTTTTTCCCCTACTTTTTAAATTTTCTGAGGTAACTAAAGGCTTTCCTCTTCCTCCTCCTAATAAAATGTTTCTAAAAGCCTAGTGCCATTAATTCAATGGTTCTTGAACTGGCTACAGAACATTGGTTGTATTCAGCTATTCGAGAAAGAGCTTTTAACTCTTCCTTTTTTGTGTGTCTCTACAAGTCAGTGTTGACTCCTGGTGACTGCCTGGAGAAATCCTGGTAATTTTCTTGGAAACTAGAAGTGATGTGCCATTGCTACCTGCTTCCTAGGGTTGAGAGAGGGGGATTCCTCAACTGCCTTCATGCCTAAGGTGCGACTCATAGTCTCCTGGATTCTAGCCTGATGCCTTAACTACTATACAAACTGGCTCTTTTTACTTTTTCCAAAGGCTGGAAAAAAAACTATAAAAATGATATCATCAAATACATTGGTGAAGTTTGCAAAATGTAACCTCTGTTTACTCCAGGATCCAATTTATTATTTTAATTTTTTAAAAGTCTGGGAAGTTATCACTTTAAAAATCTTTACCTAAATTGAAAAATGGGATGGACTTTTACGGATTTGCTAATTCTTATTTTCAAGTATAGCTTGTCTTCAGCAGTGAACACATTTAAATATACCAAATATTACATGAACGTGACAGGTAAGGACAACTAATGCATACTTGCATCTTGATCACTTTGTAATTTAAGAAGGACAGCTATATTCAACTGGACATTCTTCTATAGAAGTATTCATAGGATTTGCAACCCAACTCTATAAGATACAACTTTCACTTAATAGAGAACTGATTGTCTTATGGAAGTCTTTATTTATTGGCTTGGTGTGGCTTGTTTATTTTCTGACAGTTACCACTGACCATCTTCCAAAGAATGTTAAAAGTTAATATCTAAGATTACCCAATTGCAGCATCCTGGAGAACACCGCATAAATTTTATTTATAAAAGGACTAATAAACATTATTAATTTCCAAAATTCCCAAATGGAAGGAGGAAGGAGTATTATGTATGTTCTCTACCTTGTATTACGCATAAAGTAATAAAAGTGGAAATAACTCTAATAAATAAAGTAAAATAAATAAAAATTTGTTTCCCCACAAAATGAATATAAATAAATACACAAGCAAGCTGCCTCTTGTACTTAGAAAATGGCATATTATCTCCTCTGAAATGAACTCTTTAAATGTGAAAAGTATCAGGGAAAACATATTTTTTACAAAAATATGATACACTTTTTTCTCCAAATGTTCACATGGACTGAAAGCAAAGATGTTGAGCTTTGTGTAACCTATTTTCCATTTCTATGGATAGACTATGTGACAAAATATAGAATCACATTTAACTATAGAGATATTGCAATACAACCTTTCTCGTATTGTTTTATTGTAGGCTTGTGAATTACATGCTACCTTAACATTTTAATGCAAACGTTACCTGGTAATATGAAAAGGAAAATACATTTGTTTTATGAAATCACGAGAGAGCAAAGAAAACAACTTTTACCAAAGTGGCAGCCAACAGTTGCTTTTCAGTTCTTGAATCAAATGTTGTGAATTTTTGCTCTACAACTAAGGACTATAGATTTCATATTTCAGATCTTCAACACTAGACGTTCTGATCTGATAATATTCTGAAACTTACAGTAGCCTATTATATGGACATACTATTCATTTTATATTCACCTCCTTGTCATGTTAGTGCAGAGGGCATCTAAAGAGAAGAGCTAATTAATCAAGCTGTCAGAGCCAATGAGGAGGAGCATGTTAATAGGACTTTTATTTTACCCTGGAAAGCAGCAGTCTTGACAGGAACCAGAAAATACAGCCTTGGTGTTGCTGTTTATTAGCCAGTAGTAATAGAAGCCAAGCAGCGTACTGTATGTTTGATAAAGTGCTGGGTGTCAGGAGCCAGCAGCACCAGAAATTAGACTGACAAGAAGAAAGAGTTGTATAATATTGATAGCTGATAAACAGCACTCAAGGTCCAAATATGCAGTCAGGTAGCTTGTTACATTTTCCCCCTCCTTCCCTCCCCCCAATAACATAACCTCCAATGCTTTTCCCTTCTAGTTAGATCAATACATTGCAGTCATACTTCGTTTTGTTTATTCTAGATCTTTTGTTAGACAGAACTGTGCCATCCAAATAACAGCTTCTTGGGAATACATGGGTCAACCATGGGCTAAAAAATGCATTGTTCCATGGCAGTTTCCAACATTTCAAGCCTAGCTGATGGGGCAGGCTGAAGTAAGTGTAGAGAAAGAAGGGAGTGAGAAAAATGAAAGCTGTCTCAGTTGTGGCAACAGGTACCACCTCTTTGATTTTTAGAAGAAATAGCACTGACCTGGGACTAATCACCAGGAGATTTCAAGGGTGAGATATTTAAATTAGAATCTGTGCATTATCCCTGTGATTCTTTAGGTCATAGTAGTATGGCTTTTATTGTTTTGTAGAGCTTTAGAATTATTTTATTCAGCTATATACTAGTTAGTTCAATTTAACCCATCATTTATTGCAGGCAGCAGTGCTATAATAACTATTGGAAAAACAAAATGACCCCTGTATTTTCTACAGGCTAAACTAAGTGATGTTACCTATATTTTAGCTACTTTTATTTATACAGTGTCCTCTCTTCTTTTATTTATATGGAGCCATTAATTAATGGTTCTCTACAAACAAGCAAAATAGCACCCTGCTAAAAGCCTTAGCTTAAATATAAAAGCTTTTGCATTTTTTATAATGAAAACTACCAGAGAAGAATGGGGGAAATTTTTGAATTGAAAAAAGAAAGCTTGGCTAAAACAAAAAAAGTAGAATCTGGTCAGTAGTAATAGTACAAAATGTTTCTTATTAACTCAATAGTAAGAGCTATTTTGTGGTTTTAAGGCAAAATGGTGGGGAGATCAAATTCAGTTTTTCAAATTCTTTGTAAGGTAAAAAAAAAAATCTGAACATTAAAATCTTGACCCAGAATATATCACACTAAGCGATGACTCATTCTAAACTAATTAATTTGTTGACTAAGCCATAGTATGGTTTGTTTGCTTTTGGTTTAGCATGACAGCTGAATTCATTTGCTATCCTTAAACCCTGTCTTCTAAATAAATCCTTCAAAAATCTTGCTTGTAAACATTTTTACTTTTCCTCTGGCAGTTAGCAAAACAGAAAAGAACAGTAATTTTCTTCAGAAGATATACAGGAATAGACTGTCCTTCTCTAGTAGCTCATTGTTTCTGTGGTAGACGCAAAACTGGGTTAGAGTTTTTCTTGTATCTGTATGCATTTCCAAAACTTACTGGAGTCCCCTTGTTGGAAATCTGTCACAATGTTACCACTATAGTTCATGAAGGTGCAGAAGGTGGTACCACCAGCTTCTTTTCCTCTCAGTCATGGTTATAAGAGCAAGGCCAAGAAGCAAAACTGTTCTTCTTTATTACTGGAAGAACACAAGGACAATTTAACTCAGTAGCTGCTTGTTAGAATGGAAGGGCATGCTACCAGATTGCAACCTGTAAGATTCAAATTGACTTCAAAATATTATTCGCTGTTGTCAGCTACTCAGTCGTGTCTGACCCTCGGCCACTCTATGGATCAGCACTCTCCAGGTCCTTCTGTCTTGCACTTCCTTCTTCAGATCCATTATAGTCATCCTGATGTTATCCTTTATAAGTGTCTAGCCAATGGGTACTAGGGTGCCCCCTTCTTCTTTTCCCATTGATCACTCTTAGCATTATTAACTTTTAGAATGAAAAGTATTTTTCACTCAAAAAGGTATTAGAAAAAAGTTATTAGCAAAAGGTTATTCAAATTTATTAATATATATACTGGTATGTCAACTCTACAATGAGCATGGCTGCAGCCATTTTTTTCCCTCATTCTAGATTGCCACATAGAACAGAGAGAGAGGGGTTGCCCAGGTGCTTTGTTAGTCAAAATAACCCATGGGAACCAAGGTCATCTGCTGCTCCCGCGAACAGGGACTGAGAGTTGCATAAAAAGCCCACCAAATAAGTATATTGGGGGGCGTAGTTGCTTGCGTGGTTTTGTGGTGGGACATTTAACTTTGTAGTTTGGCAATTGTTACTTGTGTATTCAGACTTGGTTTCACTTTTGACTGTGCCGATACTTTGTAACTAATAAACATGTTCTTTGAAGAATTTTAAAGCCTCGGAGTTCTGCTTTATTCTCTGTCTGTCAGAACCATGACATTATAAATGTTTGTTATTAGAGTTTATTAAGGCTTTACTGAGTAAGTAAACAGGAACTGCAAAACAGAAGTTTTCTTTGGGTGTCTGAAAGGGATGTTTGAAAGAGATTCCACCCCAGGTGGTGCTCATTCAATGACCATTCAAACTTGGAATGGTGCTGAATGAATGATAGTTATGACCAGTCCTTAAAGTTCCAGTTGTTGCAATGCCTTCACAGTCATGTCATTGTGATCTGGGTGCTCAGCAACCAGCATGGATTTCCAACCACTGCAGTTCCCCACACTCATGCAATCACAATTTGTGATTTCCCCACTGGTTTCTCACAAGGAAATTAATGGGAAACCTGGTACAAAGTTGAAAATTGAGGACACTGGAAATCCTTGCTTAACAGCTTGTGGATTTGTTTAATGACAGTAACTGGGGATTGCTGAAACTGCTGTCAATAAACAGCACAGTTATGTGGTCTCAGCATTGTAACTGCATTGCTTAACAATGGAAATTCTGGTCCCATTTTTGGGATGAGAAAGTAAAAGGGAACAGCGAGAAAATTTCTAAACTGCAACATTCCTTGATGTAGTAGTGTGGAGGGGAACATCAAGATTAGCAAGAAAACTGCAACAGCAAAACCAATAGAAGGTACCGTAATCTCACATGCACAGGTTAGAGAAAACAAACAAGCACAGGATATCAAATAGATGTCTTAAGCATCACTAAAAATGGGTGGGGCAACCGATTGGAACACAACTCTGGAAGGGTAAAGCTAATACAAAATGAATAGATTCAGGAGAAAAGAAAGAAGTGTTATGCTTTACATAAAGTAGGAATGTATCTGCATAGAAATACAACTTCTAGAGCACGGTTCCCCAACCCCCGGGTCATGGCCCGGTTTCAGGCATGACAGGTGGGCATGCATGCTCACGAAGCTCCATTTGCATGAGTGCATCCGCTGCTCGTGCAAATGGAGCTGCTTGTGCGGAAGCATCCCCATTCCCACCATCACCACCAGTCCACAAAGCTGGAAAGGCTGGGGATTGCTGTTCTGGAGCATGAATATCCTCATCAAGGGGTTTGGCTAAGAATGGAAAGTGAAAGTAATAAAAATGATATCATGGCAGTTAATAACAGACCATGTGTGCAGACAGATAATAGCAATAAAGCCTTTCTGAGTCAGGTGACTAAACTTTCAAACTGACACATAATAATGATGAGAGATTTTGGTGATATCTGCTAAAAATCTAAAATTGTCAAGGGACAGAAGTCCAAGAAAGTCTTGTTCTCTCCTAATAATAATTTTATAAGAAATGAAGGATCTAAACCTTACCAAAAAGAGAGGAACTGGCTGAAAAAGTAAGGGTAATTAAAAAATTAGGATAAGTTAGGATAAAGAAAAATTATTCTTGAATTTATGATATCAATGCAGCTGTCAGGAACACAGTTAGATTTGTATCCTGGATTTAAGAAATGCAGATTTCAATGAACTCAAACAGAAGGTAAGTCAATTCCAGTGCTTGAAGTTCAGAAGGAGGAAAGTATCTTCAAAAGATGGGAAATGAAGAGACAACCCCAAACATTTCCTATCAGAAGAAAAATGGTGAACCTCAAAACAAAACAAAAACAAAACAAATAAAAACAAAACACCATTGTAGATCCTCACAATTTTCTAAATTACTTCAGAAGGAAAGCAAAGTTCTTGTTGGTGACTTAATGCAAACTTTCATGGCTAGAGGTACCCATAAATATGGATAGGTAATATCAGAAAGTGTTCTTATAGATAGAAAAAGTTTCTGTGAACCCACTTCTATAAAATGAAAAACTTATAGAATACTCCCCTTGGAGACATACACTACGTTTGGCCCTTACCTTGTTAACCTTTAGGCAAGCTTTTTACTACAGTCAGGCTCTGGATGTTTTCTTGTGCTGTTTATTTTATCATTGCTACTATCTTAATATTTTTATTTTACTGTTTTCAGTTATGACTACTGTATCTGGGCTGTAAAAAATCCAGATGATTATATGCTGATAAACAGATATTTTAAAAACTCCAGATTCCAATTAAAGTATCTTCTTTTAGTTGGCTAACTTCTCACATAAATGCCACATGATTTTCTGCTTTGAGGTGATCATTTTTGTGATTCCTTTTGTGTGATTTTATTTATGAATATGAAGTATCTTGAGAGGACAATCAGTTCTGACATTTGAAAGATTGCTTAAAGCACGCTAAGTAAATGATGTAAATGTAAATAAAATGGCAATTAAATCTTCAAAAATGTCATTTTAAGATTAAGGTTATAGGATAAAAACAGTGTATGTGTTGATTTGAAAAATCAAATGGACTCTAATGATGAGACCAGTCCTCAGCCCATATATAAAATCTTAGTTATTTTAAAGTTAAATAAGTCCTTATTTTGACATCAAGACATCAAATCTTTTAAGAAAACAAAGAGATCTTTTCCGAATAACTTAATCACACACCCATATTTATTTCTCCCTTGAAATTCAACTATCAATGAAATCCAAACCACTGTTTAAATAGGAGAAATCTATAATCAATATACCATATATACTGTATTCAAGTTTTCAAGTAGTAAAGAGAATATTTATTTAAATAATAAGTATATTATGCTTGTTTTACTTTCAACTTTAGGCATCATAAATAGGAAATAATATGGAAGCATTCTAATGTAAAGAAACACACATACTTATGTACTGCCATATTTTATAAATACCTCTGTTTTTATATACCTCCACCACCACTGCTTCTTCTCCTTAATCATTTCAATGTGCAAATCAAATTATATAGATTCTTATTGGAGGATTGGCCTTAACCCTACAATGCAGGATCCTTTTTTTTCACATTGGATTTAACGTGACATTCCAGTATATACATTCTTATCAGATTATTCCACTTTTTACAATCAATTCTTCATCTCTACATATACATCTAAGTTTTATATACAATACTTATTCTAAAATAACATATATTTCTATCTTAACATTCATCTTTAATCCCAACCGTCCCCTTCGAATTCCTCCAGCGGTAAAATTTATCCCAGGTTTCATAATAAACTGATCCACATTTGTCTTTTAATATCATTGTGAGCCTGTCCATTTTCGCACATGCTAATATTTTATGTATTAACTCTTCCTCTGTGGGAATTTCCTTGCTCTTCCATTTTTGCACAAAAGCAAGCCTAGCTGCAGTCAGGATGTGTAGTAGCAGGTAAATTGTTCCCTTGTTGTATTTTTCTGTCGTTATTCCCAACAAGAACAGTTCAGGTTTTAACTCTAAGTCCAGTGTTAATATATCCCTCAACCAGTTTCGTGTCCTGTTCCAATACTCACGAGTCTTTGGGCATTCCCACCACATATAGTAATACGATCCTATTGCTGTTTTACATTTCCAGCATAGGGGTGAGATGTTTGAACCCATTTTGGCTAGCCTTACGGATGGGAAATGCCATCTATAAAACATCTTGTAAAGATTTTCCTTATATAAGGTAGCTAAGGTGAGTTTCCTATTTCTTTCCCACAATTCTTGCCAAATATGCAGGTCGATACTGAAACCAAAATCCCTGCTCCAAATTAACATGGTCTCCTTAACCTGTTCTTCATACTTGTCTGATCTAAAAGAAAATGATATATTTTTTAAAATAATTTTATCCTTGGGACCTAATAAAATTTTATCTAGTTCTGTCGGTTCTATCTTTATACCCCACTCTTTTTTATCTTGCCTATATCTTGCTTGTAGTTGGAGGTATGCCCACCATTCTAATTCTATCCCTGCATCTTGGAGATTCTTCCTCGATTTTAATTCTCCTCTCTCATCTAGTATGTTTTTATAGGTTATTACTTTCCCCAACTGAATGAACCTTGGGTGTATGTACATTTCTAGTGTTGAGATCCAATTGGGGACTTGCCTATAGTTCTGTCATCGGATTTTGATCCATACATCTATTAGCGCCCGTCTGATGTAGTGCCTCCGGAAGTACTGGTGAACTTTATGCTTCTCATCCCATAACATGGCATGCCATCCAGTCTGCATGTCATGACCTTCCAGTTTTAATAATCTCCAATTTTCCAGTCGAATCCAATCCAGCACCCACAGTAGAATTGTAGATTGATAGTATTTTTCCAGATCAGGGAGGCCGAGACTCCCCCTTTCCTTAGCATCCAATGTAGGATCCTTCTTCATAACATTAAAAACAATGATAAACTGCCTTTATACATCTTAATGATTCAACACTACTACAGCTAACATTTTTGCCCAACTTGTAGAATCATTCTTCGTAAGACACTTCCATATTTTTATATGCAGGTATAAGATGAATCAATTAATACAAAACTTGTAACAAACCTCAAATCTGGAAATCTTTCATCTAAGGCGTAAATAATAATTTATGGAGTGTCACTCTTTGCAAGGTAAATAGCTGAAAATAGGCATGGTAAAGTAATGGTGACCAGAAATTCCAAATTTATTGTATTTCTAGAATAGCCTGAAGCAGATGCATTAGCAACACACCTTCCTTAACTTGGATTTAATTTCAGAGGAACTATGGAAATAGCATGAAGACTGCTTCTGATTTCTCTGAAGCTTAATGCAACATCACTCTTTGCTGTTGATTCAGGAGAAGGACAGGCTTCCCTTGAGTTTGTGAGGCCTCTTAAGAATGGCCTCTTTCAGGAGTGGCGGCGTCCTCTGTGAACTGAGTATCTCCTTTGGGCTGACAGGGTAAAGATCGGCCAGTAAAATGGCCGATCATTTAGTTGCGCCAATCACAAGCCACAAGATCAGCTAAGCAAACGGACCCACCACGGAGAACTCGGTGAGACTTTCATTTTACCTCTATTTTCTTTATGCCTGTGAAAAGTTTTTTTTTCCTTTGGAATTACTCCCGTTTCTGGTGAAGCGGCATTTTAAATGGGGGGAAAAAAGCACAAATGATTATTTTTGTTTTATTGTTGATTTTATCTTTGGAGATTGGGAGCCTCAAGAAAGTTTTTTATAATATTTGGAGAATACTGTCTGCTTTTACCTTTATGGTGTCTGGAAAGATTAAACATCTGATTACTTTTTGAGAGACATTCTGACAAATTTATTCATTGAACTTGCTGCTTTTTCTTCGCTGGAAAAGCTTTTATTTTGTATAAAGGAAAAAGGCGAGGAAACTGGGAGGAGATGGATATTGTGATCGTTTTTTACATATATTCTCCTTTAAAAAGATAAGGATTTGAAAGATAATAAAGATGGAGGAAACTGGTGTAGATATTACTTATAAATATATTTTGGACAAAATTTTGGAAAATACGGAGAAGATAATTGCCTGTTCAAAGGAGATCTCTTTGTTTTGACAAGGCAAAAGACAAGGACTAGGTGAAACATCAGTTTATACACAAGAGGCTTGTGCCCTGCTTATTGAGGTGGAAGAAATAAATCCACAGTTGGACAATCAATTGATTTTGGAAAAAAAAATTGATATCAATGAACAAAGGACTTATGATAAGGAACTGGACGATCTTGTTTCAGAAGGACAAGTTGGTTTACAGACGCCATTTGAATTTGAGATAGAGAAAAAAACATGGGAAGAAGAGAAACATGTGATTAAAGAGGACAATATAAAAGAAAGGATTTTAAGTGAAATTTACTTAATGTTAAAAGAAAGGGGAAATTATGTTCTTCTACGAGTCATTCAGATTAATTACAACTTTTATACTAATTTAACAAAATGTATAAGGGGAGCTTTCTTTTTGGAGTGCATAGTGTGGCAGGCAGAGGCCCAATTATGGAAACCTGTTTGGACTAGAAAGAAACCCAGAATAAGATACAAATATTAAATCTGATTATAGTAATGTGGTAAAGGCCTTATAGCGATTTGGATTGAGTTGGACTTGGATTTTGTTTAAAGGGCTTTATATGTTTTTATTATTAGAGATGGTATAATGAGAAAAGAACTGAAATATGGGAAATGATAGAATTAATTATTGGAGATTTGGAGACATAGTGAAAAACAACAGAAGACTGATGAGAAAGAGAAGAATTTATTTTTGGAATTAATAATGCTTAAATAAAAAAAAACAATTGGGGCACCTGAATAGTAAATGAATATGTTAGTTTAAGATTAAATATTTGTAAAATTAAGAAAGCATAATACAGAATTTTTGGGATGGATAATGAGTTTGTAAACTTTTATTGATTAATGAAATTCATATAGAGTGACATATTCAATGAAAATTTGTTTTAGAAATGTTTTAATAAGCCTATAATAACATAAATAGGCAGAGAATGTTAGTTTATTTTTAGTTATATAACTTGGATGAAATGTTATATTAGTGAATGAATTGGTTTTAGAAAGATATTGACTTGATTATAATGTTCTTAAGAAATGTAGTTTTATAGATTAAAATTTTTATAGATTAATGTAGTTGATGGTTAGACATAGTGATGAATGAATTCATTTGAAAATATATTAATTTGATTATAATATTCTATATAGATAGGGAAATTTGTAAGAAATACTGGGTATATATGTACTATGTTATTGCTTGTTTTTTTAAAAAAATGGATCACCATGTTTCCACGTAGGTTCTTAAGCTGTGTTGGTGTAAAATGGAAAACTAATAAAATTGTTTTGAAAAGAAGAATGGCCTCTTTCAAGTGCCGTGAAAGAGCAGTATGATGTTAAGGAAGCACCATTATCCTTCTCTAGTCTAGATTCAGTGTGGTATCTTGGAGAAGCCCTTATTCATCTCATTAGCTAAGAACTAATTTAGGGTTCGCTGGCTAGGAAATTGCTTTTTTTTTCATCCCCAGAAATGCAAAATTCTCAAATACCCTTTTACAAGGAAGAGATAAAAAATGGACATATGCATATGTCTTCAATACAATCCAGCTGTATCCATCTCAAAATAATTCTGAAATGGAAGGCACTGATAATCAGAATCAAGTATCTGTACAGTTAATGGAAACGTGGAAGCCAATTATATCTGGAAGATCCTCTTAAAGAGTTCGGAAGAGAACTGCTATATACTGTATAGGGTTGTTTGCAGAAAATTATTTTTATTGATACAGCTTGAAATAATATATCAAATATGTCACATTTTATTTTGGTGATAGAACAATGGATGAAAAAAGTGAAATGTCTGATTGATACATATAGGTATTGGCTACAATTAATTATTATAGAAAATTAAAGTTTTAGAGTATCTTCGGAGTTTTTATATATTGTTTCAATGTATAAACTAAGTAAACTGACTATTTTTAAATTAATTTCCTGAAAGAATGCGTCATACTCTATAAAATATTTATTTTCCAGTAAATATTCCTTATAGCTCTTTGTCAAATATTATTCCCCTTCTAAAATTTCAAAATGTCTAATTTGTATATATTTGCATATATTGTTTGTAAAAGGACACAGATTCTTACAGACAGAATCCAGTATTATTGTCCATCCTTAATATTTACTGTTGTTAGAAAATTGTTTTATTTATATTTTGGAATAAAATTGTGCATCTGAAGGGACTTGAGCCCCAAATGATTCTTCTATAACCAGAAGTATTCTTAAAATTATTACAATGCTTGAATCCTTTTTAATTTGAATTAATATGGGTTTTTTTTTTAGGAACTGAGAAATTCTGTGATACTTTGTTGTGATTATTCTGTCCACACTATAGTCTGTGTCCTTGCCCTTTCCAATTTTCTGAAAATATGGAGTGATTAACTAAATATTGCATCAAGACTGCAGATAATGATTGAGCATGAATAGTATTTTCTGAATAAAATATTTCACAATCTGTTCCCCATATTTTCCTCCTAAGAATTGTGTGGTGGTCCTTGTCCTTGCCCCACAAGTTCAGTGCTATTGATTGTTGTTCCCTGTTGATTAACAGGGACAGGAATAGTTAATTGTTTCATAACTTGTTAAAATACATTTTGTCAATCATTTTTTGTTTTGGTTTCAGAGTATTTTTATTTTTCAGAGGAACCCCAAAAAATACTGAATGCTATAACTTTAGGTCTTTCCTGCCTACTTTCCAGTATTCCTTGGCCCTTGAAGTACCATTTATAGAGATTCTACAGCTATTCAGGTGCTATTAAGCATTTCAGATGGATGAATGGGCATATAGATAGGATAAATAAATTTCCTCCAATTACTACAATTCCATAGAAGTAAAGTAATAACTTCTACTGCCCACGCGGCCCTCAGTTATTTAAATCTCTCTGTATCAAGCTTATCTACAATCCCAAAACTGCAGAATATATGGAGTAAGCCTGCAATATTGGCTGTCTCGCTTGATGAAATGTACCTCAGACTTCTTTCAGTGTTCACATTATTTTACAATCTTTCTATCTGATGTTTATGAAATCTTAATGTAAACAAGTTAGTGCTTTCTTCACAACTGTTGCCAAAAATACGTCTTACCCTTATTTCCTTACTGGTACAGGAATATGATTCCTTTAAGAACTTAAACCTAAAAACATTATTTACAGTATGGTAAAAGAAATTCTTTCTTTCTTATAATCCCATTAAATCTAAGTCTCATTTAACTACTAAGATGATTTTACAATGGACTGGCTGAGGCACTGTGATAAGTGGCTGCATAATATCTTTTAACAATAGACCTGGCCATAACCCTAACCGTAATGTATATAAACACAACTCCTTTTTGAACAATGCAAAGCTCTCAATAACAGGAAGTAGAATAACTCAGAGTACAAACATTTTTGCTAGGGTATTTTCTTTTTCTGTAAGAAAAAGAAACATCCACTCAAAATTTCTGAATAGTAGTGAGAACTCTTTGAAAGCTGTAGCCCAGGCAGAAAGGTTTCCTGAAATCGAATGCTTTAAAGATGAAAGAGCTGGCGGTTGGATGTCCTATTCCATACTCCCCATTTTTTTTTTTTTAATATGTCAGAGAAATGAATGGAATGGCTTAGGAATATGTGCAGCTAGCTCATTCAGGAGCCGTCCTGGTGCCCCTTTGTCCTGAAACATTGGTATTAGGTTACTATGCAAATCTAAGTAGCAATTATCCAGCATGAACTTGATCCATAAGAACGTAATAAGCCAAAGCCAAAACACATTTGCCTGAAGACCTTTGCAATGCTCCAAAAGTTACTGTGATGGCATACATTTTAAACATTCTTTTGACTTCTTGAGCTTTTACTTTTCCAGGCAACTTTTTAAATTTATTACTCATTATACACAGTGGCAGTGTTATGGAAAGAATGCCTAAATTATAGGACAAATGGAAGTTTATTCAACAAGCTTCATAGTTTTCCAGCTCATAGCCAGACTGATATAATTCTATATAAAATGGTATTATAAAACTGGACATGGTAAAACTGCAGTATTTACATGGGAGACGAAGGTCTGACATTCTGTCTAAATGAAATTTCCCAGTTGTCCCAAATGCTTTTTATCTTGTTTCCATGCTAGCAGTTAGAAATGTCACTGCATATTGCCACTGTGATAGATGAGTAAAAGCAAAGAAAACAACCTTTCTCAGAACTGAAATGTGGCCAAAGTGGAAAAGCATTTAACATTTATCATTTGCAAAGGATCAGGAATTCTCTTCTTGTTAAATCATTAGTTTATCAACTAAACATTGTCTCAATGAAAAATAAAAAAGTGTACTAAAAAGAGAATAATTGTGAAGTCTATCAGGATCAACACTGCATACAGATTTTCATCTTGCAAGACCATTGCAAATCTTGCAACCCATTTGAAAGAAGTCCAGAGTAATGTACTCAAAAATCTCTATAATTACAGTGAATTTATTATCCTTCACTTTCTATAATTGTTAAAATTTATTATGGGATGGTTATTATATGAGGTGGTTAGACACTACAGCATATGAGTCTATTTTAAAAAATGATACAGAGGCTATAGCTGTCTGTCATGCTACTTGCTGACTGGATTTCATGATCATTGTTTGTAGAAAATTGTAGCATTATTGCCCAAATTATTTTAAAATTGGTAACATGCCTGATTCTACTGTCCAAACTTTCATAAACTGTACTATAAACCCAATATATGAAGATGAAAAACAAAAGCATTTCACTTTGTAAACTTTTATCATGTAAGAAATCATAGATGTCAAAATACATCCGAATAATACAGATCTTCACAATAGTTTTTTTTAATTTACAAGTTTTCAATTTACAATTTCAAAATTGTTATCAAAAAAGCAGGAAAAAAAACTAACAACAGCCTACACCAGGGGTGTCAAACTGCCAGCCCGCGGGCCGGACGCGTCATCACAAAACCACACCCACCCCATTGCCAGCAATGGCAAAAAAGTTCCGATACATAGCACAATGTCACGTGACGTCGCGAGTTTGACATGTCTAGCCTACACTATATTAAAAAGGTGTAAATGATGGGAACTATGAAGAAGATTCCATGTTCCTTCTTACCTGAAATACTACAGAAATGTGCTAACATTTTTTTAGTTAGTTCCTACATGTATTTTTTAAATTATACAGCGGCCATTTCAACAGCATTTCTTTAGTTCATTTTGGAAATCATAATAATGTAGTATACCTTCTAATTCTGACTAATACTGAATACAGTAGTTTCATAAACTAGAATCATACATTATTTCATGTAAGCCTATTTCAGTAACTAATATTTATATTTTTATTTTATCAATTTTGTTACAGCTGCCTAATTTGTACGCACTATCATCCAAACAAATGAAAACTTATCTGATACTCTTCATCGTTATAAGCAAATTTAAGTCTACACAATAAACTTGAAGACTGATGTTGTAAAATTGCATTGAAATATAGCAAGGTTTGTTCCACAGAAATGCACATACTGAATTCTTTCACTTTTCTGCAAACAATAGTAAACTTATGGAATAACATGTCTACTCAAATGAGACTTTCTCCAAAGTTACAAATGCATACAGGCACATATAACACACATATCTATTCATCTGTTTCTCTCACACAGCAACCTAATAACCTTCCCACATTAAACCATGATAATTGTGTAATATAAATAAGAAATCCCAATGTTGGAGCAACAACTGAAGTGTAACTATTGTAGTCTTACTGATTTGCCTTAGCTACCAAGACAGAAAAATGTTAATAATCCTATTGGCTGAGACCAAGGCCCACTTTATTTCAGCATTTTATTTCTCACAAGAACTAACCAGTTCCCTCAGGAGTGTTTATAAGCAGAAGATGGAAGCCTACCATCTCCCAACTGAGAACATGCTGCCCCTATTTGGACATTCTCTCTGTGACCGGCACATCTTATTTTAATCTAGAAGAGAGAGTCCTACAACTAATGTTGTATACTGGAAGTCCAATTTAGATCTTATATTTCAGTAGTAACAAAGGTTTGGTTACTAAAAAAAGGATTGCAAAACTTTCATTGTCCAATGTGAAACTTTGTAAAACAATAGAATTTAACATTTTAAAAATGTTTTCAATTAAAATATGTGGGGCATTTATAAAGGAGGCATTCTATTGATTCTAGTCCATATTTTTAAAAAGTTGTTCCAACAAGCTTCTGATACAATGTTTTATGTTACTTTGTTTCTGACTTCACACATTTAGGTCTTGGTCATCAGTGCAGGCCATAGCACACTCTGGATTAAAATTATTTTTTTTAAATCTAGAATCACTTAGGAAGTTCCCATGGGAGATACCAAAATTGCAAACAACTGTTATTTTCAAGTGTTAAAAATATGGCGAAAAAGCAAATAAGTGTATTTAATATAGTGATGCAGTTAAACTATTTACTATCATAAGATACTTTACCAAGAAGCCAAATTTATAAAAACTAAGGAGGTAAAAATAATCAAGAGAAGCTCTTTGAAAAAGGCTCATGGGATTAGTCCAAAGTCTGAAATGTATGAATACTGTTTCCAATGAGAAAAAAGTTTCTGCAAAAATCTAGATTGTAAATCATGAAAATTATAACTCTGAGGTTTGCTTTAGGTCAGAGTAGTTGCTATAATAATTCCTTGAGTTTTATGATCCCTTTCTAACAGAAATAGATTCCTTCCACACAGGAATAAAAATGCTATTTATCTGGTGCTAAATAGATAGAAAACACCAATGACAATATCTAAGACAATTTTTTTCTAGAAACTGATTAACTATCTAGATCTGTTTAAGTCAAACAGATTAAATCAGATAAGTTATCCTGATATTCTATTTGAAACAAAGGATAACTACATAAGACTACCTTCTCCCATCATACAGAGTTTTTCTCTTTTCTGAAAGAATATGCATGGGTCAGATAAAACTATATGCAGAAGGAAGCTTCTAATTACATATGTGATGGTGGCCAGATGAAATAGAGAATATAGATAATGCAGAAAATATAGAGATTGGCATGATAGTATGTGGGACTGAGAGAGAATATAGACATTTGCGTGATGGTATGTGGGAAACATCTTGACAACAGGTTGAAGAGATGCTGTCTAGGGAATGGTCAGATAAGAGACCATGTAGCCCCCAGCCCTTAGTTTCTTAGGCTGAAAAGTAGCTGGCAAGAGATCTGTAGTTTCAGACTTGCAAGATGCTGTTAATGTATTGTAGCTTTATAATAAAGTAGAATTAGCTTATCTGGTCGTGTTTCCTGTCTGGTCTACCTGATAAAACTGGCAATTTGGATATACATGCTCATTACTTTCAAAGGGATGTGCATTCAAATGTATTTAATACATTGAATAGATTCCCAGCAAAATAAAGCATATTCTGCAATACACTCAATGCGGTATTGCATCAAGTTTTGTATACAATTCTCCTTTATTGTTACAGCTGATGCAGTTTTGTTGGATATGCTTGATATTAAAAATATTATAAAACTCCTACAGAATCAATAGATCAGGAATAGGAACAGGTTCCCCTCCTCAATGTTTCCTTTTCTATTTCCCTTACTACTCATTGCCATCCTTCCCATGCTGCCTAAACCATGGATAGGGGTAATATATGGATAGTTATTAACAATTTGTATTTGAAGGAATACTATTTATATTATGAGGGGCTTCTGTTGGAGTTAGTGCATGATCTCACAGTTGTCTGCCATTCCAAAATCTATGGCTAAGAAACTGGGAATATTATAACTCTATTAGAAAGCCAATTTGGTCTAGTGCAGGGATAGGCAACCTTGGCTCTTTTATGACTCGTGGACTTCAACTCCCAGAATTCCTGAGCCAGCATGGCTGGCTCAGGAGGCTCAGGAATTCTGGGAGTTGAAGTCCACGAGTCATAAAAGAGCCAAGGTTGCCTACCCCTGGTCTAGTGGTTAAGCCATCAAGCTAGAAAGTCAGAGGCAGATATAAACAAACAAATGAACCCTACAAAATTGCCTGCAATTTAACTATGGACGATACGATTTTTACCTTTTGTTGTAATGGCTAAGTGATATATTATTAAATGTTGAATATTTTAACACAAACCAGCATTGTTTGGAATGTTAATCTGAGTCTATTTGACTGTAGTCGTTTGGCTGCAGTTTGGTAAAGTATTTCAAAGAAGGCAGTTTTTCCAAGAGAACAGGAAATTCTCTTGTGCTCTGTTATAGCAATAATATGAAAATAACTAGAACGAACGAAAGCCTTTAATTTCAATACTTCCCCTCCCACTTGTCTTTCTTCAGGTGAGTTTTTATTATTATGCCGCAGGCAGTGTAACTTTAAATCTGTCTACCTGAGCTCAACAAAGTTGCTGCAATTTCACTGCTTATTGGGATCCTAAACCAGGGGACAACAAGCCTTGAAATATAATTCCATAGAGCTATGCAAGTCTGACTAGTATGTTCTGGATATCTTACTATAGCAGATTTCCAGAGGGAAACACAGAATAGGCAAATTAGATGTACTATTTGAAACTAAGATTCTCAGCTACTCTCAAGGTTACTGTTTTGAAGAACTGACATGTTTATTGAGGAATGCAGTCCTGAGAATGAAAATCAGGGAATCAACCGTTGCCATAAATTACTAAGCTTGCTCTCTGCAGCTCATATTTTTAGTAACAAGAAATGCTACAACCAAAAGGAAGTTTCTCATAATGATATGTGTATTCTTTAACAAATAATCAAATAATCATTTATGCATCCTCTACTAATCCATAATATCCATGTGGTAATGAGAGATATCTTATTTCAGGCACTTTTATGCAGATTCTAGCAATTCGGGTCTAAGTTAATTGATTTATCTATAAAAAATTGCTCAATCTATAGAAAAACCTAATGATCTAAAAATAGACACAAACAGCAGCAATAATATAAATTCCATCTCATACTATTTAATCATCAGTTAGATATCAGCATTTACCTCATGTACAACGGCCCCTTACTCCAGTCCCAAACAGGAACAGCCAGGTTTTTAATAGCTTCCTGAAAGTAGAAATCTATGAATGACTTTAAAGATGATAATTTAATCTTGAATTGCTCCTAGAAAGAAGCTGGTAGCCAATTCAGTTTTTGCAATACTAGTATTTTATGTCTAAATCTAATAGTTGTGTTATATTTCTAAACCAGCTGGTCCCAGTTAGCAAATGTGCAGTTGCATCTTATACCAGCTGTAATTTCTTGTCTTCAAATGTGGTCCCAAGTACAGCCCCAAGATTACAAGGTCATGAGTCACAGTTACACGCATTTCCTGCATTGAAGACTCTCAGCTGGCACATAAGGTACAGTTAGATGAAAGCCATTCTAGCTACATCTTCCAATTCTCCAGGCATTTTTCAAGATTGAACACTGACTCTGTTTAGAAGAGAGTAATCCCACTGAAAGCGAAATCTGCTGTTGTCCCAGACTCAAATACATTCTGAACCAACAGCCTACATCTTTTCTCCCCATCCAGACCCTTACAGATTCCAGATACCAGGTGGAAACTTCCATGACATATCTCAATTGGCCTGCATTGAGAACTGAGCACTATCACAATCTGTGACAAGGACACATGTATATAATGCACAAGGAATCAACTTCAAGATATAAATATGGATTCTATGAGAGATGATCCTTTTCATGGATGCAGTGTTTGTGCTTTACAGAGGTCGCCTGCGAAAGCAAATTAAGTTGTGTTTTTAAATATATGTTGACTTTATTGATATATCGTAAAGATAACCGTCACATTTTTCATGTTTAAAATACAATTTTGTTTTATAATTTAATATAAGTTTTGTTTAAATGGGAAGGAAGGAAGGCTTTTAGAAGTATTCTTTCTCCCATAGCAGCCAATTCGACCCATTTGTGATACGTACTACAAACTATTTAGAAACAGTCGTAGTTTCAAAAACTGATGGTGATATTTTTGGAAATAATCTATTTTCTCTCTCTCTCCCTCACTTACCTACCTACTTCCCTCCCCCCCACACACAGACCCTTCATCTATACTACGGGTCGGCAACCCGCGGCTCCAGAGCCGCATGCGGCTCTTTGAGCCACCTCCTGCGGCTCCGGAGCCTTCTCCGCCATTTTCATAGAGAGAGAGAGAGACAGAGACAGAGAGGCACTTGTGCTTCCCCCCCCTCTCTCTCACATGCAGATTTGCCCCTTGCTCCCGATTGGCCCTGCAGCCGGATGCCCTGCCCCCTGGGAGAAGGGTGGCCAGGAAGGGCCTTTCCGGGGCTGGCCCAGTCCGAGGTGCATGTGGCCAGAGAGCCGCGCGGGGAAGCCCCAGGATCGATGCTGGGAGCGGCCCAGCAGAGCCTCCGTTGAAAGGGCCAGCCCTCCCGCAAGCTGCGGCCCTAGTGGGCCAAGCAGGAGCAGAGCCGGAGATGGAGGGTGAGTGGGGAGGAGGGAGGGGGCTTACCTGCACCAGGCGGAGGGGCAGCCGAGCCGGCCTCGTGTCTCCCCGGGCTGGGCAGCAGGCCTGGCGGGGCCAGCGGCCGGCAGGGGCATTGGTTCCTGCCCTTCCCCGGGCCGGGCGGTAAGCCCAGCGGGGGCAGCAGCCGGCGGGGGCATCGGTTCCTGCCCCTCCCTGGGCCGCTGAGCCATCCTCGCGTCTTCCCGGGTTGGGCGGCAGTGGCGGCCGGCAGGGGCATTGGTTTTTGGCCGTCCGCGGGCCGCTGAGCTGACCTCGCATCTTCCCGAGCTGGGCGGCAGGGGCATTGGTTTGTAGCCGTCCCCGGGCCGCTGAGCCGGCCTCATGTCTCCCCGGGAGGCAGGCGGCAGGGATATTGGTTTCTGGCTGTCCCCGGGCCGCTGAGCCTGCCTTGCGTCTCCCCAGGCTGGGCGGCAGTGGCGGCTGGCAGGGGCATTGGTTTTTGTCCGTCCCCGGGGCGCTGAGCCAGCCTCGCATCTTCCCGGGCCATGTGGCAGGCGGCGGGGGCATTGGTTTGTAGCCGTCCCCAGGCCGCTGAGCAAGCCTCGCATCTTCCCGGGCTGGGCGGCAGGCGGCGGGAGCATTGGTTTTTGGCTGTCCCCGGGCCGCTGAGCCAGCCTCGCATCTTCCCGGGCCGTGCGGCAGGCGGCAGGGGCATTGGTTTGTAGCCGTCCCCAGGTCGCTGAGCAAGCCTCGTATCTTACCGGGCTGGGCGGCAGTGGCGGCCGGCAGGGGCATTGGGTTTTGGCCGTCCCCGGGCCACTGAACCAGCCTCGCATCTTCCCGGGCCGTGCGGCAGGCAGCGGGGGCATTGGTTTGAGGCTGTCCCCGGGCCGCTGAGCCAGCCTTGTGTTTTCCCTGGCCAGGCAGCAAGTGGCGGGGACATTGGTTTCTAGCTGTCCCCGGACTGTAGAGCCGGCCTTGTGTCTTCCCAGGTTGTGCGGCAGGTGGTGGGGGCATTGGTTTGTAGCCGTCCCCGGGGCGCTGAGCCTGCCTCGCGTCTCCCCGGGCTGGGCGGCAGTGGTGGCCGGCAGGGGCATTGGTTTTTGGCTGTCCCCGGGGCGCTGAGCCTGCCTCGCGTCTCTCCGGGCTGGGCGACAGTGGCGGCCGGCAGGGGCATTGGGTTTTGGCCGTCCCCGGGCCACTGAGCCAGCCTTGCATCTCCCCGGGCTGGGCGGCACTGGCGGCCGACAGGAGCATTGGTTTTTGGCCATCCCCGGGCCGCTGAGCCGGCCTTGTGTTTCCCCGGGCCAGGCGGCAAGCCCAACGGGCAGTGAGGGCATCAGTTCCTGCCCGTCCCTGGGCCGCTGAGCCGGTCAAATCAACGGACGTGGAGGTGCTGCATCTGGCTTTTTGATTCGCCGCAGACCTCCATTGACTTCCATGGGGATTCTTGGCAATGAATGGGGCTGATTGAAATCGCTTCAAGAATCAAGCTGCAGGATGGCTTTGAGTGGCAGAGACACAGAGAGCTGCAAATGATCTCCACAGGAGATGCAGCAAGGGCAGGAGACGAGAAAGAATCCGCTATGTCTGTGCACAAGCCCCGAAAGCTTTCTTCCTCTCCCTGCCTTTCTTGCTGGCCCTCTGATGTAAGCATCTGCTGGGTTTCCTCAACCTCCCCCCCCATTTTATTTTAATCCCACCATCGCCTCCCTCTTTCGCAAAGTTGACATTCCGAGGACTCGTAGCTCGCTTCGCTCCTGGAGTCACTTGGCAAAGTTTGAAAGAGAGGCTGCCTGCTCCCACCTCCCACGGAGCAGAACTGCTGCTTCCTTGCCTCCCAGCGAAAGAACCCCAGAGAGCTGGAAAGCATCATTTCTCCCACTTTCCGCTTCCCATCCTCCCTTTTCCAAGCACCCCTCCCAGAGCAAACCAGAAGCCTCAACTCCAGCCTCCTGCAGCAGGCTGAGATAGGCGAGCCCGAGCGACCGTCTTCTGCTGCCTCAGAACATTCACTGCAGCAGCTCTTTCTCCCCGTCGGCTTCCTCCTCCGCTCCCTTGGAACCTTCGCGCCAAAAGGCAGCAAGAAGAAAGTCCCAGAGAGGGAGAGCGCGGGGTGAGGGGAGAGCAGTCTTTTCCGAAGGGAAGAGAAGCCAGGACTGCAGAGCTGTTCATACCAGAGCTGGATGGGGGGCAGGGCAGGCGCACGTTTCGCCTTAAGCTCCTCTCTTCAATCAAGCCGTGTTCTGTGCGCATGCGCGCGTGCGCGCACACACATTTTGCAGCTCCCAGGGTTTTTTTTTTGTGTGGGAAATGGATCCAAGTGGTTCTTTCACTGTTGCAGGTTGCTGACCCCTGATCTATACTGAGCTAACTTTTGAATCTGAGTCATCAGTGAAACTCACCTTCACTGAAATTGAAGGAAATTAAAGAAAGATAGTCCCTAATTAAAAAGTTAAAATTCCTTGCCCTTTCGTTCAAGCTTACTGTCTATATAAATATATTTTTTCATTCTAATATAGATTACTCTATGAAGAATTAATACAATTTTACACAAAACTAAAATCAATAAAAAATTCAATGAAAATGAACATATATTCTCAATGACAGTCAACATAAAATAATTACATTTAAGTGAATTAATTGTTCTTATAATGCCAGTGCAATTAAACCTAAGAAGTACTGCTATGAGTTTTATTTAGCAAGAAGACTTGTGACTTATTTGACTCAAAGCAGGAAAATGTTTTAGCTTTGACATGTGTGGGCTAATTCTACTTGCTGGAGATTCCTTAAAGAAGCCATTGCATAAAAAGAAAAAAAAAATAGGGTGTAGTTGCGTATCGTTAACCTGTCACTGCCTTCTTGTCTCACACATTATTTCCTGACAGTTAGAACAAAATTAGTGGAACAACCTGCCTCCAGAAGTTGTGAATGCTCCAACACTGGAAATTTTAAAGAAGAGATTGGACAACCATTTGTCTGAAGTGGTATAGGGTTTCCTGCCTGAGCAGTGGCTTGGACTAAAAGACCTCCAAGGTCCCTTTCAACTTTGCTATTCTATTCTATTCTATTCTATTCTATTCTATTCTATTCTATTCTATTCTATTCTATTCTTCTACTCTACTCTACTCTACTCTACTCTACTCTAATTTTCCTGGGCTTGTACAACTATTTTGCAAGTCCGAGAGGCTGCTTCTTTATCTCTAACAAATACAGCAAATTCTTGCTTTGGATCTGAATATCTCCCAATCTACGACTAAGTATTTTTAATTTAAAAAGAGCACAAATTCACATTTAGCCGTCACAACTGTATATGCTTTCAAAACATACTCAGAATAATGTTTTCAAAATTCAGTAAGAAAAAGCAAATCTTAAGAAGCAGGGATTATCCCTTAATTATTCAATGCAATGCAATCTGAAATTAATAGGCTTAGTTTGGATTCCTCTAATTGTTGAAAGAAGTAAAAAATAGCAATGCTTTGTTACATATCACAAAACATAAGAAAAATTTCAGTATCATAACAAGATTATTAGGAATAACCAGATAATGTGAGAATAAGCAATATTTATATATTTTTTTCAGCAGAAATAACAGACTTTTTTCTTTCTTGTGCTATGCATTTTCTTTTTTCTTTTCTATTGTTCTTTTATTCTAATCTGCTTAGAGAACTTGGAGTATTCCTTGTGCTGTAAAAACAGAGACCAATGCACAACTGGTTCATTTGGTTTTTATGGCCCAACAGTTATCCTACATATAGTGCAGTTTTTTTTTTTTTTTTTTTTTTATAATTTTTATTCATTAATACAATTAAAACAACAATGGACAAACATGACATTCCAGAGTGAATTTTTCTATCAGTTCCTATCATAGTACAAAAATTTTATAATTTTATAATTTTTTGTTCTTAACCTCTATATAAACCTCATCTTTTATACAATACAATTATATATACAATTATATGTACAGTTATGTATATCTTTTAGTTCTACCATTAGTTTGAAGTCCGAGCAGTTCTTAATTCATACCAGCGGTAAAATTTGCCCCAGATTTCGAAGTATTCGTGTTCCGTTTTGTCTTTCATAATCATTGTAAGCCTGTCCATCTCAGCACATATTAAAATTTTATGCAGGATCTCTTCTTCCGTTGGGGTTTCCTTGTTCCTCCAATTTTGAGCAAAAACCAGCCTGGAGGCCGTTAAAATGTGTAGCATTAAATAAAATACGCCTTTGTCATGTTTTTGCGTAGTTAAACCTAATAGAAAGAGTTCTGGTTTTGGTTCTACCGCTTGCTCTAATATTTCTTCCAACCAAATTTTAATCCTGTTCCAAAAATCACGAGCTCGCGTGCATTCCCACCACATATGATAGTAAGTTCCACTTTTCAAATTGCATTTCCAACATTTAGGGGAGACATTGGTATACATTTTAGACAATCTTGTGGGTGGGAGATGCCATCTATAAAACATTTTGTAAAGGTTCTCTTTGTAAGAGGTGGCCAAAGTAAGCTTCTTGTTTCTTGCCCATAGTTCTTGCCATATATGCAGATCAAAATTAAGAACAAAATCCTTACTCCAATTCAACATAGTCACTTTTACTTGTTCCTCGTACGTTGCCTGATCTAGCAAATAATAGTATAGTTTTTTAATCATTTTATCCTCCGACCCCAAAATTATTTTATCCAATTCTATTGGTTCTCATTTAATACCTAACTCTTTTTTGTCTTTCCGATATCTTGCCTGCAGTTGCAGGTATGCCCACCATTCTAATTCTATCCCTTCATCGTGGATGGTTTTCCTGGATTTCAATTCCCCGCTTTCATCTAAAATATTTTTATATGTTATGATCTTGTCTAATTGAGTAAATTTTGGGTGTACATATATTTCTAATGGTGAGATCCAACTAGGTACTTGGGTATAATTTGGTTGCCAAATTTTTGTCCATACATCAATAAGAGCTTGCCTAATATAGTGACTTCGAAAATATTTATGTACTTTATATTTATGATCCCATAATATGGCATGCCATCCTATTTGTAGGTCATGGCCCTCCAGACACAATAGTCTCCTATTTTGTAGTAATATCCAATCTCTTACCCATACTAATGCTGCGGCCTGGTAATATTTCTCCAAGTCTGGAAGACCAAATCCCCCCCTTTCCTTTGAGTCCTGTAGTAATTTTAATTTAATCCGTGCTCTTTTTCCTTGCCAGATGAATTTACACATCATTTTGTTCAAATTTTGAAAAAATTTCTTGTCTAATTTTATAGGTATACATTGGAACAAAAATAAAATTTTTGGCAACACATTCATTTTAATCACCGCGATTCTGCCCGTAAGAGAGAGCTGTAGGTTAGTCCAAATATCAAAGTCTTTTTGAATCTGTTCTATTAACTTATCATAGTTATCCCTTTTAAGCGTAGCGCATTTGGCAGTCAGTTGTATCCCTAAATGTCTAATTTTATTTGTAATTTGAACACCAATTCTATCAACCAATTCACTTTTCTGTATTTTAGTCATATTTTTGACAAGCATTTTAGTTTTTTCTTTATTTATTTTTAAACCTGCTATTTCCCCGTATCTATTCAATGTTTCCATCAGCCTAATCCCTGATTGTAGTGGTTCTTCAATAATAAAAACTAAATCATCTGCAAAGGCTTGTATTTTAAATGTCTCTTTCTTGATTTCTAGACCTTGGATCTGTTCATCTTGCCGGATTGCTCTAGTTAATACCTCGAGAGATAATATAAATAACAATGGTGATAGTGGGCAGCCTTGCCTTGTGCCTTTTTGCATTTGGAAACTCTCAGTCAGTTCTCCATTGATTATTACTTTGGCCACCTGCTTAGAGTAAACTGATTTAAACATATTTAAGAAATTTTCCCCAAAGTCCATATACAATAATTGATTAAACATAAAATCCCATTTTACATTGTCGAATGCTTTTTGGGCATCAAGAAAAATTAAACACATTTGCTTTTCATTATGTACTTCATAATATTCCAATATGTCCAAAACAGTCCTAATATTGTTTCTTATATATCTTTTAGATAGAAAGCCGTTTTGATCAATATGTATAAAATCCACTAAGAACCTTTCCAATCTTTGTGCCATTATTGCCATGAAGATTTTGTAATCTGAATTCAAAAGAGAAATGGGTCTATAGTTCTTAATTTGTGTCAGGTTGGTGTTTTCTTTAGGAATCAACGTGAGGAAGGCTTCTTCCCATGAAGCTGGTATTTTAGCTTGGGTTAAAACCTCGTTAAATAAGTCCAACAGCATTGGGCTTAAAGATTCTTGTGCAATTTTATACATTTCTGCAGGTATACCATCTGGTCCAGGTGTTTTATTATTTTTCTGTTTCTTAATTGCAACCGAGAGCTCTAAATGTGTTATCTCTTTATTTAGGAGAGTTTTAAATTCTTCTGGCACCTTGGGTAAATCGACTAGTTGTAAATACTGTACTATGTCATGGTTATTTCTCTTTTCGTCGTCCTTATATAAATTCTTGTAAAACTCATATGCCACTAGCTTTTTTCCTTCGTTCTGGCACACCATATCACCTTTGGCGTTATAAAGGGTGGTAACTCTCTGCTTATTATTGTGTTTTTTGATTTTATAAGCCAACCATCTCCCTGGTTTATTAGCATTTTCAAAGAAATTTTGTTTAGTACGTTTTATCTGCTGTCCTAGATCTTCCTTCGTAATAATATCCATCTTATGTTTAATTAAATCAATCTGTTGTTTCAAATCACATCTTTGTGGTTCATTTTGCAGGTTATCCTCAACTTTACGTAGTTCTTCTTCCAGTTGTCTTTGGCGTTGTGTTTTGATTTTGTGTTGCCTAGCCATATAAGAAATTACAACGCCTCTCATGTAGGCTTTGGTTGTATCCCATAAATTTTGGCAGTTTGTATCCTCCTTTTTGTTTGACTTAAAAAACAGATCCAATTGTTCTTCTAATTTTGATTTGAATTCTTTATGATTTAAGATTGCCCTTTTTAGAGTCCATCTCCTCGTGTTTTTTTGCCCCTTCCATTTAATTCTAATCGGATTGTGATCAGCCCAGGTATTTGTATCAATCATAATCTCCTCTACTTCTAAATTTAAGTCAGCTGACATCCACACCATATCAATTCTGGACCAAGATTGATGACGTCCAGAATAAAAAGTAAACTGTTTTTTCCCAGGATTCCTTTCTCTCCAAATATCCTGTATATTAAACTCATCTACCATTTTAAAGAAAATATCAGATATTGTTCCTCTAATTCTTTTTCTATTCTTTCCACATTTATAATCTAGATTATTATCCACAATTGCATTATAGTCACCCATTATACAAATGCTATCATGTTCCAATTGGCTAATAATGTTGTAGAGTTTTTTATAGAAATGTTTTTGCCCCTCATTCGGGGCATAAATTCCAACCAAAAGAATTTTGGTTTTATTCAAAATTACTTCCACAATTAGAATTCTGCCATCTTCGTCCTTATAAATTTGCTTAGCCACAATTTCTTGTTTAATATATACTACCACACCTCCTTTCTTATATTGCGAAAGTGCTGCGAACATATTCCCCAATTTGGGACAATTTAATAAGTATTGATGTTGTTTTTTAATGTGGACTTCTTGTAACATTATTATATCTAAATTCATCTTATTGAGACTATTGAAAAACTTCTTCCTTTTTGTTGGAGAGTTGAGGCCATTAACGTTGATAGATATAGATTCAACACATTTCTTCCCCTCCTTATCTATGTTTAGATCTAGTTACTATTGCTGGTCTAGACTCTTGAGTTTGTAAATCCTTCCCTCTTTCCACTGCTGATCTTATCGGTCTAGCCTCTTTAATTTCCTTAAACCTACTCTCCTCCTGCTTTTCTTCATTTTTCCCTTCATCAGTGTCCTCTCGAAGCTGTTTTGATGTTGTACAATAAGGGTGCAGTTTTTGATGTTGTACAATAAGGGTGCAGCAAGTGGAGAACTGATTACCATTCATATTCAATTACAGTTTAAATCCAAGCTCTTTCATAGGAACCTAAATATATTTTACATAGAGTCAAACCAATAAATAAAATTATTATTTCACTTGACTTTAAATAAATGGTAGAGAAATGCAACAAATGAATAAATACTTCAAAGAAATAAGGAAGCTGCAAAAAATTAGATGTTATTCTTAATTAGCCCCATTTTCTTTGAAGCCTAGTTATTTAATCACTAGGATGGATCTGCTGTCCAACGCTCTGTCTTGCCCTGTATGCCCTCTTTCTACACCTTGCTCTTTCCTTCTCTGTACTATCAGGTCAGGAAGAAATTTCAACAAAACTCTTCCTCAGGCCACTGATATCTCTGGGAACCAAATCCATTAAGATATTTCTGACTCCTGCTCATGCTACTTAACTGTCTGGTGAACAGGAAGGAACTGATAAAAATAGGATTACAATGCCCTTACAGATGAACTGGCAAGAGACTTGATTGTGATTGATGCCTGAATAAACATACAATAGCAGGCCATACATCTCAGCAAGGCTTTGCTAGAAACAGGAGACGAGTGTAGGTTTTCACTGGCTAGACTGTCACGTTCTTTTCTCAATGAAACATTTCAGTACAAAGCCCTTCAAGGGGACGCTGGTTTGCTTCTTTCCCTGAGCCAGAGAAACAAATTTGACAAGGTAGCTAGCTAGCGCTCTCTCTCTCTCTCTCTCTCTCTCTCTCTCTCTCTCTCTCTCTCTCTCTCTCTCTCTATATATATATATATATATATATATATATATATATATATATATATATGAATGAATCCCCCTGCCCCCCCCCACCATGGTGGAACTACAGGTAGGCCTTGGTTTATGACAACTAAGCCCCACATTTCCACTGCAAAGCAAGACAGTTGTTGAGTTGCCAAGAATCCAAATTTTGATCACATGATCATAGGGAAGCTGCAACAGTCGTTAAGTGTGAAAAATGGTCATACGTCAATTTTTCCAGTGCCATCATACACACACACACACACACACACACACACACACACACACACACACACAGTTGCTTGTATGCATGAATAAAAGAATGCTTTTAGTAAACCATTATTATTTAATTTATATGCCATTTATGACTGAATGGATAACATCATGATATTTTATACATCTCACTATGAAAAATCATCAAGTGAAAGAGATTGCTTATGAGATCTTAAATTATGGTTGGATGTAGTTATTAATGATTTAATTCAGAAAACAGAATTTGAGTATGCCTAGTCATTTATGTTACAACAAAAATTGTAATTTGGTTTTTTTCTTTTTCAAACAAGAAAGATTAGGACACAGAAGATCTCTGTGTGTGTGTGTGTGTGTGTGTGTGTAACTACAGCAAAAATAACATACAGACATAACATGTTTATACTTACAAACTTTTAACATTTTGGCTTCCATGTATATCATGAAACAAAGTATTGTTTCAGCCTAAAAACTAACTGATTATGTAAAGATGATCAATAGGACATGCTTGCTTAGTGAAATAAAATACAAGGCAATTGACAATCGAAAGATGCACTGGGGTCTTGTACAAATGTGTTGCTCTGATAAAGCTCTTGCTATAATTTAATGGCATAACTGATAAGTGCGATTAACAGATCAACTGAAATGACACAAGAGTGCATTTCTAAGGTGCTGTATGTGAATAGTTCCCTGGTCCATTCAACAACAGACACATTCAACATATCTCTAACAAAATTCATATCAACTTTTTTTAAAGTAAGTTACAGTTACATGGTAAAATACTTATCACAGCTTAGGATTCCTGGCTATAAACCTCTGTTCTAGTAAGCATGGGAAGTTATTGAATTACATTGGAATGCAACAGAGTTCATGCTCCTTCTTACAAATGGTAGTAACTTTTGTTTCCTTAAAGCATGAAGATAATGGATTCAGTCTAAAATGATGTGAGAGTCTATTCAAAAAATCTATGTCTGCATTTATTTATTGCAATTCTTACATCCTTTCTGAGAAAGCCATAGCTGCAAAAAGCTGTTGTGAAGGTGAGATGTAGGGAAGCCCTGTTCCACAAACATAGGTTCCACATACATATATAGAGATTTGTTGCTTCTGAAGGTTGTTTTTTTTCCTGTGACATCCCCAAACTGTTGACAACTCTGCCACTGGCACTGTGATAAGCCTCCACTCCCTGCTTTCAGAAAAGAGTATGAAAAATATGTATTTGATTGCTCTATAACAGTTGTGTAGTGTTGATCTACATTGCAATTATTATTTTATTTTCAGATCATATTACCTCCCTGTTGTTTTTTAATTACTGCATCAAATACTTTAAAGAACCTAAATTTCAAAACCAAGGTATCCGACAGGATACCAAGGAAAGGAATTATTGCAAACAGTAATAAAATGATACTGAAGATATGTTGAACATCAGGAAATTGTGTTAAAATATTTTATTTTTAACTGAGATTTGATTGTACGGTGGTAGTATTTTTTTAATATTATACATCACTTGGAAGGCTCTGTAAGCAAATTAGAAATATTTTCATTAAATATTAAACGAAGTAAGTATTTGCAAATCATTTTGGGGAACGCTGACATGTGATATTACTGCTGGATGGACTTTGTTGTCTTGAAGAAACAGCATCAGAACAGCATTTCAAGCCCATATCTTGGCCAGAGCTGGCTCCAGTTAAAAGCTAGGAATTGTAGGCTGTATTTCATGGAATATTCCTGTCAGTAACATTGATTATACAGAGCAACTGTCTCCAAGAGGAAATTACATAGCCACAATGCTTGAGTTATTTAAAATTAGAATGGACAAGCACTTAGGATGATAGTACTGAGACCCATTCAGCACTTAGAAGACAGCATAATAGAGGAGTTTTCAATCTCTAATTCTCCAATATAAGCTCCAAAAACAGTAAGAGAAAGACAAACCTCTGCAAAATTAAATCACTGAGAATCAACTGGAGAATACAAATTAAATTATGGGAGTTTATTTCCTTCTTCGTAAGCATTAGCATTAATTTCATGCAAAAGTAAAATATTAGTTAATTTGATTGCCTTTGCTTCCAGACATAGTTTGAAGGAATCAATGCAGAAGAAATATTGTTTTGATAAATGAAGAAAAAAAAACAGGAAGAAGAGCTTACAGGAGGGGGGAAGACAAAGACAAAATCCAATGGTGATGGTGGTGGGGGGGATGGAGGATTAGGAGAGAGGGAAGGGACAGGTGGGGGAAGAAACAAATCCCAAAACAACACACAGTAAAGCTGTAAAAGTGCTATAGCTGGCTCAAAACAGCCACAATATCATGTATTGGATTATAGATGATACTAGATTCCCTGTAACATACAGTTAAGGAGCAAATATTTTTCATCTCTAATCTCCACATTTGAGAATGGTGGGGCCAACTTAAAGCAACATTATCTTCTTTTGGGGTAAATATAGAAATTCTGAAGCAGTACCTCACTGCTCATTATTTCCTAGTTAAGCAAATGATGGAAACTGCATTATTAGCACTTTAGTTTCAGAGATTTAATATGTATGTCTGCAAGCCCCATCTACATTTCTTTGAATCCCTCTACTCAAAGCAAAGCATATGTGAAAGAAATTGATGTATGTGCTAGAGGATATACAAAAATCTGGACCAAGATGAATGGTATTTTAAATAGACATCTTTCTGTTTACAATTTCTGTTTTCATTTCATTTTCAAATAGAAGGACTGTTAAGTTAGAAGTCAACTGATCTCTGCAAGATTTAAAAGGAGTCAGTGACATTCCCATAGAGGCAAAAAAATGTCAACAAACGGTGGTAATTTTAGACCTCAGGGAATAACAATCTTCAATTTTATAATGAGGGTTGAAGGACAAAAGCCAAGAAAAATGAAATAAGACCTGGGGCCTTTAAACATAACTATGTTATGAGTGTGTGTATATTTGTTTAACACAGAGACACAAGACCTCATTCTTTCCCTATGCTTTTTTTCCTGAACTGTTGCTTTCTATTAAAGAATGCCAGTTTCTGACAAAGTGGTATAGAAACATCATTATGTGCCCCTTCAGATTAGCAGATATGAAAAACATTATTGCTGAACTTGGTAATTTCTACTTCATTTTTAAAAGGCCTTAGTTAATTGTGAAAATAAAAGATGGGAACCATTCTCCCCATCAAGCACAACTGAAGCCTTAGTTGCCAATTGGTTTTTCTAATCCAACAACTCAATATCTGCTGTTAATTTGCTCTCTATTTCGAGAACATGAAGACTGTCAGCAAAATCCATGATGCATTACACAATTTATAATTGGAAAAAAAATCTTGATGTTTTTCTGACAGTGTAAAGAGAAAGTTGTATGGCAGCATAAAGCAGTAACAACTTTATGGCTATTTGTAGTAAAACATAATTGCAAACGAAGTAAAAAAAAATTGCAGCCTTTTAGTTTAGCTTCTACTATGAGAAATAATGTAAAAAAATGTGACAAATAACAAAGCAAAACTGGATGTTTTAGACGAAACCATAAAGCAAGGAAGAGAGAAATAGAAAGAACTTGCATCTTGAAAACCATCAAAGGATTTCAACATTCCAAGAACAGGTATCAGTTCTTGACTTATAACCATTCATTTAGTGATTGTTCAAAGTTACTCCGGTACTGAAAAAGGTGACTTATGATGGTTTTTCACACTTACACCACTGCAGCATCCCATGGTCATATGATCAAAATTGAGATGCTTGGCAGTTGGCATGTATTTATGATAGTTGCAATGTCAGTAGGACACGTGACCACCTTTTGCGATCTTCTAATGAGCAAAGTCAATGGGAAAGCCAGATTCACTTAACAAATTAACTGCAGTGATTCACTTAACAGTGATGGCAAAAAAGATTGTAAAATGGGGCAAAACTCACTTAACAACTGTCTTGCTTAGCAATGGAAATGTTGGGTTCCATTGTGATCGTAAATCGAGGATTACCTGTAAATTAAATCAGTTGAAGTGTTGTCTGCAGGTTAGGAAACTAGTAGCTCTTGCACAAGGGTGAAAAACATCCAATGTTGGGACACAACGACAAAAGGATGGAGTTTGTGTTATGACATCCCCGCCACTGTTTTCCTCAATGTGACTTGTATCAGATCTCTATGATCTATTCTTTTTTTAAAGTTCAGCATAACAACAACAACAAATCTATAGATGTCAGAGGTAATCCACTGACTATTTCTGATGAGCTTCTAATTATCAACGGCTACAGTCGGTGGCAGGACTTTGCTAATTTTAGCTGGTCTCAAAAAAAACCCAAAAGGGCTACACCAGGTTGCTATGTGAACAGGAGGTTTATGCTATTGCCAAGAAAACAACAACATGAAAGTCTTCATAAATCTAATAAGAGTTCAATTTAAGGGAAATTTTATCCTAATGGCCCAATAGATTGAAATTCTAGATGCGAGAATTCTCAAGACCTGAATTAGGTAACTTGATAAAAGTGGTTTGATGATTGCTAAATAATGGTTTCATTTCTGTTGAGAAATAAAACTGTGGCACACGTTAGGCACTGAAAAAGCCAAAGAGGTGTTCTGTACAAGTAGTCCTCAGCTTACAGCCATGCATTTAGTGACCATTTAAAGTCAGCAGCAATGAAAAAAGGGACTTGCAACTGAAATTCACACTTATAACTTTTGCAGCAACCCATCGTGTGGTAAAAATTCATAGCATACCACCATATCAAACAAATTGCAAATTTTGTATACCTTAAATATGTTAAATATGCACCATTGTTCCAACCGCAAACAGCACAAATGCTCATGTATTCAAAGTTATTGTCTAGGGACAAATTACAGTGCACTTATCATCTTGTTCTTCAAAGTCATCAGATGAAGAAAAATCACCAATCCTGAATATAGGTTGACATTTTTTTATTATAGCTATAATAAGTTGGCAATTGTTTGTATGCACCTTTGAGTCAGTGTTGATTCCTGGGATTGCCTGGACATGTCCTTTCAGTTATTTTCCCAATACTTTTTCAGAATAAGTTTGCCACTGCCTTCTTGCCAAGATCAGCTAGCTGGCTTTGTGCCTAACATGGAATTAGAACTCACAGAACAGTTAATCAAGGGAACAGCTTGCCTCCAGAAGTTGTGGGTGCTCCAATATTGGAGGTTTTAAAGAAGAGATTGGACAATCATTTGTCTGAAATGGTGTAGGGTTTCCTACTTGAGCAGGGGGTTGGACCAGAAGACCTCCAACGTCCCTTCCGATTCGTTATTCTAATCTGGTGCCATATAACTACTACATCAAACTGAATCTCAAGATGATAATGATGATCTTGATAATAAATAATGATTAAAACACATATCCAGTTAAGCAGAAAGGACACATTAAGTTGGCTAAAGAATTATGATTGGTGGGGTGTAGGAAGAGGTCCTTCTCTGCCATTACCCCTGCCCTAAGGAACAGCTTGAAGTTGGCCCCCTTCTAAGAGAGCATTAAGTCTTGGCTTTGTCAACTAGCATGGAGACCCAAGAGTGGTATGCAACCACAGGGGTAGTTGGTGACTTGAGGGCATTCCTTCCATCTTTTTAATTCTATTTTTCTAAGGCTTTTGTGGGATTTTTCTACTTGTAAACTGCCATAGTCACTTAGGTAATGAGATGGGCAATGTATAAATTTGATTAACAAATACAATAATAAATAATTTACATTATCTAAATCAGGGGACCCCAATCCCTGAGCCACGGCCCACTACTAGGCCTTGAACTTTTCAGAACTGGGTTGCGGAAGTGGTGGGGAGCATGCACACACATTCCCACTCTCACAAATGCTCCATTTGTACAAGTGGCAGGCATGTATGCCCACTACTTGTGCAAGTGAAGCTGCATACATACGGACATGCTTGCTGCTGACGCAGAATCATCTCCTCCTCTTCCCCCCCCCCGGTTGGTACGCAAAGTCGGAAAGATTGAGAAACTCTCATCTAAATATATGTGTTTCGGTTAGTTCAATTCAATGAAAAACTTGAATCTGAAGCTCTTAAGAATTGGGACTATTAATGATAGATTGAGCCTTCTCCTTGATGTAAAACTACTAGCTGAAAATGGATTTTCTACATGATAAAAGTCAGAGTTTTTAGTAGGGCTATTCACATTTTTTTCCTAACTTTACAAGAGCATAGGCTTTCTTATATTCATTAAAGTAGATGGTCTTATATTCATTAAAGTAGCTGGTCTATGACTAGTCATCTTTTTTCCAGGCTCACATGAAAGTGGCCCATAAAAACTAATCCATTAGTTCAAGTTCTATGCAATGCCAAAGACTTTTTATATGGTGATAAAGACATCTCTAATGAGTCCATTTTAAAAAAATGAAGATTATATGACATTAAACATAAATTAATTAATTTAAAAAAATCCTTAGCTGCAAAGCAGACCTTTCTGTGAAATGGAACCATTTCATTTTGCCCACTTAGTTTACAGTATTTTTTTTAATTAACTAAAATGGTATGAAGATATCTTTAAATATCTTGGAAAAGTATTGAAGTGAATTAAAATCATCATTCCAGTTAGGATGGGTGTTTTTTTTTAAAAAAAAAAATCTCAAATGTATTTGTACCAAATAGTATAAATAATACCAAATAGTACACATTGTAAAACACCATACATAGAATCACAGAAGTTTGTTTCAGTCTGTTTCTTTATTTTTATGGTAGAACAAAAAGAGGTACTTTCAGCAACACCAACATCATTTCTGATGAAACTAATGCCATCCATCTGGAAATTCAGGGAGGGAACCTACAGTCAAAATTCCACATAGCTCTCAGAAAGCCACAATGGGGGGAAAAACAGAGAAACCAAAGAGAGAAAATATATAATCCTGCAATATGGCAGATTCCATTCCTATTTAATTCTGAAGATTCCCACCGGAGATATGGCTCCACTCAACAGATTCATCTTTCAAAGGATGCAAGACTTAACCCAGTGGTTCTCAACCTTTCTAATGCCGCGACCCCATAATACAGTTCCCCATGTTGTGGTGACCCCCAACCACTTATACATCACCGGGTGCCAGGGGCGTGGCCAAAGAAAAGGGGAAAAAATGGCGGAGAGCCTTGTTTGGCGACCCCCATGAAATGGTCGTTCGACCCCAAATGGGGTCCCGACCCACAGGTTGAGAACCACTGACTTAATCACAGGTAATTGTGGAAAGGGGAAGGAGGCAAAGGGAGAAAGATGCAAACCACAGGTTTATATATTTACAAATAATATTTCTCTGCGAGGCTGGAAGATTGGGATTTGACTCAAGAGGAATATTTTCACATTTTTTAAATCTACCGTTACAGATTGCAGCAGATGCCTGTGTTTTTCACCAGGAACATGATTCTGCTCACTGGCTGAATGGAACATAAATATTCTTGAACTCCTCCTGCTGGCATTTTTAGTTATATTTATTATTACAGATTAATTTGATACAAGATTCCACATCTGTGGAATTTTGTCATGTGAGAATGTGTTTGTTCTGCTCACTTTCTTTAGATAATTTTATATTATATTGAGTTTTATGCTGAATCTTTTTTGCAACGTAATGGTGTATAACAGAATTTGATGAATATCCCTTACATTTCTTGACTTAGGAATTAAATGCAGAGAGTTTATTTCTTCCTGTGAAAGAGTCTGGGCTTAAAGATAAATAATTGGTTCAACATGAGCTGCATGACAAGTTTGCAACTTGATCTCTTCGACCTTAATCCAGCTTGGAAATTATAACCCAACAAATCTAAGTACTACAAGACGAAGAATGCATTTTTTAATTGCTATACTATATCATATAAAAATCTGAGAAAGGAGAAATAGAGGCCCAAAGAAGAATGCCCATGTTAGAGTGGAAATAATAAAAGTTCTTGACTCACATTTTAAATAAAGTTACAAATTTAATTGGAATTTACTTCTGGCCTACCACTTGTTGACACCCCCATTTAATGCTTTCACTACCAACAGCAGCTAAATGTATGGAACTTACTGTACAATAGATTATGATGATGAGTTGTAAGTACAGATAGTCATCGAGTTATGACCATAACTGAGCCCAAAAATTATGTTGCTAAGTGAAACATTTGTTAAGGGAGTTTTGCCCCATTTTACGACTTTTCTTGCCACAGTTGTTAAATGAATAACTGCAGCTGTTAAGTTAATAACATGGTCGTTAAGTGAATCTGGCTTCCACATAGACTTTGCTTGTCAGGTCGCAAAAGCTGATTACATGATCCCAGGACACGGCAACCGTCATAAATATGAACCAGTTGCCAAGAATCTGAGTTTTGATCATGTTGACCATGGAGCTGTTGCAATGGTTGCAGTGTGAAAAACGGTCATAAGTCACATTTTTCAGTGCCGTTGTAACTTTGAACGGTCACAAGTCGAAGACTACCTATAATTAGAAGCTACAGATTTAACAGAATAAGAGAGTCGGAAGGGACCGTTGGAGGTCTTCTAGTCCAACCCCCTCTCAAGCAGGAAACCCAGTAACATTACAGATAAAATGTTGTTCAATCTCTGGAGCCAAATTCCAATTATTCCAAATTTATTTCCCACTGCTTTCTACATGAGTCTACCCCGTTGATGAGTAAGTACCACCTAAAGGTTCTTACAAAAAGTACCACAAAAGCTCTTAGTTCTGATACAGGATTTGGCTGCAGGTAGATCTATTACTAATGTCCATAAAAACAGTATACAAGCCTATGAAAAGTGATTGCTGCCAATCTAGACTTTCCCTGGACTCTCTGAAATGATAATAAATATATATAATCTAGATAACTGTAATTTGACTTTGGATGTACACACATTGCATACAAAAGACATTATCAGCATCATTTTCAACACTTTCAGGTTTATTATTTTTATATGAGGTAATACTCCAACACACAACTCACTCATTTAAATGAAAAGTTTAAACTGCTTCTGCTGACTAAAAGGAAAAATACACAAAAGAGGGAGGGGACCTTTCGTAAAGTTCTGACTTCATTTTTTTCCACAAAGTTACCACTAGATTAAATCTTTAACAGTAAAAGTAATACATAAGACAGGAGTGGATCTTCCCTTTGTTGAACCCCCAGCCTGTTCTGGTAACATCTCTTAAAGGAGAAATAGAAGTGGAGGGACTTTTCAAACTTTGGGAATATTAACTCCCATCATCCTTTAAAATTGGCCATGCAGTTGATGGAAGTTGAAGTCCAAACCAACTGGAAAAGACCAGATTGCTCATCTCTAAGGTAAGGTAACTTCTTCTCTTGTATTCTTTTTTGTGGTTAAAGACTGGTATCTTTTTAGCTAGTATGGACATGAATGAGAAAATATATTTTAAAGGACCTATTACATTTAGGTTATTTGCAAGAAATCAGGAAGGTAATCTAAATTTCAAATCTTGCACAAAGATTTTGGCACAAGACCATTAAACAAGTATTATGTAAATATAATATTCTCTCTCTCTTTCATCCTGGCTTCTGGCTATGCATACATACTTGTATGTGATTATTCATATATATGCATACATACAGTATCACTTCTGTTGTTTTTCGAATAGGCTGGAAGTATAAAAAAGTAGAATTTCTTTCTTCAATTCACAATATAATACAAACACAAAGAAGGAAAACGTAATTTCAGGTTTTAAATAACTTGAAATAAATAGCAGTTTGTCATGATTCCTTGTAGTAAACATTCAACTTAAGCATTTCCTATTTAAGTGCACAAGGAGTTAAATGAAGAGGAACCCTGCCATGATTAGTAGAGATATAGGTGGGGACATATGAGAGCTTAACTATGTGCAGTATCTAATTAGCGGATTACTAACAAAATAGCCGTGAAAACAAGCAGGCTTACAATAACCATCATTAAGTGTCTTTCAAAGAAAACTTTTTTTCTTCCTTACAGTGAATAGATCATACTAATCAGAGGAGTTCAGTTTAGTTTTCATATGAAAACTGACACACTGAAGTAAAGGGAACAGCATCAAACTTAATTGGATATTATTTGTGCAGTTTTATCCATTTACTCAGTCTCTGCTCTCTGACATAAGAAAGTTATGGATTTTTTTTATTGTAGCTCTCAGTGATTTCTTTTAAAATATATACCCCATTTTAGCATGCTATGATTAAATTATTTTGCGTCATTTAAAAATACACACAAAAAATATATTACGACTTCTAGAGTATAGCTATTAAATAAAATCAGGAGTTTTGAATTTCAAATTTATTATGCAAAATAACTGATTATTCCAGAATTTGCTCATTGCCTTGGGTTTCTAACAAACATATAAGATTTTAAGTTATGGAGTATCTATTACTTCCCTTATTCAGAAGACATTACATAATGTGTTAAAATAAGAACTTCACTGATTGTGGAACTAATTACATATATATGCACATAAAGGTAAATGTTAGACTTACCAAGGGGCGCCATATATTCGGAATCCTTTGACTGTTACCTCAGAATCTTGCAAGTAAATACTGTTTGTCAAAAGTGACTGAACATTGTCAAAGTCCTCTGGTTTCAATTTGGATACAGAAGGAAAGCGGTAGTAATCCTGTTTTACAAGATCTGCCATGAATTCCTTATCAAATGTTAGTTCATGATTCCCAGCAATCACTATTTTGTAATCATATGGCAAGTTTCCTGAAACAGTACAGAAACAGAGCAATTATTTATTTGAGAAACTGCTGTCCCAAAATAAACATAGATTTCACATTTAAACTCACAATAGACAGGTTTTGTTCAAGGAAAATCACAAGAAAGAAAGGTATATTGATCAATATTATTTAGAAGTTTGATGAATTAAAGAAGAATTTATGGAATAGTTCATATGGCTGGTCATCTTTTTATCCAGAAGTATGCAACTTCGACTCCAGAATCACAAGCACATTCTAAAAGTCCCTCCAAAACTCACATGCCTAGCAGAACAGGAATATTAATACATATATAGGGTGTAATCATGCTAATTATATACAATTGATTACATTCAGCTCTAAATTTAAAATTTTAAAAATAAAATGTAGTTTTTGTTATGGCTATAGTCAATATTCTTTGCTCTATTCCACCATGTTTATGTTCTGGTGTTCTACCATCTTTGAAACAATGCCTCCAGCATTCCATTTAAAGGCCACAGACTTGCACTCAGTCCTTGCTGAACTCATTAATGGTTTATTCCAATCTGGTGCCTCTAGATGTATTGGGTTTTTCAATTTCCTAACTAACCAAAGTTTGAAATCTACATCTAAAGGACATCAGAATGAAAAAAGTTCAGCTGAAGTTTAGTAGGAAAGTAAGCATTTTCTATTACATATCAATCTGACGGCACACAACCATTATGACAATCAAAACAATACATTATGCCAGGTTAATTAATATGGTAATGTTAACTCTTATGTTAACCACACGAACTATTTTTCTTTCTTAATTATTCACTTTCTTCAATCTTCTTCACATTTGCTATCACAATGTTTATATTATCAAAATTTTTCAGAGGAAAAGGGAAAGTTTTCAGAAATTTCATGAACCCCTTCATCTTGTTTGCCTTGCTTGCAAGGTCTGCCGACAATCACTGCTACTGCTTTCTCCAGACTACAATTTTAATATTAAAAAAAGAAATAAAATGGACCACTTTATAATACATTAAATTTGGTTAATTATCCAAATAAACCAAGAGAAGGATCCACCGACTCATTCTTGAGCACATTTCAAATAGCCCATAATCCTGTACATCATTATTGAGGCAAAGATACAGGAGAATTGCATAAGTATACATTTTTGTCAGCTCTTAGGGCAATTTTCTAATAATAATTTTGGTTTTTTTTTAAATCAATACCACTTAGAGAAGAAACTTCAATATATATACATACTTCAAGATAGCCACTTAGGTTCAGGCTATCACTATAAAGATATGAAAATGATGAATTGTTTCATTTGTTTATCTTGGAAAGGTAGCCTGTACATATGACTGCGCTCTCATGTGGCCATTTATAACATTATAAAGAACACTGCATTCATTTTCTTAAAATTCCATTCATCATAAACTAAAAACATACATGTCAGGTTTCTGAACTCACACTAGCTGGGAACACTTCCACAAACATAGCAGTTTTAGTAAAGTCAACTTTATTCTTCAAAATTTTGCAATTTGAAAATCTTGCTATGTTTTAATGCTGGTACACTATTCCATTCATGATTGCTAAATTCCGTAACTCCATCTCTACAAAATGTTAAAAATGCATTGAATGGATTGGATCCTTCTTCCATATGTGATGGCAATACTGTAAAGCTCAACAACACTATGATTCACCTACAAAATGGAAGAAATCATTTTATCCTGAGATATTTTGATTAAATTTCACTCAACTATATATTTATTCAATATATACTAAGTGGCACAGTATATATTAAGAATATTTTTTTAATTACATAAAATCTTTGTTCCCCTCTATGAAAGAATGGTTTACTAAACTGTGGAATATGTTTCAATGCTTAGAATAACTTCATATTTGAAAAGAAAATCTAATGTATAATTCAATCTTATTTGGAAACCATTTGTGGTCTACAATTCTGTACATGGAATTGGGCCACATTCCAAATTTAGATACTAGAATTTGCATTTTCATCTGACATATGGTTTATATATGTCAATATACTGTTTATTATTAGTTTTCCTTCTCTTTTTCATTTTGTGTTAAACAAATATATCTATAATTTAATAGAAATATGCTTTGATTACAAATTGGGTATGAAATTCTTAAAATCCTTATATACTAGAATGTGTTGGCCACGTAACACTTTAATTTTTTGGTTATTTAAAATTTGTTGATTTACTACCTGATTTCTGCTGTTTGTACAAGGTATGCGTGTCTCTGCGTATGTATACACAGAGATGTGTCACTATGCATACATGTGTCTGTGTGTTGTGTATTATTTATACATGTATTCATATCAGTCACTATAGTATTATTTCTTTTTTCATTTCTCTTAGAAAATTCTTAGAAAAGAATTTTTTCTTAGAAAAAGAAAACTAAAAAGAAAATCTACGGACTGGCATCCAATTTTAGAAGAGGGGCATAATAAACTTATTTTCAATTTGGGTCATTTTAACAAGTACCACAATTAAAGAATGATCCCAGTCAGCTGCAACTCTACAAGTGAGAAGTGGACTAAAAGTGAAATGATCATTAGAGCATAGTGTACAAAATTAGTGTACAAAATTAAATTGAAATCTAAGAATCCTAAGCAATAGAACCTATAACTGAGGATGTACAAATAACATTGTTGTTTTTCATGATGAAGAAAGAATTACTTTTTAGACTGTACTTTGCCAAGGACTGGCCTATGTTTTTAACTTTGCAGTATCTTATACAAAGTTCTATTAAGAATTTTATAAAAAATAGTTCAGTCTGAACTAAATACAAACTCTGGTTGGATGATATGTTTAATCATGGAGTACTGTTCATCAAAGCCTTTCAATCACAATGTTGTTTGATTTTCTACAAATAAATTCCAGGTTGCTTTTATTTGTGTAGAAAAATCAATTTCTACAGAAGTATAGATAAATGCATAACAGAGAATATTGGGCTGAAAATTTCCCAAAACCTTGCAAGATTGATTATTTGGAGATGAGAAAAAAGCAAAAAGGTGAAGTAACTTGGTTAAGACCATACATCAAGCAAAAAAGCAACAGGAAGATAATCTTTCACAAACAGATGTTTTGACATGCCTAAGAATTAAGTACTAAACATCCTTCCCATTCATTTCAGTGATCTTACTTTTCTCTAATTTAATTGCTCCCTCCAGTGCTATCCCCAACATACTCAACATGTAGAAGTCAGAATGATTGCTCGGAATGGAACATTTATTCTCTTTAATCTAACTCCTATGGTTTGTTCAAGCTTCTTTCTCTTCAACATGTTTGATTTTAATAGACTTCTTGGTAAACATAACCAAGGAGTCTAAGGGAAAGCAAGAACCACTTTTGAAACACTGCTGGCTTAATGAAATGATGATATATATTCTCCAAATCAGCCAAATGTAATTCACGTATACATATATAATCTCAAGCTGAAAAATGCAATCGAATGCATCACAGTATGATGGCCCTAAAATCTCTCTCTCTCTCTCTCTCTCTCTCTCTCTCTCTCTCTCTCTCTCTCTCTCTCACACACACACACACACACACACACACACACACACACACACACACACGGGATCTAACATTAGGCATTCTCAAAATTCATTAACAAAACTTCATTACTAGTTTAACTGTTGTTGTCTGTTTGAAAGTGGTAACTGAGTTGGACAGAGATTGGAAGGACAGTTGAGAAGCATGGGAAAAATCAATCAAGGTGGGCATAAAAAGCAAACAGCTACTGTAAATACTTTGGTTTTATGCAAGGAAAACATCAAATTACAACACAAGAAAAAGAAAAGGCCAAGACCTATGGAGTCCTGTGATAAATCTAAGGCTCACGCATAAAAGCTCTCCTTTGTTCAAACTGTTGTTAGACACAACAAAATACAAATGTTACGTAAGAGCAAGTTCTGCCTCTGACCTTTCACTGGGTAACCGTCAGGCTTCATTAATTTTCACAAGGCCTGACAGCTCTAGCGTTAATACTCACGCTTGCTGATCGAGCCACACAGCAGGTTCAGAACTGCTACTTTCTCCTCTGAAACTCATGCATTAGGGTTCCTTCCATGCTGGCAATGGAAAACCAAGTCTAAGAAACATTAAACACAAAAAACTACGTTACAATAATGCCAAGGTTGAGCCATAAACCCACGAAAGCAGGGAACCCCTGCCTACTCCTTCTAAAAGGCCTGCTTGGGCGAAGGCATATGCTGATCTCCATCAGAGTCCTCAATGCCAGACTATGTCATTCTCAAACTATTGGCTTACAATAGCATACATACCTGCCCAATGGCAGATTCATTTGAGTAAGCGTAAGTTGATATCACCACCTGGAACAGGAGACGTGAAATCCACTGCCCCACCGGGGCTAATTTAAAGCTCCAATAGCAATTAGCAATGGAATTAGTTCTCCATAATTTATGTCTCAACCATAACATTATTCTAATGTAACTGTTTGTGATTAATACCCTTTTTTATTTTGTTAAACAATAAGAAGCATATTACAAAAATGATAAATTATTTTATTCCAAAAATTGTGATACGATTTTATTTCTTTTTATTATGGGTTTTCTAAACAATTATAATGTCGATAAAAAGATTCCATCAATATATTTTCAATTGTGTTCAATATTTGTCTTTAACTCATGCATCAATTTATCTTTAATTCCATACTTGGGTATATCTAATGAAGTTTATTCATATGTTAACATGCATAAGGCTGCAACTTTCAATCCTCAAAGACCCCTTGATAATTTAACTAGTATTTTCTATTGTGTTGGCTGTCATAATATTTTTTTTAAATCAAATGATTTATCCAATTTATCAGCTTACTCCAAAAAGATAAACTTTCCCTTCCCAATAGAAATAATTTAGGATTCATTTTTATTACAGAAAGAATTTTACAGTCAGTCCAATGCTAGAAGATTCACAGTACTTTAGACTGAAACCAAGGATCCAGATATTCACAAGGTGAAGTATGCCTATTTTAAAGATGTTTGATATTTTAAGGTGAATCATGTACAGATAAATTGATAGTACAGTTTTTAAACAGTGCTTGATGATGGCCAACGAGGTCAAATTTTGCATTTTATTCAATTATTTTTTTCACTAATGTAATAGTTGACCATATTAGCCTCCCAATGCAATTTCCCAGCCTTTCTTGCAGTGAAAAGAGAATTCCCTGGGGGAGGAGGGGAAACCTAAGAGGTAAGTGGATTTTCCACAGGAAAGAAAAAGAAAGTAACTGCAACTGACTACAAGAGTCCAATTATACACTGTTGGATGGGACTAGACAGACCAGTAATGACTTCCCACTTTTGCAAATGTTGCAGACATCAATTAACTTCTGATCACAGTATTCATATAAAATAGAAATTGTGTTATGCAAATAAAGGTGCTTAATTAAAGGAAATGGAACCATTTTAAATAGGTCAATATTTTGAAAGAAAATATATGAGAATATATGTCAGCGTAGAGGAATACAGAGATAGTCTTGAAAGACTGCAAGAGTGGTTAGGTAAGTATTTTTCCTGAACAATAGTGACTTTTAGATTTTGAGTTGGGAAAATCTTACTCATTTCATATGCCAGTCATTAACAACTCTGGACAGCTTATAAAGATACTATGAAATATGTAAAACAAAAGGAATAACCTTAAAAATATGGTTAAATAAAAATATTTTGAGTCACTTCCTAAACCGTTATGGATTCACTCTAATAGATGTTTGTTCAATAATGAGCACTATCACAGAGAAAGCATAACTGATCATCAATTCCAAATGTATTTGTTGTAAACCTAGAAAAAGTGCCCAGTTGATGACCACAGTGTACAAGTCAATAATCCAAGCAGTGGCATTACTGAAGGTAGACCAATTTGGTTGACAAATATATAGCAAATAAAAATAAATGTATAGATGAACAGTGTGTGTGTGTGTGTGTGTGTGTGTGTGTGTGTGTGTGTGTGTGTATTAATTAGTTCCAAAATTTCTGGAATTTTAATTTACAAGCATCATAAAATAATCCCAAAAGAAACCCCATCATCAGTGAACATAACATAGCATTGTATAGCATCAGAGGAACAACATGGTATCCTGATTTACAAACTTCATCAGTTACAATGTGAGATAAAAACAACAAACCAGCCCTGGCTAATAGCAAAAAAGAATAAACATTGCGAAGAATAAAAAATACTCGGTCCAAATCAAATCATCATCCAAAATATTAGTCAAATGGTATCTTAAAACCATTTCAAAAAGCCAATAAAGAAAAGAGTCGGGTGAATTTCTGGGGGTAAGGTCATTCACAATCTTTAGGCCTTCACACGTAAAAAAATTCCTGTTCTTAGTTCATTTCTCTTGATCTCAAACATCCCACTTCTAGAAACAAACACTGAACTGAGAAGCAGAGGGACTCTTGAGGGCAAGCCATAAAAGGCTTTACAAACTAATCCTTACAAATGGATTCAGAAATTAATGCTGCAGCCCCTCCCAACAAATATATTATTTGTGCTTTTCATTTGTGAACAGCCTTGGCTGCTGCATTCTGTACTAAATGCCATTTACAATTTGTCTGCGAAGACTATGCCTCATATAGCGAAATTCACAACTATCATGTTTCCCCGAAAATAAGACCTGGTCTTTTTTGTTTGTTTGTTTGCCTCCAAAAGAGACACCAGGTCTTATTTGGAGGGGGGGGAAAGGGGGTCATTTCCACTCACCTCGCATCGGCAGCACCAACATCCCCAACCAGCCAGACCATTTCTTCTGCAGCCAAAGGAGCAGCTTCATTATGCAGCGGAGAATGGAGCTCCGGCCTGCATTTCGCTGTTCATAGCTCGATTCTTGGCTGCAGAGGCCTTCCGGAAAGGCCTCTGACTGCGAAATGCAGCTCCATTCTCAGCTGCAGAATGAAGTTACTCCTTCTGGCAAGGCATGGGAGGCCTAGCTGCAATGATAAGCTCCACCTCCTCCATCCTTGCCCTAACTTGATTTTTAGGTGTGCACCTCACTCCAAAAGTAGGACTTATTTTGGGGGGTAGTGCTTATATTAGGCCCACCCTCAAAAATCAAGCTAGGGCTTATTTTAGGGGTGGGTCTTTCTTTCGGGAAAACACAGTAGTATTATCCTTGACATGATTCTTGTCAAAGTAGGAATACAACAGCAATAAAGTCTTCTTCCCACTAATTGAAACCAGGGGGAAGGGGGAGAGGGGATTCTGCATGTCCCAAATCTTCCTTCTCACAAATGTCTTCTGTTATGTGCTTCCATAAGGGGAAGCACATACACGTCCCAAATTGTCTTCCACAGAAGCCTAAATAAAAAGGAATTCCATGTGAATATCATAGCACATAAACAGTGGAGGACAAGGATGTAAACTTTCATTTTTTTAGACAGCACATTAGGTCCTGTCCTTTTAAAAAATAATAATAATAAAGTCTAAAAGTACAAAAATAAAAAATGAACTAAACTAAGAAAAATGTAAAAAAGAAAAAAAAGAAAAAAAGAAAACAGAAAAAAGAAATACAAAGAAATCACCTCCCCCTTCATTAAGACAAATACAGTTTCACTAACTTAATATCTTCTCTAACATTTCAACCAAAGGTCTCCTTTTCTGATATCTTCTCTTATCTATATGTGAATGATAAAACCTCACATTATAAAAGTTTGTCATTCAAGTCCTAATCAAGTCCATTAAGAGCTACATCAGTTATATACTCCTTTCTTTTACTTTTAACACAGTAATTTATCATTTTCTCTAAAAATACAACAAAAAAATCTCTTCTTCCCATATCTTATCTCTTATCCATAACCAAATATTTAAAACTTCATCATTTGAAACAATCAAGAAAAATCCATTCAAAGTTGCCAGAAAAAAAACATATTGGTGTTTATTCAATTCAAATGCTGTCTTACAAATTAATTTATCTTTTTCTCTTTGTCTTCTCTTAGACTTAGAAACTCCTTCACAAATTTAACACACACCAGTAATAACATCTATATTGTAACCTGAATCAAAATTCTTTAACATTCTTTAACATATTTTTTTCTTTCCATATCTATACACAATTTTTAAAGCTTCATCATTCAGTACCGGTCATGAAAAACCCATTAAGAACTACTAGAAAGAACATCACACGTATATTTTAAACTTGGTTAAATAAGACTTTAAAAGCATATTAGGTGCTTTTAAAAATCTTAATGCTTATTTCCTTTAAATAGTGCAGTGTCCCAGAAGCTGATTTCATTTTATCTTTGTCTTTTCTTAGGAATCCTTCATGAGACTAATACATCTCTTTTATAGGTTAAAGATGAAAGAGTTGTCCAAGTACCTCTTCTGATTTATTACTTATGTATCTATTTTGGTTATTAAGACCTCAGTCAGTTTTACTTGCAAATCCAATGTAACATCTTTTTCTTTATCATTTGGTACTTCAAACTTCTACATCCAAACAGCCTGGTTTTCAGTTGTATCTTTTTTTTATCTCCTCTTTTAAACTCACATTAGCAGAATCTTAAAAGAAATTTCTTACTGTATTGTCTCCAAATTTCTTTGAATTATTCCAAAGTTAAAATACTCTTCTCTATTCTGTATTAGTGGGTTTCTTTTCCTTTAATTATAAATTTTAGTTCTGTTTGGTTGTCTTTAATATTTGGCCTTCAAAATCTCATTTTTCTTTTATCCACAACATTTTTCCATGAAAAGATTTCTTACATTTATATTCAAAATTAACGATTCATAAACAAACAAATAGCCTATTCTCTATAAGTGTGTATACTACCTAAATTTGTTACCCTATTTTATATTGGATCTGCTCTGGAAGTCTAATATGTATAGCTTGAAATATAAGCTATGCGAACAGAAAAGAGTGTATCCCCGTGCACATTCAAAACTCTTTTGTGAATGGATGGGGATTCTTCAAAAAAGGTTTTGGATGTGCAGAGATAGAACACTGAGAATTTCACCTAATATGGACTTGTGAAATAATAAAATTAATAAGAAATATTTGACAAAACAATTTTAAGAACATCTTTACAGTACCTAATATTCAAACTGTATTTATGTATAAATAAGTGAGAGCTCATCCACATTACTTCATGTGAACTTAGTGAATTTACAATTTTCCTACCTTTATTCAAACCAATACACCATACAGCATATAATTAAGTTTTAGAATTTGCTTCTTCAAGAATAGACAATAGCCTCAAATTTAGAGAATTTAAAAGGGGAATCAAGACAAATTCATTTAAGAAAACTATGGACAACTGAACTAGTAGTCTCAATGGCTATATAATTCATCATGGTATCAGGTCTTCAGTATAGTAAATGTGCAACATGCTATTCCCCACATTCACAGAGCGAGGTTATGAAAACTAAGGGATTCTTAGCATGATGATGGATAATCCACGGATGGGTTTCCTGTTGTCCTTTCATCCAATAGACTTAAGTTTGAGAGTTTGCCATGCCTCCTGCTGCGCTAGGTTGACCCAGTTCCGAAGAAAGCGAAGCAGCAGACGAAGTCCGATGTGTTGGTTCCCCTACCCGACACAGGACCTGACGGACACAAAAGGGATGGGTGTGGATTATCCATCATCATGCTGAGAAAAGGCACTCAGGTAAGACAACACTCCTTCTCCAGCATAAGGATGGATAATCCACGGATGGGACATACCAAAGCTTGCCCTGTCCCTATGGGTGGGAAAAAGTCAGGGCATGTGTCCCATCGGACGACACCACTTGCTGTAATACCCTCTGGCCAAAGGAGGCATCTGCGGAGGCAAATTTATCAATTTTGTAGTGTCTTATAAATGGGGAGACGATCAAGTTGCCGCCTGACAAATCTCGACAATGGCCGCTTGAGTCGCCCAAGCTGCTGAAGTTGCAGCACTGCCGGTGGAATGAGCAGTGATACGGTTTGGGATGGATAAGGATTGGGATTGGTATACCCTTGGAATGCAAGCCTTAATCCACCTGCCTATGGTCGACGACGAGACCTTCTGCCCCATGGAGGATGGCTGGAAGGAGATGAAAAGCGCTTCTGATTTGCGAAAGGCAGAAGTCGGCTTGATGTAGTGTTTTAATGCTCTGCGCACATCCAGAGTGTGCCATTAGCATTCCAAGTCATGAGACGGGTGAGGACAAAAGTTTGGTAGTATGAGCTTGTGATCTGTAGAATAAAGTGTTTACCTTTGGAACAAATGACGGATTCGGTCTAAGGACCACACTGTCTTTACGAAAAATGCATAGGTCCTCTCTGACAGAGAGCGCTGCCACTTCGGATATGCGCCTGGCTGATGTAACAGCCACTAGAAAGGCCACTTTCATGGACAAGAGTCTCAAATCACAGGTCTTAATGGGCTCGAACGGTGGCGTGGTAAGAGCTTGCAATACACATGACAGATTCCACGAGGGGTATCTATGGACTGGAGGTGGTTTAATGTTGGTCGCTCCCTTAATGAAGAAGCGAACCATCGGGTGATGGACTAAAGAAGATGAATTGTCGCATGACAGCACTGTAGCCAGGGCTGCCACTTGCCTTTTAATGGTATTTGGCGATAAGCCTTTGTCGAGTCCCTCCAGCAAATATTCTAAGATTCTAGGGATAGTGATGGATGAAATATCAGTTTGATTTCTGGTACACCAGGCAGAGAAGTTCTTCCAAGTAGAGTCATATATTCTGTCGGTAGATGGACGTCTGGATGCCTGAATCATGTTGATCACCCTCGTTGGATAGGATTCTTGAGTCAGACGTTGCCGCTCACATGCCAGGCGGTTAACTGGAGCCACTGCAGATCTGGATGTTGAAAATAGAACCTCTGGCTACCGCTTGGGAGGTCCACCAGCAGAGGGACTTCAATGTCTGAGGTGGAACCCTTACTTTCCTGTTGGAAGAACTGATTCTCCACCTTTGAAAGGGGAGTAGGAACCACTGCAAGTCTCTGGAGTGCAATCTGGCCCAAGGTACTATAGAAATGCACGAGATCATCTTTCCTAAGAGTTGGGAGAGGGTGGCTAGAGAAACAACACGGTCCTGATGGACCTGACGTACCAGGGCCCGCATACTGATCTGACGGTCCGGTGACAAGTAGACAATGCACTGTTCCGTATCTATGACCGCCCCCAAATGAAGAAGTCAAGTGGAGGGAAATAACTGGCTCTTTAGGAAGTTTACAGAGAACCCGTGGGTCTGAAGGACTTCGATGAAGAGGGCTACATCTGACCTTGCTGTCTGAACGGACATGGACTGTATGAGAATATCGCCCAGATAGCACTGGATCCGTATTGGAACCAGTCTTAGGTGGGTGGCTAGAACCATCAAGATCTTTGTAAACACCCTCGGAGCGGATGACAGGCCAAACAGCAGGGCTCTGTATTGATAATGACAGGATTTGTAACAGAATCTGAGAAATCTGCAATGTTCGGGAAGGATTGGGACATGTAGATACACTTCTGTGAGGTCGATAGACATCAGGAAGTCGTCCCTTCTGATGCTGGCCAGAATAGATTGGAGAGTCTGCATCTTGAATTTTTTGTATAGCAGATAGGCATTTAGCCTCTTTAGATCGAGAATGGCTCTCCATCCTCCAGAGGCCTTTGGCACAAAGAGGATGGAGTAGAAGCCTCTCCCTATCTGTTCGGCCGGTACTGGTTCTACGGCTCTTATCTCCAAGAGGTGACTTATGGCCTTGTTCATGAGGTTCCTCTTGGTTGGGTTTAGCGGGGTTGGGCATGGGATGAACTGATCCGGTGGTCTGGATAGGAATTCCAGTGACAGACAGTTCCTGTTGGTGGAAAGAACCCAAACGTCTGTGGTGGTGGCTTCCCAGATGTGAATAAAGAGGGAAAGCCTGCCACCAATGGGGGTTCCCTCCCTGGAGTCACTTATTCCTCCTAAAGGGACGCCCCCCCGCGCCTCGAAAAGGCCATTTCGACTGGAATTGCTGTCTGGGCTTGGGTACAGATAGGTCTGGTTGGCGATCGGTCCTGGGAGGGAAGGGGCGGGGTGGTTGGAACCACTCTGAACCTGAACCGGCGCAAAATGACTGCCTGCGATAGTACGGGCTAACCTTCCTGTCTGCTCGCCTGGTCTGGTGAACTAATACCTTCTTCTTGTCTCAGTTCTCCACCAAGTAGGGATCAAGAGCTTCCCCAAACAGATGACAGCCAGTATAAGGGGCGGTGGCCAGACGCCACTTGGACTTTAAGTCTGCTCGCCATTGTTTCAACCAGAGCAGTCGGCGAGTTGACACATTAGCAGCAATTGACCTGGCCGAAAATCTGGCTGCATGAAATGTAGCATCTGCCTTGTACTCAGCAGTCACGAGCAACTTACCCAGATTTTGGTGGGCTTGTACCTGCTCCTGGGGAATCATGGCCTGAAGCTCTCTAAGCCATATGATGGATGTTCTGGAAAAGAAAGAGGCGGAAGTGGAAGCCTTCACTACGCACGCAGACACTTGATGGGACCCGCGCAAAGAAAATTCTGACTTTCTTTCCTCCAGTCTCAAGGCTTCCGCCATGTCACCTGGTACGGTGGAGGAAAAGATAGGCATTAGAGATGTATCTACCGACGGGACCTCTAGTTCTGTTAGTGATGGGGCTACATTAAAAAAATTCTCTCTGTGACCTCTGGAGGAGGGGAAGCGCTAAGACTGCCCCATTGTTTCCTGAAAGAATTGAGGAAAAAGGGGGGACATGGGACGTGTTTTTGGGTCACAGTTGGTTCAGAAAACAGAGGGTTTGAAGTTTGACTGCAGTTCTTGTTCAGGTTCAGTCTTGGCTGCTGTAGTTGCCTTAGACAGAAGAGAGCTGAATAATGTGGGTTCAAACAACCCCACGAAGGGGGAGGGTTCTGGAGACGCCTCCTCGTCCTCTGATAGTGGTGGGTCCCGTGGCTCCTCTGCATCCAAATATGACCCCTGTCCCGAGATGAGCGATCAGAGGCAATGGAGCAAGCATATTCCGGGGGTTCAGAATGTAAATGGTCGGGAGATGCAGGTCTAGGTCTCTGCAACGATGCAATACTCTGCGCAAGTGCCTGAGCAAGCAGGGTTTGGAGCTGTTCTGGCCATACTGCTTGAGAAATATTGGGGCGGAGCCCAGCAGCAGTGGGTATGAACGTGGCTGAAGGCCCCAGCTGATTACTGGGTGAAGGGGCTACCCAACTGAGATTTGGATCTGGGCCAATGGACATGTTGGGCCCCTGCCCGGCCTCCACATTTGGGGACCATGATCTTTGGGCTTGAGATGAAGTTGCTAGTTGAAGACTGAAGAGGGAGCCCTCAGATGTAGCCACAGAAGCGAGAGGAATCTCCCTTGGAGTTTCCTTTTGGGCCTTGGAAAATTGTTTCTCCAAGGCCATGTGTCTTCTGCTGGCCTCCTTTTCGGATGCTTTGGATGGAGCCTTACTAGAAATAGCTTTAGCCTTTGCCTTCAGCTTCCCCGCGCCTCCAATTTGGAGGATTTGCCCTCTTTTTGCTTGGAGAGCTGGTAGTAGTTAGCACAATTTGGGGTTGTTTGTCCTCTGCCATCTTGTTGGAGATCCTCCAGTACAGGACTGAGGATGGATCTCAAATATAATTAGGAGCTGGGGTCTGGTTGGTTAACTTCTGAACACTGATAAAACCAGTATGAGCTCCTGATGAGTTTACTGTGAATCACAGTGTCTTATGTGAGTCAATATATCTGATTCAGAAACAATATATTGAGCTGGTCAAAGTAGATTTGATTGAAGGCCTGAGATGCAAGGCAAGGTTTATAATTGGAAGAAGAGGTTGCGCTCTCAAGGAGCAGAATATTGCCAGAGGCAATGTCAAATGTAGGTGTCAGGGCTATTTATTGCCCTGAACACGTATGTGGCAATATAAACTGTTGAACCCCGAAGATCCTGGAAGGCTATACTGAGGCTAGAAATGAAAGGCGCCAAAAAACGCTGCTCAAAATGGTGGCCGTCAACGTCTGAGGCGATAACAGGGCTACGTTAAGGAACATTTAAATTGGCAATTTCTACCTTCGCAAACCTCCTTGCGAATTTTTGTGGCCTCTTCTCTGACTCTCTCACTCCCTCTCCACTGTAAACGAAGGGGGGAAAAAACACTTTGGAGGATTTTTTAAAGAGAAAACAGCCGTTTTGCGGCTCCCAAAACCTTCTGAAAATTATTGAAGCACACCTAGAATACAATGACTATTTATCTTTCTAACTTGCATTTCTGTTACTAGACATTCTTTCAGGTACTGCAAGTTTCCTTCAAAAGCACGTAAAATACGAAAGAGTATTTTATGCCAAACATATTATCTTACCAAAAGCCCATGTCAGTATGTATTAAGAATTATTTAGAACTTAATTTATAGATGAGGTAAAATCTTATTTTCCTTTCAGTAGAATGAGACAGTCCAGTGGGAAAGTCTAAAAGAAGAAGAATATTTAGCATGATTCCCAAGAGAAAGAATAATAGATCTTTTATATACAGAACTTGATTGCCGGGTTAAAATTAGATTTTTTTTTTGAAACAGTATTAATTAGACACTTACCTCAAGGTTTCTTTGGCTTAATGTTGGATCCATGAATCTGTGAATTACTTTTTTCACACACTTCTAACAATAAAAAAGATTTAACCTGCTATACTCCAATACTGGGTTATAGTCACATTTTACTTTGAAAACAAAAAGGCAGTGTCATGCTAACACTTTTATATGGAATAGTCTTCTTCAGCACATAGAATCTATTTGTGTACCTATATATGATTTTTAGCACAAACTTGACTTGTGATTACTGTCCCTTTGCGTATGTGTTTAGCATTTTTGTCAATTAACCTCCTATTCTTCATTCTGTATCATTCCAGAGTTCAAGATTTGGAATTATTAAGTTACAGGGAAACAAACCTGCCAACAAGAAAAAGGATTTCAACAACGACGCCAGAAAGGAGATGGGTTACTCTTTATATCCCATGTTCAAGGGGAAACTAGATAGCTATCTAATGGAGATACTTTAGACCAGTGGTTCTCAATCTTCCTAATGCCGCGACCCTTTAATACAGTTCCTCATGTTGTGGTGACCCCCAACCATAAAAGTATTTTCGTTGCTACTTCATAACTGTAATTTTGCTACTGTTATGAATCGTAATGTTAATATCTGATATGCAGGATCAGACTCTAGACTCCAGAAGATAGAACCATCCAACAAAAGGAATTCCACAACTACAGGTAGTCCTCAACTTACGACCATGACTGAGCCCAACATTTCTGTTGCTAAGCAAGGCAGTTGTTAAGTAAGTTGCACCCATTTTATGATCTTTCTTGCTGCAGTTGTTAAGTGAATCACTGCAGTTATTAAGTTAGGAACACTGTTGTTAAATGAATCTGGCTTCCCCATTGACTTTGCTTGTCAAAAGATTGCTAAAAATAATCACATGACCCTGGGACACTGCAACCGTCATAAATACAGGCCAGTTGCCAAGCATCCACATTTTGATCATATGATCAATTGAAGGAAAAGCAGCAAGAGAATGGAAGAAAGGAAAAGGGTTATAAATAAAAAATCAGAACCCCTGTAACATTTTGTGGATGAAGCGAGGGGTTACGTGACTACTTTTTCATGGACTTTTTCCAAAACAGAAGGATACGACTTTACAGCTGTCCCAGATTCCAGCTATTTCATTCCCTCCTTCCAACATTTTCACCTTCCACTGAGCGTACTTGATTCTCATCTAAATGTTTTCTGACAAGTCCCTCTCTCAATGCATTTCCTTTTTCCTAACAATTTCTGGCAGTGAAGTATACACTTCCCCAATCGGAGCCTCGCCTTTGGATCCTGACCAGGCGGGAGGCAGAATAAAAGGAAGCCGTTTAAAGGTGGGAGGAGGGAAAATCCCGAGGTTGGCTTGCTCCCGATTCACGACGAAAAAGGTGAAGGGAAGCTTGCAATTCGGGCAGGCAGGCTGGCTTGCTGGCTTTCTCGCCCACGCCAACTCCCTTCTCTTCACTGGCAGCCAGTTGATTCCGAGTTTAAGCGCAGCTCCTAGCAACCCCGAGGAAAATCCCACGGATGGGGGGGGAGATTCAATTAAGGTGCTTGCAACCCCACCACGCAAGGGCAGAGACCAACCCGTTTTTTTTTTTTAAAAAAAAGCTAAGATTTAAAAAAAAATACAATCCAAAAGCGCTATTTAAAAAAGCAATTGCACTGAATGCATCAAGGCGAGCTGGCGGAAAGAAAAGATGATCGCTGACGCTTTTATTCACAGACACCAGATTTTTTTTTCCCCAGATCATAAAATGTCCATTCCTCCCTCCAAAACGGAGGGAATCAAAATACAAAAGGAACCCACCCCGCAGCAAAGCCCTCCGGCGTGCTGATTCCACAGCTAAACCACTCTTCCTTTTCTCCCTCCCTCCTTCCTCCTCCTCCTGCATCACCCCCCCAACTCCCCACCAGCCCGTCTCCCCTCTTCCACAGAGGCGCGAGCGACTGCATGCCAGCGCGATCTGGAGCAGCTCCACTGGCTTCACAAAGTCCCAGGGAAGATACTTCACGGACGCCAATGTCCGGGTTGTGGCTTTTGATTGGTGAAAAGGCTGGGAGAAGGCGGGCTGAGTCATTGGCTTTTGCTAGCTCTACCTGAGAGGCGGGGAGTTGCTCCTTCGATGCTTTAAGTCTTACCATTCTCTGTGTTGTTTTTATCCGCCTGGAGACGGATAGAGGAGCGGTGTCTCGTTCCTATGACCATCGGAAGTATGTGTTTTCTGATGGTCTTAGGCGACCCCTGTGAAAGGTTCATTCGACCCCCAAAGGGGTCACGACCCATAGGTTGAGAACCACTGCTTTAGACCACTGCACTGAACAAGGTGCAACACGTCTTCTTCCAACTTCTGTGCATGCCCCTAGAGAAGGGAGCACAGATAAAGCTCTTGTTAATTTAATTCCCACTCCATTTGCCTGGGCTTCCCTGGGGAGAAGGAAAGAGCAGTAAAGGACTGAAAAATATTTTAAAGGCCTGGATCAGCCCCAGATGCAGACTGGACTTGCTGAACTCTCTCTGCACTTTTATGATTTATTTACCCGTTCCATTGACAGAACACAACTGAAAATACTGGGGAAACCACTTGTGGTCGCAGAACTATATATATTACTTACTATATATATTCTGTGTGTATGCATGTGTGTTTGTGTGTGTGTATGTTTGTATTTGTTTGTTTGTATCTTAATAAATCTCTTAATATGCAATGTGATGGGGATGGTAAGGTGCCTCAGATTGGTTGGCTTTTTTCCTTCCTTCTTTGGATTTGGGTGGTAGCAGTTGCAATCTCTGTTATTCCCTCTTTTTTTCTATGATGGAGTAAATAAAATTTTTGTTTCATTTAACATTTGAGGGACAGGATACTGAATGTTGTCTTTTGTCTCCTTCACTGGTCAGATGGAAGGGGTACTTCTGGTAATCTCAAACTGTTTATTGTACTTCATGGTTGGCAGCACTGAAGACAAGAACAAGTCATTTTCAAACTGCTTTGGGAATTATGGGATGATCCTGGGCCTGATCCTCAGCTTTACATCTCCATCCCAGGCCACCTCAGTGATATGTGAAGGGTCTTGGTACCTGGAAACTGTAGAACAGGTTTCAGCTCAACCTAAGCAAGACCAAGTGGACCTCCTGCTTTGGGGTACCTTCAATCTTTACTTATGCTTAGTTCTGTTTTTTAAAAAATAATTTTTAAAGGTTATAGCAAGCATAATAAAAACTAATGACAGGCTGTAAATGTGTGAAGTCTACAGGCTGTATATTCTTTGGGTCTGCATGTTTTAATATTCTTTATGAAAGGCAACATTTTTCCATGCAATATCACTTTGTCCTACTATGCAAATATTTTTATTTCCCATTATTCATTATAATATACCACTGTACATGTGTGAGGAAATTAAAAAGGAATATTTTTACAAGTTTCCCACAGAACTCACCACTTGCAGCACTGGTTTTTAAGATGTGCTCAAAATAAATTATTTCCACAAATTATAACAGTTTTCAAGAAATCCAGTAGAAAACAAAAGATGTATTGGTATCGCTTTTCTTTCCCTGACCCTAGGGGAAAAGTCAGGCATATTCAGCATTAAAAGCAAAAAAATCTCAGAAGTTTAAAGCTGGCTGCTGGCCCAACAGCACCAAAGGATTAATTAGCAAGTCAAACAAATGCTAATAGTCCATAGAAAGCATGACTTTAGAAAGCTACTCATTTTTCTTGCAATAAAGAAAATAAAGAAGTAATTCTAGGAACCTTTATTAACCCATCTAGTTTGGATAATTACATTATGGTGAAGGTCTGCCACCTTTGCATTAATATAAGATGCTGCATGTTGGTTTTTGGTGACACTGTATTTTGCCTGGTTCTGTGAATAAATGATAACATGAAAGTTTTGAGGCATAAGCCGTATTTGCAGCAAATGATTTCACCAGACCTTTGCTCAGTGATTGTTTGATCATAAAAAGTTTATTTTCCATCACACAAGACAAGCCCAAAAAATATTCAAATGAGTAAAGCATTTCCTTAATATAACACTTTCATTCACCAACAATTGCCACTAAGTCAAAGGAAAGAACAGGAACAAAAAGGCTCAAACAAGCAAAGTCCCATCCATGGGATGCAGGCAGCACACAAAACCATGCACTCTCCGGTCCATAGAAAAACCTTTCTCCATGGAACCAGTCCCTGGTGCCCAAAAGGTTGGGGATCTCTGATCTAGATGGATCTTATAGATGTACACAACATAAAATAAAAAAAGGCTGTTATAGTTGGGACATTGCTGGCCAATTCTAAATTGAAGTCCATAGCCTACTAATTTTTTGTTTCAGATTAACTTTGAACGCTACACATTATGTCAAAATCTGCCCTGCTTTCTCTGTCAGCCCAATGTCTTGTATCCCGCCTGGAAAATGATATCGTATTGTACTGAACAAATGAAAAACTATTTCATATTTTATTTTAAAGAATATCATGGTAGGCATATATCCAGCAAAGATACCCAGAGTGTTCCCCTAGATGTAGTGTAATGAAGGAATGTGAGTTTTTAGCTATTAATTTTTCATATAGTAGCATTTATTTATCATTAATTGAAAAAAACTTAATTGCTGAGAAGACACGAGTTATCTTTGCTTTTTTCATAACTATAAGCATATTTAGAATTTTCTTTTTAAAGTCCTAATACTGGATTCAGGAACGTAGCACCCTCAAATGCCTACAACTCACATTGCAACAAATACACCCAAAAGGCTCTATCTTCCCTCCTCAATTTTTTGTGGAGTTTATTTATTTTTCCCCTATAAATCGAGAAGCATGGAAACAGCTACATCATTGGAGAAAGGTTGGAAGAAAAAGGAAGAGCTTTTTTATAATTCAACCCTTCTGCCTGCTTGATGAGTCTGGGAAGGAGGCACAACTAAAGGCAGAAAAAAGAATCTGAGTTTTCCAAATCTGTAGGTTTATTGTTCTAACAACTGATGAGGCTTGTTGTTGGATAAACACAGTTAAGAAACTGTTACAAAGTTATTGCTTCCGAGTTACAGCAGTACATTTATAGCTTTGGATGAGCATTGATAGTCAGTAAATATTACCAAAACAGAGCATATACAAATGTTTGAATGTGCAGAATTATGTGCACACAATCTCCCAATTGAATTTAAAATTTAAACTTAATGGAGTTTAAATTTGGGAGAAATTTCCTGAGCAGAACGACAAATATAGATCCTTCAAGTGTTAAGAAATAAGAAAATTGATTGTTTTTGGCTCTTTCTTATTCTTATTGTTGTGAAGTAAATGTTTCAATTATAACAGCTAGGTCTTCAAAACCTCCGTCTATTCCTAAAGCTAAGAAGATCTAAAGATGTTGCCAAACTAATGAAGGTCCCAGGACATTTAAGTCTAATCAGCATTTTCATTCAATCACAGCATTTGAAAACATGCAAAATGTGTAACAAGTAGTAGAAAATGAATCTTTATAATAAATCTTTATTCCAAACATAACAAATGAAACAATATCTTGCAAAATTAAGTGCCAGATGGTAAGCTCCAAAATGGAAAAATAAATCAAACTACTTCTGCTTTCATTATAAGATATTTGCTTTAATTCAACTAAGAATATTGTAACAATACATTTTTTTTCTTTTCGGACATTTTTTTTAAAATATCCAGCACAAAGTAGATAGATATGCTATTTGAAGAGCAGTTTCTTTTTTAACATTCTCTTAATTCATTTCTGGGCAACCCACACATAATTTCAGACACCTGATTTTTCTTCATTTTCCATAAATGAAATATGTGGTTCTACATATTTGTTATGAATCAAACAAACTTTGGTTAGACTTTTGATCCTAAGGAAAGTGTATAAGCCTCTATTAGAACAAAACAAATTATTGTATTTTGTATATATAAAAATAAATGCAGCTCAAAATATTAAAATAAAACAAAATTAATTATTTATTAAAGATAGCAATAGCTATCTATCTATCTATCTATCTATCTATCTATCTATAGTTCTTTGGTTATTCGGGTTTTCTCCCGCGTAAAATTGGAAGTGTCTTGGCGACGTTTCGACGAAGTCCCATTCGTCATCTTCAGGCTGGTGTTTTCAGCTTCACCAGCCTGAAGATGACAAATGGGACTTCGTTGAAACGTCGCCAAGACACTTCCAATTTTACACGGGAGAAAACCCGAATAACCAAAGACCTACAAACACCCGCGAAAACCTCAGAAAATATATATATGTATGTATGTATGTATGTATGTTTGTCTTTGGTTATTTGGGTTTTCTCCCGCGTAAAATTGGAAGTGTCTTGGTGACGTTTCGACGAAATCTCATTCGTCATCTTCAGGCTGGTGTTTTCAGCTTCGTACTCCTAGAAGCAATATGTGGTTGTAGCTGTTTTTTCCTTTTAACTGCCAGTGAGAGTATGAACTGTTGGGGTGGGAGTTTGGCTGTGTTCTGATTGGGTAGAGGTATGTTCTGATTGGTTAGGGGCTTGGCTGTGCTCTGATTGGATGGGGGGTTGGCTGTGCTTTGATTGGCTGGGGGAGTGTTCTGTTTGGGTGGGGGCTTTGTTGTGCTCAGGTTAGTCTGAGTTGCAGGGGTATTTGAGATAGTGAGCTGCATTACTATTGTTTGGCTTCACGTTCATGGTTGTGCCTCATCTTCATGGTGAGTGTCAGTTTGCTTCCTGTATGGATTGGAGGGGTTTAAAGTGGCTAATGATGCAGCTGTGGTCCAGTTTCTGGTCTGTAGACGTGCCTCATCATCAGTGTGGGTTTGGGTTTGCTTTTTGCATGGATGTGTGGTGGTGACATCCTAATACCAGCCTAAATATGACGAATGGGACTTCATCAAAACGTCGCCAAGACACTTCCAATTTTATGTGGGAGAAAACCTGAATAACCAAAGACGTGTGTGTGTGTGTGTGTGTGTGTGTCTTTATAATACAATTACAGTATACCCAGATTATGGCAAATATAATAATAAATAAATAAATCCAAATTTCAAATTTAAGGCTAAAATTAATGAAAAGTAAATTAATTCTTGATTCAATGTTGTCCCGATGGAAAATGTAACCGTATAGACTTCCTGTTATTTGACCAAGTCTGAGCAGACATGTAGAACTACTTCTGTGTTGCTGGGAAAATTACATGAACATCTTTATGCAAACACCTGGAGTCACGTTTGGCTTGAAGAAGTGTTTACCTTTACTGCACTATCCTAAGAGGAACACCTGTACAATACTTTCATTTTGCATTTTCATTCTTTGTAGGTTACACAAAATAGTTGTACTGCAAAAGTACTAAATGACTTCAAGTAATGTCCCATGCAGTGATTGTAACAATCTAAAAAAAATTCAGCACTGATCCAACTGTACAAGTAATATTTATTTTCAGCAGGAGTATTTTTGGGGAATCTACAGAGTTGGACACAGTCTAAAAGAGGAGCTGTGAGGTTTTAGAAGATATTAAGATATCAAGTACTTCTTTCACCAATTCTTAAAAAACGTGGTAGCAAAGCAATTGCAAACAGTAACCAGAGTCGCTTTGGATAGTGAGATGAGCAGAATGTAAATTTAATAAATAAATAAGTAAACAAATATACAATTCAGGGGGGAAACCCCGAATCAAGTTGTGATGTAAACCATTTGTTGCAGAAACAATCAATTTTACATTAAGATATCTGTCCAATAACAATGATTTTGCTATTTGATTACATAATAAGTATAGGTAACTATAGGTTACAAGTAACTCAAGTACAGATATGGGAAGCCAATTGTACAGAAAATACTTTTAGTGGTATTTGGAGTTGATATAGGACCACAGCATCTGGTCTTTGAAATTAAATAACATTTTAATCTTTCAAAGTCCCTTGTAATTTAATTTATGTCAACAAACTACCCTTAAATTTTAGATTCTTTCAAACTGCAAGTGATATCAGCCAGTTTTAAATAGCTAATATCTGCACCAATTACACCCAAATGCAGTACTGTAGTTAAGAGACTTGCTGCTTCTATTCACAACTGAGTGCAATGGGTAAACATGTGCATTGTACACTGGCCATCGCAAAAATTTTGTTCTTTACTCAGTCTATAGTGCTGAGTTTATTGCAAGGTCGGTTAAGTTACTATAAGGGATTTTTAATGAAAACAATTATAAATTTAAAATAACTGTGTTTAAAGCATTTAACAGTCACTGGGGTCAAGTGATTACAGCAGTTACAAGACTCCTGGGATATGTTCACACCAAAACAAAGTGAATAAATTACCCCAGCAGGCGTGTGTAATCACTAAGTGACCACAAAGGTCAGGTAGTGTACAAGCCCAGATGACTTTCATGAAAAACCAATAATAAAAATTTATCAGTCAAGGAGCAAACACACACACACACACACACACACAGAGAGAGAGAGAGAGAGAGAGAGAGTTACTACACAAAAGAAGCCACAAGGCAAAATGCAGAAAGAAAAAGTTAGATACAGTAGTGGGAAAAATAAACTCAGCCCTCTTAAATAGGCATTTCAGATGCACACTTACTAAGTTAAAATTCTACTTCTTGCTGCCAGAGAGAAAAAAGAAAATAAAGGGGGAAATGTCAAAAAAATCTTAAAATGATGAAAAAAGCCTATCATGAAAACTACTGAGTAAACTTGTTTCTGCTTGTTGCAGAGGACAAAATTGGACTCAATATTGAAAATCCCACCAAAAGCAAATTTCAGCTAAAAATGTGGAGCAACTTCAAATGAGATGAACTATCTGTGATTTGTGATTGCCTTAGAAGATGATTCAAACATCTTTATCAACAAAGAAAGCTAGCCTTAAATTGCATCTTGCATTGCACGTCTGACATTAGGAAGCAGCCCTTGCAGCCAACTTTGTAAATATGAGCTCATCTGCAAAAAGGGACTATAAGAATTGGAGTTCAACCCAACCAGATAGTACTAGGTTGAAAAAATGAGCTGGAAAGCTGGATTAGATTACCAAAGCAGAATCCAAATAATTCTGACCATGGTAAGTAGAGACTCTATGACAGTGATGGCGAACCTTTTAGAGACCTTTTTGCCCCAAAACCGCCCCGCTCCACCTCCTGCCCTGCCTGCTCCAGCCTTGTCCATCCCCTGCCCCACCTGCCCACAGGACTAAGCACCGCCTCCATGGCCTGCCGCAGATCACCCAGGCAGCCCTGCAGTGCCATGGAAGCCACACCCTCTGCCCACACCCCACAGCATCTGCACGCTATGGGGTGCGAGGGCAGAGTCTTGTTCCTGCTGCCTGGCTATGTCCTTAGGTGCACTGCTCCATGCAGGCTGCGCCCGGGGCCACTCTCCTACAGGGGGTCTGCTGGTGAGGAGGGGGCCGTGGGCGGAGATGGGGCTGGGGCAACGGCGCGTTTGCCTACAGAGAGGGCTCCAAGTGCCGCCTTTGGCACGTGTGCCATAGGTTCACCACTATGATGTTAACCCAGGACAAACTGGTTTCCAGTTAGTTTCCAAAATTAGTTTCCAAAATGAATGCTGGTTGTGATCTTTAAACTTCAGCTTTGTTGGATTTCAGGGATTTGGGGAGAGATTTGCTTCCCTGCTGTTTTTAGACATGAACTAAAATAATTCTCCAAGTATGCATATTGTTTGAAGGAACCAGCTTCTTCAAGCTGTCCTTGCTCAATCTTCTACAGTTGATTCATCAGCTGTAGTTAACAGAGTTGGAAGAGATCTTGGAGGTCTTTTAATCCAACCCCCTGATTAAGAATGAGACCCTGTACCATTTCAGAGAAATGGTTGTCCAATCTCTTCTTAAAAAAACTCGTGATGGAGCACCCACAACTTCTGAAGGCAAGCCATTCCACTGATTAATTCTTCTAATTGTGAGGAAATTCCTCCTTGGTTCTAGGTAGGTTCTCTCCTTGATTAATTTCTGTCCATTGCTTCTTGTTTTGCCTTCAGGTGCTTTGTAGAATAGATTTACCCCCTTTTCTCTGTGGCAGTTCCTTAGATATTGGAACACTACTATCATGTCATCCCTGGTCCTTCTTTTCATTAATAGTTTTTCTGTTCATTCATAATTCTCCTTTTGTTTTGTTTGGTGCTTTTTGCAAAGTGGGCACTGTCTCTGCTAACTTCTTGCAGACTATTTACTTAATTTATTTTGCGGTGGGTTTTAAATTATTTACAAAACCATGCTGTAAACATCTTGGATCAAAACATGAGTTATATTTTAGGGTATTTGCCAGAGATATGGTTTAATGAATGAATCAGACTACATATAGCCCATGAATCTGTGAAGAAACAGCACAGAAGCTTACTCTGCTTTGAAGAGTCTTGGAGATGATGGGAAGATTAATTACTTTTTTCAGTCTGCAGCTGTGAAGAGCAACAATGTCTTATTGCAATCAACCGCAGAGATAATTCAAGATCAAATTGCATTAAACACATAAATTGAAATGGATTCTGAAAAGTTCAAACCATTCATCCAAATATATTTCTTTTCTTCCCTACAAAAAAAGCTGTAACAATTCTTTGTTTATTTCACTAAGGGCTTTCCAAGATAATCTGTCATTCAGGGTTTTACAAGCATGGTCCCTATACAAAAACTGTAGGGGAGCACTGACACCTCTCAGTTTGGAGGGCTGATGAATTGTGCATTGTGACACAAATCTCACGTCTGCATACTTTCAGCTGATGTTGGGGTACAAAAGGGCAGGATTGCATTGTAAGAACACAACATACATTTATTATTGTTTTTATCATCATGTATCATGGGTACAGGAGGCCTATGTAAAAAATGTCACAGATACACATTAAAAGATGTGTTATATAATGATGCAATTTTATTTATAGATATTCTATTATTCTATTATTTATACATATTCATTATTATTCCTAGAATCACAGTTCCATTTTAATCTTCTTACTATTCAGTTCTTCCTTTTCTAGATAACTTCCCCAAGTTTTCTAACTCTGTACTACAGCCCTCAAATTTTATGCAGGCCAGTGATACATATGTCTGTTTTTCTGTATCTTGCTGAACCCTTATATCAACTTATTAATGGCTCACTAACTAATGGACTATTAGGAAATGCTTAATAAAATTCAGCCCTGAAAACACATACTTTGTTCCTTTAAGACAATATAAGGAGCCTTCAGTTATCCATATTATTATTATGCCTGTATCCCTTTATCTGAAACATATATCCATTTCCTAGTGTTATTCTGATACTCATAGTCCTTCTCAAACCACATTTGGTACTATATACAGTAGAAAAAAACTTGTTATATTTTTATTATTCCTACTTTGCAAAGATCTAAAACTCAGGTATACTTTAGGTCACATAATTATTCAGCCTTTGTCATCATGGGATGCCAAAAGGCAAAGGTTATGTTGGTGAAAATACAAGATCAGGCATATAAATCCACGTTAATTAACACAATCATATTTTGCTTGCACTGGGTATATAACAAGATGACAAGGTTGCAAGGTGAATACTTTTCAAAGCTCTAACACAATTAGGAGGTTGCAAGTGACACTTGGAAAGCAAAGGTTAATTTGGGTCATCAAAATGCAGTGATTTCTTACCTAACCAATCATTAAACTTCTTGACTTCAGAAGGTAGTCCCAACTCCGTGAAATCGCCTGTATGAAGCAAGATGTCCCCATAAGGCATCTGGACTCCATCTGTTCTGGAGTGTGTGTCTGAGATGCAGACAAACCGTGTGTGGCCTGCTGGTTTCGGTGTGTCGTATGGAATAGGGTCGACCCTAAAACAAACATAAGAGAGTCCATTAAAATTACACTTGCTGTACACGTTAAACAAATTAAGTGTATTCACTATGTAGATACTTCCTACATGATGGGAATTTTCAGTCTTAAAGAGATGAGAGTGAGTTCTTATTGTTAAATATATTATCAATCACTTTGCAAAATTTACCTTATAGTGAATTTAAGGTTTATAGAGCATTTTTAATGAAAAAAAAATGGTATGAAGATATTTGAAGATTTACACTCATATTACAAACATAATTGGCAATATCAATTTTGGAAGTGCTATTTCTAGGTCTGAAAGTTCTCTCTTCAATCATTAGAGACATAAATTATTAAAAGAATAATTCATTTATCTGGATGACAGGTGCAAAAACATATTGGCACAAGCTTGTCCAACTAGGAAGACCATCATCATCACCACACAGGTTTACTCATCTTACTAACTTATGTACGAAAACAATTTTTTGAATCTGCATATGCAGAAATTAATACATTGAATGTTCTATCATCCCCTCGTTCTCTGTTCTTATATAGGAATAGAATATTCAGTCAGTCCAAAAACATTCAAGAGACATTGTTATGTACTGGAAGGAAAATATAATATTTGTTAATATTTGAGAGAAGAGTAGGGAAAGAGATTAAATATGGTGGACATAGCAATATTCAAAACCTACAGATAAAACAATTTTGAAGGCTTGTGAGATTATACACTTGCACTTTAAATTATTTTCACTTGTATTCTTGCTTAGCTTTGTCCTCTTGTGTGTATGTGTGTATAGACACTCAGACACAGACACATATATATAGTATATGTATACACACATACAAATACCACATAAAATGTGTCGAAAACTGAATATGGGGCTAGAAGATACAAAAACTGCAGCTCCTGCAAAATGTGGCAGCTTGGTAATTATTACTTGGAGATGGAATACTAGCATAGTAGGGGTGATTGATTTGGGAATTTATTGATCAGGAATAGAACTCTTGTGTCAGCAGAAAGCATGTTTCCTTTACACACTATTGCAAAAAACGAATAGCCTGGATTCCTGCCATTTCATGAAATGACAATGAAAATTCTAGTGTAGTGGTCTGCAAATATTTTCATCTTGGATCACTTTACATTCTGATAAATGACTGAGGACTCCAAAGAGCTTTGGTTTATGTGGGTTATATCTATCAATATGTTGTGTGTTAGAAATTAAAACTGAGATATGTTAAAATATTTGACTTTGTGGACCCCTGGAAAGGATCGCAAGGTCCCCAGACTACATTTTGAGAGCCACTGCTCTATAATAAGCTCTGTAACAGGTACATCATAGAAATAGAAGGACCCACAAAATTAACACATCCACATATATTGTTCTAATTCATTCTACGACTCTTGTAAAAAAGAACCTTTTCACCAAAATTGTTTTCGCCCTCTGCCTAAATATGTTCTGAGGGGCTTCTTTTCTGGTTGGCAATTAGTGTTCTGCAAACATTAAGAAAAAAAGGGTTTTTTACAAAGTATATGTGTGCATGAAGCTCTTGTCCTTGAAATAATAAAGCAAACATGCCTTTTTTTCCTACAATGATAGGCCTATAAGCTCCTCTGAAATCTTATTTTATTTCACTTTTTCCCCAACAAAGAAGAATGGCTGTGCACACATATACATGTAGATAGCCAAGAGCATGGAAAAGAATTCAGCTGATTGATTGATTCAAAGAGAGTTGCTTCATATCTGCTTTCACAAACCATGAAACATCTCTTTTAAAAGATTTTTACAGCCTTCTTCCTAACACTTCTTCCTACATTGTGTAGGAAAACACAGTTTGTCCTGGATACCTTTTCTATGAAATTTTCTCCCAGATATCTAATTGCGCCAAAATTGGTTTTGGTCTTGTGCTTGGTCCAAACCGGTTATTCATGTAGATTTTGAGATCTTTGTTAGTGGAGATTAGTAGCATTTTCTTTTGTCACATTAATTTCATCCTGATGATTATTTTGGTTACTTCATGCAAAACAGACTTTCATGTTTATGGTTAGTTTGCTGAATTAGTTGTACTGACTGTATTCCTGCTGAAATTTATAAGCATATGGTACATTAGAAATGATTTTTTAAAGAAAACCACTGACAAATAAATAAATTCTCTATTTTCAATATGTGGACCAATTATTGAAAATGGTTTAAAAAGAAATTAAGAAATTGCATTGTTTTACTTTTCTACTTTTTTTTAGTTCTTTCCATTTAGGCATCAGCTTATACTTGTTACAAACATTGCTTTTTCTTGCACAGAATCCCACAAAAGTAATGAACATGCAGAATATAACTTCTATCACCATTTAGAAAATCTTAGTGAGAGTATGCAATTAATAGGCTTTTTTTCTTCTTACAGTCTTAAATTAGTAAGTGTCAGAGGCTAAATTGATAACCTAAATATAATTGTACTCACGTATGTAGATTTAACAAGTTTATCTAGTGACTTTCTTTCTAACAATGTAGTTCCAGAATAATGCTTTGTTTGCTGTTATAAAATAGTAACAGTGTATTAGCCTATGGTTAAAATCTTAGTATCATTTCACTTTGCTTCAAGGAGATCTTTGCCCAAAAAATGAGCTTTTGTGTTTGTCTGAAAGAATATTAGTAAAGCCTATCTGCATTAACCATGAATATTCATCATATACTTTTATCATATATTCAGTGCTTCCTCCAACTTATTCCCAATACATTTGCTATTTTCAATTTTCAAAGGGAGATATTAAAATCAGTAACTATGCAAAATCAGTTTTCTATTGTGGGTCATAACTAACCCAAATGAAAAGCAGAATTCCATTTTTTTCTGCTGAAAAGGTAAACTGCTTATTTGAAATTATATATCTGTTTATGCTTCACAAAAGGTTGAATTGTCATTTACAATTATAAGGCATCAACAATTATTTAATTAAGACAGGGCTACCAAAAGGCAGTACTTCTCAAATATTTATGAGAGAAGAAAAGTGTGTGTGTCTATGAATACACACATACATGTACACATAAACTCTTTAGATCCTTTTCTGCAGATACACAGTACAATTTACAGAATGTGACTATTAACCTAGGAACCATGCAATTAATTTCTATTGTGGCAAGGCAAATACGCATGAGGAAAGTGTATTATCTACTACTTTTTTGTTGTGTCTACAAATTTCAGCTGTATTTTTATTTTCAAAGCATGAAGTTAGTGGTTTTGTTTCTTAAGTCTTGGGAACAGTAACAAACGTATTCTTCACATGACTGTGGATTTTTTTTCAAGACTGTGTACAAGTTTACTGTAGATTTATTTGTTAATTTGAAAGAAAAATGGAAAATACACTCTTGAAGGGGCCATGGAATTATTGTAACTCCAGTGTGGCTGAGACTTTTTTCCTCTGCAATAGAAATGGGACTGAAAGCTGGGGTTGGTAGGAAACAATAAGAGCCATGGAAACAAAAATGAATATTGTATTGGCAGGTAAGATGATTATTTTTTGTAACCGTAAATATTTATAGAAAATATAAGTTACACACACATAGACACACACACACACAAACATTTTTATATCTTTATAAAGGCTATTTATAAAGACTATCGACCATAAACAAAAAACTCCAACAGGCAAGTTTCCTCTTTTCAGAAATAGCTCATATTTTTTCTTGGCAATTCAGTTTTAACTATATCAGAACATTTTTAACTTCAAAAGAAAATTAACATTCATTTCAAGATTATTTTTGAAATGGAAGACAATAAATATATCTTTATTGAAAGTTCTTCATGAAATTTTCTTAATAAAAAGCTTATGTTAAAATTTTACGTATCAACTGGTTCACCCAATAATACTAATCATGCTGCTTTCATTAAATATTAAAATATTTAACATGGTTAAATTATCACATACGCCAGTAGTACAACCAAATAGGGGGTCTTAATTACTCTAACACCTGTTGGAAAACTAGCAGATGACAGGCCCCTTTCCAGATGATTCCTGACAACTTACTCTTCCAGAAAAAGGACAAAGAAAGATCATCTGCCTCTGACGATACCAATCAAGACTTACTGAAAAATCATATTAAAATTGGTGGACAGTGGTAGTATAATTCAAGATTTTTAACAATGGCTAAAAAAACCAGTTGCATTTTAAATTGTAAAATGTGAATTCAGTAAACTCAGAGGAATGAGTAGTGTTCTTGGGTACAAATGGTATAGAGAAAAAGTACTCAAAATGGGACTGGGGGTAGGGCTATGTGCCCATGCATGTGCACATACAGAGACACACACACAAAGTCGCAAAAATTCCTATGTAAAAAAAATGGAGAAAAGCAGAAATCAACTTCATTGTATAAAAGTCTTATCAAGATTGATTCTTGACAATTCACTGCTTGTACAGGAATACATAGTAAAGCATCTCTAACCTACGATTGTCCAGCCTCCATTTCTAATGAAGGAAAGCACACCATTTCCTTGAGAAATTGATTCCTCTCTCTCTCCAACCGTCATTCCCATTCGTGGTGATGCTACCTCAATAAAGATAATTATTTTAAATAGATTTTGCTGGACTGGGAACTGTTGATAGGAATCAGGAAACAATATATACCAACTTTGTTTCACCATGGATTTTGGAAATCTCAGCAGAAAGGGGAAAGGAGAATTGGAGCAAACACACCACCGGCCTATAACTCTTTAAAGAGATATTTGATTTACAGGGGTGTCAGCAGGTGCAATGTTTGCTCAAAAACCATGTTTGTTTCTTTCAAAACAGCATAACCTTGTTAGTCATTTTTGTGACTTTTAGAATTACAAGCTTGACTCTCCTGCCCTGGCAAAGCAATTGAGAGAGAAGAGGGTGCACTTTAAAACTGCAAGGACTAGTCCAGGCAGTCTCCGGGAGTCAAAACCTTATATAAAGGCACCAAATAAAATGTTAAAATTAACACAAAATGAAAATCAAAAACATTGCTTGTGTATACTAGATACCTGAGAGAAGATTTAATATGTGGATGAGTACCACCTTGCTGTTAGACATCCCGTTATTGTCAGTTTGGGCTGAAATTAACAGGGTAAATTACTTGCTTATGTTGCATATGTTTTCGTCAACTATATGAGATGACAGTCCCAATATTTCAGATCTATGAACAAATAAAAATGTGGATATTCAGGGATTGATTAAAAATATCACACAATACGGGAAAGAAACCTGCACTTGATGTACAAACTCATTGATATTAGTTGTTTTCCACAAAGAGGTTCAACTTTTCAGGCAATATATCAATTTTTTGAAGTTGTTTGATTCATGCTATAATTCCCCAGGCCTTTTTCCTTCTTTTACTTTTAATTGTTAGGATTACTAACTGTGATGTATATTATCTTTAGATCCTGACTGTAGATGTAGAGGAGTTATTGTAGATAATTAAAAAAATTAAAATATTTATTAAGTAATCAGATTAATGAATTAGACTGAGCCTTAATCTATACTTTCTATATATCAAAATGACTTATATAATATAAGTTATTTGAGCTATGAAAGGAAGCTCAGCAATTTTCATGAGCTATTGTATATAGTATGTTAGAGAGAAAAAATTATAAAAGAAACAACTATAGACAACTAAATGCCAGCCTCTGTATCATTTCCTCATGATATTGGGATGTTGTTTGTTAGAAGTAATTCCAAACCAGGCTATTAATTTTCTTGGGACATTCATTAAAATCAGACAATTGCAAAGCTCAAAATTATAAGAATCCATCAAATTTAAAGCTGATATACATAGTTGGGACGCTCAGAACTGAATCCATCACAGACTGTGTTTAAATGGAAACAGTAGACTAATTTATAATTTTGAATGAGACCCGTATACAAAGTTTCCTGCATATTAAGTTAGCCCATCAAAGAAATAAAATTCAGCATAACTTTCTCCACTGGCATTCTCATTTTTTTCTTGGCTGGAGGTTTCTAATCTCATACAAAATATCAAAAGAGCATCAAATTCAGAGAGGATGAAGTGATGAGTCAGCAGTCCGGGGACAGAATCTAAAACTTTGGAAGGAGCATTACATGTGACCCTAAGGTAGCCAGGTATATAATATGTTGCATTATGCTATTTGTATATTTGTAAACTTAAGAAAAATAAACTATTCAATAAACACCAGAAATTTAAGAATATTCAAAAGAATAAATGTTAAGTTGCTCTGCAAATAAGCCCTAGTGGTTTAACGTAACCAGGGCTAGAGGCAGCTTTATTTATTGTTTGTTTAACGTTTTCGCTCACTACTGCTCCCTACAATAACAGGAAATGTACTGTATTGCCTTAAAAGCTGTATAGCTTTTGGGCCATTTTCAGGCCAGGAGCAGAGAGAAATAAGGCAGTTTAAGATCCTATTCTAGCACCATATCCCAGATAGCAGACCCTCTTTACAGTCTACATCAGGGGTGTCAAACTGCTGGCCTGTGGGCCGGACCCATCATCTGGAAGCCATGCCTACCCCATTGCCAGCAATGGCAAAACCGGCCCGATAAGTTGAGCCACGTCACAAGTTTGACATGTCTGGTCTACATAAAGGACCCCCCCCCATCATCTTATTCCCTTTTTGTGGAAAAAGCTCACTAAATGTTTTTTTCACCTTGAGCTTTAAAACAAGACTTGTTTGTTTTTTCCTTTGTAGCAAAAAGGCTTAAAAACAAAGATTTCTTTTAAGATAATAATTGTTTAATAATAGTAGTACAATGTTTGAATGAGTTTACTTTCATATAATTACAAAATACAACTTTTCAAAAATACACCATATAATCTTGAAAGAATCTTTTAGAAACGAAGTGCCACAGATTATTCAAGAAATTGGTTTATATGTATCCTTATTCCTCAAAAGTGGCCTCTGGCTATTGGTTGTAAGAACTGGGAATTTTAATTACTTATTTCCAACCAGCTTCTATTTGATTAGAACAGTATTTTCATTATACTTGTATGTAACATAACACCTGTTACACCATCTGTTTAATAACCTGTTATTAGTATGTAAAAATTTGTAGTTTGTATTTTCTAAGCAATGGGTTACTACCCAAGGGAGGAAAATCCAAATTAATTGATAAAAAATTTCAAAAGAATAAAATAAATAAAATCTGCAGAAATAATGCCTTATAGTGAATTTACCTCTTTAATTTAATTTTATCAGATTAAAACCATTTTCTTTATTTGAGGTTGTCCGACAATGTGGCTTTAAGTAGCAATTAGTTTATTGACAATCTCTTTCAGTACCATGACCAAGACCTGCATCTTCTTGGTGTAAAATAAAAATGTAGCACTTTCCCACAAATACTATTATACTTTTACAATTTCTTCATAGAATTTGAATAAAATATTATAAAGTGTAAGCCATCTGATTGTGACAAAAATACACTGCATGAAGAAAAAGGATTTTTATATTAAAATTGTAGTTTTATGGGCAGCCATTCTGGATTGTCTATAAACCTGTATTTGTTTCTATATTTCCATGTTCAAAAATTAATGTATTAAAAGAAATCTCAGTGGAAATATCTGGGCATTCATCCATTTATCACCAGTTATGTTTTGACAATTATTTTTTTCTCTGCTAAGTCGTTTATTTTTCAGTGAATTACAAAAATGAATTATAGTCAAGATAAAAATATGCCTTCAGGATATTTTCAAATAGTCAATTTAAAAAATTTAACCTGCCATGCTCTAAACTACAGATACAGACAGACACACACTTCAACAAAGTTTGCAATTATACTTCAAGTCAGTTTGGGAATCAACTGTAGTGAAATGATTTATTGTATGCATTCACAAATCAAAGTTAAAGCTTCACTATCTATGGAGCAGAAGCTATCCCTAATGAGAAAATCATATGAAACAATCCCAATGAGATTTTGAATATATGAAAACTTCAGTGTACTCTGAATCTCTCATTTTGTTAGTTTGCAAGGAAGATGCTACCATGAGGTAAAAACATCACTTTTTCCCCTATTAACTAAGCATGCATTTTGTTCCTCTGGAGAGTAGAAGAAAACTATTAACATAAGAAATACAAAGTCTGAAAGAGAGAAAAGCTGTATGACAGAATATATGATGATGTAGAAAGAGATGCAGGCAACATAATTTTATTTATGTGTTTTATTTGAAAAATCTTCCAAATACAATCTCACTAATTACATTTTCAGACAAGGCTGGAAATGTTTAAATGCAATTTCTAACTATGGAAACATCATGACATGCCCTCTCTGCTGAAAGAGAAAGAAATCAATGACAATTAATGACATTTTATCTTATATTCAAAATAGAAAAAGATGGTAAATTAGACAAGCACTTATATGGTGAAATTCTATGTATGTATGGCATAATGTCACTGAATACAGTGAGTTGCTTCTAGCAACTTCAGTAAACATATCATCATTCTCTTTTAATTTATTATGTCTTATAGATACTTATCTTCAACTTCTAAATAGTCTTGGTAGGCAGAACAGGAACTTACAGAGGAAATCTATTAACAAGGCTTTTAATGTCCAGTTCCTTCAAGTGGATATTTCTCTAAAGCAGGGGTCCTCAACCTGTGGGCTGCACACACACCCACTCGCACTAGCAATGTGGTCACGGGGTGCAAAAACAGGACACCATGCCTTGGGGCATGAAAATGGGCCATCACTGCGCCTCGGAGTACAAAAATGGGATGCTGCCATGCTGCGGGGTGCAAAACGGATGCTGCCGCACTGTGGAGTGCAGAAATGGGGCGCTGCACTGCGCAAGAATAGGGCAGGGCTAGTGAGTATCATGCAGGCACTAGTCCCACCCCATTTGCATCACGCACATGCTTGTGGCCCTCTGCGCATGCAGATACGCGCACGTGTAAAATATTTCCTCCTCCCTTTCCCTCTGGTCTCCCAACTGAGAGAAGGTTGGTGACCTCGGCTCTAAAGCATTCTGGAATATATCCGTTCATGAGTGCAGGTTAAATTTCAGAAGTTGGAAACATGGTCTTCTAGATGTTGCTAAACTAAACTAAAATGTCCAACAGTTTCTTTTGGCCAAGTTAGGTTTAGCTGACTTGCGATATATTTCAGAAATATTGACAGAGCCACAGTCTTCCCTGTGTGTACACATGAGCACCAATATAAATTCTTATTAACCAGATTTCTCTCTACCAATAAAACAAAAAGAAAAAAGTTGTTCTTTTCTCACTTCCTTAGAATATCTCAGACTTCCCAACATAAAATAATTGATTTTATCTTGAAACAATTATTAAAAAGTTGTAACAATTATTTAAAAGTCCAGTGCTTCTTTAAGCATCTTAGCATCTTATCTAAAAGAGCCGTGATAGTGCAGTGGTTAGAACGAGCGTTGGCTTATCTGAACGCATGTTCTCAGCATGATGATGAAGAATCCACCAATGGGTTATTTCAGTCCTCCTGCCCAATCAGACTAAGTTGTCAAGTTGTCACACCTCATTATCTAGCTCCTCCCAGTTTCATTGATGGTATAGCCAATGACAACAGTTCGACATGACTCTCAAGCAGGTATTCATAAAAAAACAAGAAAGGAACAGGCCCCCAACCCTTATCTAACAAACCACTGGAAGGGAGAGCGGGGATTCTTCATCATCATGCTGAGAACATGAACAAGCCAACACTCTTTCTCCAGCATGATGACTGAAGAATCCACCAATGGGACGTACCAAAGCTCCTGGAGTGCCTAAGGGTGGGAATCAGTTGGGGCCTGTGAACCTGATGGTGACACTACCTGCTGTAAAATACATCTACCGAAGGCGGCCTCAGCCAAAGCAAGCTTGTCCAAGCAATAATGCCTAATAAATGGGGAAGGCGAGGACCATGTCGCCGCCCTGCAAATGTCCTCAATAGACGCTTGAGTTGCCCATGCAGCAGTTGTGGCAGCGCTGCAGGTGGAGTGAGCCATCACATGACTAGGAACGGGTAGGGCAAGAGATGCGTAGGCGGCTGAAATACAAGCCCTGATCCACCTACCTATAGTGGAAGCTGACACCTTTTGGCCCATTGAGGAAGGCTGAAAGGATATAAACGGGGCTTCTGATTTATGGAAAGAGGCCGTGCGTTTGATATAACAGTGCAAGGCTCTCCTCACATCTAGTGAGTGCCATTGCCGTTCCAAGTCATGCGACGGGTGAGGACAGAAGTCCGGGAGAATAACCTATTGTGACCTATGGAGCACAGTGTTTACTTCTGGAATAAATGAGGGATCTAATCTAAGAACCACCCTGTCCTTGTGAAACAAGCACAGGTCCTTCCTGATCGATAAGGCAGCTAATTCCGATATACGTCTGGCAGAAGTAATAGCTATTAGGAATGAGACCTTAAGCGACAGGTACCGCAAGGAACATGTTCTGAGTGGTTCAAAGGGAGAAGAGGTTAGTGCTTGTAAAACCCTGGGTAGATTCCAAGAGGGATACCTATGAATCACAGGGGGTTTACTATTAGTAACTCCTTTTAGGAAAGATCTGTTGGTAGGGTGTCTAGACAAGGACTCTGAAGAGTCCCAAGAGAGCACCGTGGAAAGAGCCGCTAGCTTTCTACGGATAGTGTTGGGTGACAACCCCTTGTTGACGCCCTCCAGTAAGTATTCTAACACCTTGGGAATGGTTACCTGTGACAGACTCACGTGATTCCTGTCACACCAACGACAGAAGTTCTTCCATGTATGGTTGTAAATATGGTTGGTCGCCGGTCTCCTGGCAGCCTGAATCATATCAATTACCCCTGACGAATAGGACTCCTGAATCAAGGTGCAGCGTTCAAGTGCCAGGCGGTCAACTGAAGCCATTGGGGATCTGGATGCTGAAAATCTCCCTGTGTCAACCGAATGCGGTTGTCTGGAATCCTCCACGGAGCAGAGACGGAGAGGCTCACCAGGTCTGCAAACCATGGCCTTCTGGGCCAGTGAGGAGCAATAAATATAACCTCTGCCTGCTCCGCCAGGATCTTCCTGATAACTGCTGCCAACAAAGGCAGTGGGGGAAAGGCATACAAGAGGCCTTACAGCCATTGGCTGCATAGGATGTCCACCCCCTTTGCTCCCCGCAAGGGGAACCGGGAGAAAAACCTGGGAAGCTTGGTGTTCTCCGGCAAAGCGAACAGGTCCACTATCGGATGACCAAATCTGTCCGTGATCTCCCTGAAGACATCTGGATGTAATTTCCACTCCGAATGGTCTACTATTGACCTGCTGAGGAAGTCTGCCTGCTGATTTGCCTCCCCCGAAATGTGCTCTGCCCTGATGGAGAGCAGGTGTTTCTCTGCCCAAGAGCTCAATGCTCGAGCCTCTGTCATGAGCGACTTTGACCAGGTACCCCCCTGCCAATTGACATGGGCTTTTGCCGCTACATTGTCTGTCAGGACCAGCACATGTTGCCCCCCGACTACTGAGTAGAAATGTCTGAGAGCTAGGTGCTTCACTCTGAGCTCCAACCAATTTATACTGCGCCTCCGGTCTGCCTGTGACCACTGACCCTGAGCCATCCAGGTTTGGAGATGAGCACCCCAACCGAAGAGACTTGCGTCCGTGGTCATACTGATGCGAATGGGTTCTTTGAATAGGGTCCCCTTGTGAATGGCCGAGGAAGCCCACCAGCCGAGGGACACGCACCAACTGGTTGAGGTACTGGTGTGTTGTCTTTGATATGGAAGAAGAAAGCACTGTAGGGCTCAAGCATGTAGTCGGGCCCACGGCACTATCGCTATGCAAGATATCAACTTTCCCAGTAGCTGGGAAAGGAGAGCCAATGATAATGTCCTGTTCCTGCATACCTTGAGTGTCAGGTCTCTGATGCTCTTGTGCCTCTCCTCTGATAGGTACACATGACAACTGTCCATGTCTATCACCGCCCCCATGTGTAACAGATGGGTCGATGGTGTTGCTTGGCTCTTTTTGAAATTTATTAAGAACCCATGGTTCTGTAGGGTCCTGATTGTGAGATCCAAATCCGACTGGATGGAAGTTGCTGACAGCGATTGGATCAGAATGTCGTCCAGATAACACTGGACGTGCATCGGAACCAACCTCAAAGGGCCACCAGAACTGCCAATATCTTGGTGAAGACCCTGGGGGCGGAGAGGTCGAATGGGAGAGCCCTGTATTAAAAATGACAGTTGAGATAGCAAAACCGTAGGTACTTGCAATGTGTCGGATGGATAGAGATGTGTAAATATGCCTCCTTGAGGTCTATTGATGTTAGAAGGTCTACCCTCCTGATACTGCTTAGAATGGAGTGCAACGTCTGCATCTTGAACCTCCTGTATTGTAGGTGGAGGTTCAGCCCTTGAGGTCGAGGGTTGCTCTCCATCCTCCTGAGGATTTGGGAACCACAAATAGGATGGAGTAATACCCTAATCCCCGCTGAGGCAAGGGGACCTCTTCTATGGCTTTGATGCTCAGAAGATGTCAGATGGCATCTTCCATGAGACCTCTTTTTATGTGATTTCTCATGGCTGGGCAAGAGACAAAGTGATCTATTGGAGTGGACCTGAACTCCAGGGACAGGCCTTCCCTTATGGTGCTCAGAACCCAGGAGTCTGTGGTTGTGCTTTCCCATTGGCGGATAAAAAGAGTAAGCCCGCCGCTAATGGGAAGGGTCCCCTCTGAGACACTTGGAGCGGTGGAAGGGGCAATCCCCTCTGCCACGGAAGGAAGGTTTGTTCTGGGATTGGTACCGGGATCTGTCCCTATAACCCGCTCTATCAAAGGGTCGCTCTGTCTTCGGAGCAGGGGGCCTGTAAGATTGTCCCTGTTCTGAAGTAGATCCAGTCTAAAAGGACTGACGGCGGCTGTAAGGGAAGAAACGCCTGTTGGTTTTCCTAGCTAAGTGAGAAATGACCTTTTGCTTTTGTTTATTCTCAATGAGGTATGGGGTCAATGCCTCCCCAAACAATCGGCTGCCTGTGAAGGGAGCAATGGCCTCATGCCACTTGTGCTTGCTTTCAGCCCTCCAGTTTTTGAGCCAAAGTAGCCTCCTGGCAACTCTGACAGAAGCCATTGCCTGGGCTGAGTGTTTGGCCGAGTACATGGAAACATCTGCCATATACTCAGATGTGGCTATCAGACGCTCCTTGGGAAGGTTGAGCTGCCGGAGATTCCCATTGTCCCTGAATGTTCTTCAAGAATATGGGGGGACATGGGATGTGGAGGTGCTTGTCTACCGGTTCAGCAAATAGAGGATTAGAGTCCTGATCTGTGGAAAGCTGAGGGGCTGGAGTTGTAACGGAGGAGAGTTTGCTCGCTGCACAAGCCCTGTACAGCAAGGAGGGAAAGAGCGAAGCATTAAATAGCTCTGCCATAGGCTGAGACTCGTGGGTAGGTTCCTTGCACTCAGACCAGCGGTCCCCACCTTCGTCATAATCCAAGACCTTGGAAGACTCGGAGTCAGGAGAATGAGATGGCGAAACCATACCGGAACGATCCAATGTAGGTCGGGATGAGAAAGTTGGTGCAGAGGAAGGCCCAGGAACTGGTGACACCTAATGGATACCCGATGATGCCACGGCCTGGATCACCGCCTACGATATCCACGATTGGAGCTGTTCTGAAAAAGATGGCTCTAGCGGAGGTCGTAACCCCGCAGCTGTTGGAGTGAATGTAACAGTGGGTGCAGATGATGGGCCGGGCAAATCAAGGTCTTCCCCAAACATGGGTGGACCCACCTGACCAAAGGTCTGAGCAGAGACCTGCTGGACTGTGCGCACAGGTGACCAGGCTCCCGAAGCAGATGGCACATGTGTCTCAGGTGGAGAGGAACCAGAAGGTGTATGGCCCTGTTCTGCTGACAAGCGTTGGGCCTGGGAGAATTGCTTCTCCAGAGCTCTATGTGTTCAGTCAGCCATCTATCGCTTGTCTGCCCAGCCTTTCTGCCGTATTTGGATTTAGCTTTGGCCTTACCTGTAGGCGCCTCAGAAACTGGCTCGGCTTGGACCACGGTGTTGTCTCTGTCCAAAGGCTGCGGCTCAGTGGGTTCTGCCATGTCGATCTAAATGCACCCCAGATGAGACTCTGGAACTGACTTGCTCTGCAGGAGATGCCAGGATCCCTCAGAGGGACTGACTGCACGTGGAGAAAGTGTGAGCCGGCCCACTAACAAACCTGGGCTTACGCTGGGCGCTATGGAGCGCTCGTCACCGATGTACTGGGCACACTGCAAACCAGATCAGAATGGTGATGAAATCACACGTGTCTCACAATAGTGGCAATGGTCAGAATCCTGGAGGCAGCCACTAGATGCAGAGTGGCAGAACTCACACAAGGAATGGCGAGCAGGACCTGCTCGACCTCCGCTTCAATAATAATTCCACCAAAATTGCTGATCTGATGATTGTAAATGAATAATAGATCCTGAAACTGAATCTTAAACGCTAATTAAGGTGAAATATATATAGGTAAAGCAATATTAGTGATAGCAGTGAAGTAACTGTGAACAATCAATTCCAAAATGGCGTCCCTGCCTGCCCTGGGCATTTCCCAATGGAATAGTAGGTGGCAAAATGGTGGACGCCCTGAATTCAGAGGGAAGAATACAACCTCTGCTGGGGGTGGAGGGGACAGGAAACAAATCCCTGAACCAATCTGAATATTCCAAGTCCAGAAAAGGTGAAAAGGAGAAGAAATTCGATTTTTCAATTCACTAAAGAGTATTTGTGCCTAACAGCTGTTAGGCGCGATCCGTTTGCCACTGCTGAACGAGGCTTTGCCTCTTTTAGCGGCAGCCGAAAGAACATAGTTTTAAAAAACAGGCTTTCTTTCTAAAATTACACCCCGTGCTGCAAACAGAGTTGAATAAATGCCCGAATTACTTCAAATAAGAATTAGGTCAGTGAATCCAAAATGGCGGCCGCTGGTGAAAAGCTCTGTCCGGGCCTGCTCTGTGCAGGCCCGGTCAGAGAATACTCCACATGGCCTCAAAATGGCAGTCGCTATAAGGAACACGTCCGCAGTTCCAAAGGGGATTGACCAAAACAAATTCCTGTTATCTACTGAAAGGAAGAGAACACCCCCCCCCACATTTATTCCTCTGTTACCCTAGGAATTAACTCAGCAAAATGATGAATTAGAGGGAAAGGCAGTCACCACCACCCCCCCAGCCTGGAGAGGAATACTACTCTCTCCCAAGGAAAGGGGAAAGAAAAGGAAAGCAAACAAAATTGCAAAACCTCCCAGAGAAGGAATAACCAAACTAATTCTCCTATTCTCCAGGAAGAATCCACCAATGCTTTAAATATCTAGTCTGACCTGCTATTCATGAAGAGAGTCAAATTATCATGTCCTCATGGGCGAAAAACTAAGATGAAACTAGGAGGAGCTAGATAATGAGGAGGCGTGACAACTTGACAACTTAGTCTGATTGGGCAGGAGGACTGAAATAACCCATTGGTGGATTCTTCAGTCATCATGCTGGAGAATGCAGTATTATAGGCTATTTCTGCAACTCTGTTTGATCCTGACTGGCTCAAAGTTGACACAGCCCTCCATCCTTCCGAGATCGATAAAATGAAGACCCAGATTGTTGGGGGCAATATGCTGACTCTGTAAACCAGGGGTCCTCAATCCCCAGTCTGTGGACCAGTACCAGGCGGAGGCATGCCAGCAACCGGTCCGCACAAACAAGCAAAGCCCCATCCGTGGGATGCAGGCAGCACACAAAACCACACCCCCTCCAGGGAAAATCTCTCTCCACGTAACCGGTGCCTAGTGCCCAAAAGTTGGGGACCTCTGCTATAAACCACTTAGAGAGGGCTGTAAAGCTCTATAAAGTGGTATATAAGTCAAAGTGCTATTGCTATTGCTAAAAGCTCAATGGTAGCTTAAATGAGAGTATATTCCACACTCTGGAAATAATATGGAAGAAAGATCTTCTATGCAGAACTAGAACATGTATACGTTAAGTATATACATGTATTCATGCCTTGCCTTTACAAGGGCTCTATATTACATACATTTTGCTATATGTCTCACTGTATTTATGCTGCTTTTCTAGAAACATAAATTAGAAAATGCAGATCAGTACCAGAATCTTGTACAGATTTCTACAGTATTTGTACAATATTTGTACAGATTTCTACAGTATTTGATAACATATTATCTGTTGTAGCTCTGTAGTCCTACATTTCTAAATCCTCTTTTCAAGATAGTAGATCTCTGATTATTTGCTTAACTCTTTTTACAATCACTTGATACCCTGCAAATACAAGATTTTAGTAATCATTACCTGTCTGGAATTCTCTGGAAATCTAAAGTTCTTTAGGAATTTTCCAAATGATCATAGACTAGACTATTGGACATTGCTTGGTCAGGAAATAAAAATTCAAATGTAGCTTGAGAGATCTAAAGCAGAGATTCCCCAACCTTTTGGGCACCAGGGACCAGTTCTGTGGAGAGAGGTTTTTCCACGGACCAGAGGATGCATGGTTTTGTGTGCTACCTGCATCTCATGAGTGGGGATTTGCTTGTTTGTGAGGACTGGTTGCTGGCATGCCACAGCCCGGTACTAGTCCACAGACTGGGGGTTGGGGACCCCTGATCTAAATTGTTTCAATAGCTGCATTTACAAGACAAAGAGATATATAGGCAATGAATAATCAGCCAACTTCAGAAGTCTGTTTGAATTTCTACTAGATCAGTGGTTCTCAACCTGTGGGTCGGGACCCCATTTGGGGTTGAACGACCATTTCACGGGGGTCGCCAAACAACGCAGTCCGCCATTTTTTCCCCCTTTTCCTTAGCTGTGCTACTCCCTTTTATTCTATTGGCTTCTGAAAGCCAATAGAATAGATTCTCTTGAATAGAGTCTAATTCTATTGGCTTTCAAAAGCCAATAGGAATTGTCCAGGCTGTCTCTGCCCTGCTGAGCCCGCCAAAAGTCCCATTCTGCAAATGGCACTGCATCAGTTGAGTAGTCCTCAACTTACGACCGGTTGAGTAGTCCTCGACTTACGACTGGTTGGGGGTCGCGGCATTAAAAAGGTTGAGAACCACTGTACTAGATAGAAATATTCAACAAATACAAGCAAAGCTATGAGTACACTAAAAAATCATAAGATGTCCAAAGTCTACAGAAAAATTAATAAAACACACAAACTAGCCTTGAAGCTTGACTATACTATATGTGTGGATAATATACTCCATTTCATATTTCTGAAAGTTACCACCTTAATACATATCCAGATCAGTGTTTTTTAACTTTGGCTATTTTAAGATGTGTGGACTTCAACTTCCAGAATTCTCCAACCAGCATGCTGGCTTGGAAATTCTGGGATGGAAGTCTGTGCATCTTAAAATGGCCATGGTTAAGAAACACTTAGGCAGACACTTGATTTGTATGCAATAGTCTGTTCACTTAGAGACAACCATCCACCAGCAGAATGGAAATGTTCCAAGTTTTGTAACTTCTGCACATTGGTTTCACAAATTTGCTTTGTAATCTTGAAGGATCCTGTAGAGCATTTCTGAGAGGTAAGAGAATAACAAGAGGCACTTTGTTATTCACATGGTAGTTGGCCACAGAATATTTGGGCCAAACGCCTTTGATCTTGCATCCTGTCTGTGGCAGATTTTCCAAAACATGTCATTTATTTATTTATTCTGTACATACAATTCAAAATCTGCACATGTGAAATTCAGGTAGACTTTTATTTGGTTGCTAAAATATGGGCTAACACTTAACTACAGTCAGAAATACACATAAAGCCTTCTTTATAACAACTAACTAGAGTACCCCACCACCAACAGTATGCCTGACAATTATTCATGCAGAGCCTGATGACAGAATATATATAAACATGATCCAGTACATTACTTTCCCCTTGATCTTTGATAAATAAACTACGACGAGAGAATAGCAAGGGTTTCAGACTTTTTATCTTATTATTCTCTACCTTATGAGCATGTCCATGTAACATATTGGGCTGAAAACACTGAAGACCAGAGAGATTTACTATGCTTATAGAAGCCAAATGTTTAGCCAAAAATTTAACGTTGCTGGAATATGAGACCACTGTACATTCCTTATCTCTCAGCCACATTATCAAAGAACTAGCATTAATTTGAATTTAACATTAATTCTATTTTTGATAGCATAAAATGAACACAAATATATAGCCAATAAATCAATAAATATTACACTGCTGATTTTTTTAACCATAAATATTCCACATGTATACAAAGCAACATAGGTATGCAGAATTTGCAGATATTCTCTACAAAAATTGCTTGTCAATGTTTGATATTGTCTGAACTCCATTGGTGATAAAGGCCTCATCATGGGGTGGGGGGAGAAATTGCTTGTCAAATGTTTGATGTAACCCCGGAAGGCAAAAAAGTTCTCAATTAAGAATGCTGGAAGTACAGTAAAAGAAGTGCTATAGAGTGACTTGTAAAGCTTTATAAACCGTGAATGAAGTTAAGAGCTGCTCAGTGTTAGCTCTCTAGTCTCCATTCAGAAAAATCACTTTACAACTGCCTGGGTTGTTTCCCCCAGAGACAGTGTGACATGAATACCACATGACCTGCCAAACTTGGAATAGGAATATTTCTATCAATTGCTGCAATGGAGAATCTGACTTCCAATGTCCATTGGCCAGATTTTATTTCATGCTCTATTAGCAGTCCTATAGCATCAATACAGGTTCACTGCTACATATTATCTGTTGTTATCTGTCTTGCTTGTCCAGACTTAATGTAGGGACATAAACAATACCACAGAAATGTATTACAAGTAATAACTAAAAAGGAACAAATCTGAATACAATCAAACATGCTTTTAAATTATAGAATGAAAAATGAAAGCCAGAGAATTCAGTATTTATTAATATATTACAGAATGCTTTGTATATATGTAACATAACAGACTTGGTAGATAGTTTAATGTTTTGGGAAGTAATTTCACTTTTAGTAATGTTTCACAAATTAGTAAACAGGAAAATTATGACTAAACCTAATACAATTCAAACTGGCAACCAAAATAGATATATACTATTAGCCTAATCTAGAAAATGCATATTGGTCTTGGGATGTTAACATGTTTACTTATTTTCCTTTCATTAAATAATTGGAGGTGTGCCAATCTTGTCAGTTTTTGATATTTAACTTTGCCAAGTCAAAATAATTTCTGAAGAAAAGTTTGGATTTCCTTAAATTGCATTTAAACCCTGCAAGGTACGTTTGTCCCAGAAAACTATTTTACATCAATGCCTTGTACTACTGAAAATAATATTCTGATACAGGTAGTCCTTGACTTACAACAGTTCATTTAGTGACCATTCAAACAACTGCACTGAAAAAAGTGACTTGTGACCATTTTTCACACTTATGACTATTGCAGCATCCCCATGCTCACGTGATCTACATTCAGCTGCTTGACAACTGGTTCACATTTATGATCGTTTCAGGGTACCAGGGTCACATGATCCCCTTTGTTCCCTTCTGACAAGCAAAGTCAATGGGGGAACTAGATTCACTTAACAACTGTGCTACCAATTTAACAACTGCAGTGATTCAATTAACAAATGCAGCAAAAAAAAGTCCTAAAATGGAGCAAAACTCACTTAACAAATTTCTCACTTAGCAACCTAAGTTCAGGGCTCAACTGTGGTTCTAAGTCAAGGACCACCTGTACTTATACACTAAATAAGTAAATAAATAAATGCCAGCCTTAAATATAGACTAAATAAATAATTAAGCTAGTGGTTCCCAACATGTGGGTCGGGACCCCATTTGGGGTCGAACGACCATTTCACGGGGGTCGCCAAACAACGCAGTCCGCCATTTTTTCCCCTTTTCCTTAGCTGTGCTATTCCCTTTTATTCTATTTGCTTTTGAAAGCCAATAGAATAGACTCTCTTGAATAGAGTCTAATTCTATTGGCTTTCAAAAGTCAATAGGAATTGTCCAGGCTGTCTCTGCCCTGCTGAGCCCGCCAAAAGTCCCATTCTGCAAACGGGGCTGCACCAGTTGAGTAGTCCTCGACTTACGACCGGTTGGGGGTCGCAGCATTAAAAAGGTTGAGAACCACTGAATTAAGCAAATAACTAAGCAAATAAGTATAATCATGGGAGTCTGAAAATGTTAAACCCATATCTTTACAAGGGACTATGTTCCATTGAGGAAGATTTTATAATTTTAGTAATACCTAAGACATAATTAAGCTATGTTAAATATATCTGAAACTGCATTTTTATTTGACATAAATATATGGAAGTATTGTTAAACTGAAGATCTATTCTCAAGAAGCAAGTTATTGATCTTATAAAGCCAAAACCAAGTGAGATGCTAGGACAGTATTGGCGAACCTTTTAGAGACCGAGTGCCCAAACTGCAACCCAAAACCTACTTATGTATCATCGGGTGCCGGGTGGACATGGCCCATTTGGTGAGTTTGGCCAATTGGATGAGGAGTGTGGCCCATTGGATGGGCATGGCTGCAGGGAATGGCAGATTGGGTGGAACTAAAAAGTTCAATCGATCAATTCCAACTTTGCGAGATTTTTTTTTCCCGTGAGAAGTTGAAATTGATTGATTGAACCTTTTTTTTTTTTTGCACATGGCGGCAGAGGCCTAAAGTGAAAAGGTTTTATAAAACCCAGCTGAAGGCCTAGGACTGGGGTGACGGCGCGCGTGCCCACTGAGAAGGCTCTGCCATAGGTTCACTAGCACGGTGCTAGGAGGGGAAGAATGGTCCATCTCCTTTCTGCATAACAGCTTCTCTCAAGGGTCAAAAAAACTACGGTAGTTTACCCTTAATCAGGGAGAGGCATTTGGCATGAATGGAGTTGCTATTATACATAAAGAGCACACACATATTTCAAAATATATGTTGAGCAGCAAATGTCAAGAAGAAAATTTGCAATTTTAAAAAAAAGATGTTTTATCTTACAAAAAGCTCAATTAAATCAATTCATTCTGCTACTCTTCTTTTTCATAATAAGAATTCATTAATAAGAAAACTTTACTTATATTCTCTTTTAAGCTGTTTTAGGAATTGCTGTTTCTGGTGTTAAGACAAAAATATAAATGGAATTTATAACAATGGCTGGATTTTTCTGTTTAGGTAAGATATCCATTCCATTTCCCTATCTCTAATAAAAGCTGTCAATTTTCTAAAAGATGCTCCTGTAATCTTTATGCCCTTTATGATATATCTCAGTAGTACTATATATCACAGATGCAGACTGGGATCCCTTATTTCAATTCATTAAGGATATGATATCATCACAAAGGGGCGTTGACTTACCTGAACGCCTTTTCTCAGCACGGAGATGGATAATCCACGCAGTGGGTTGAGACTGTATTCCTGGCCAATCAGATCAGTCAGCCAAAGTTGCCACGCCCCGTCTTGGACCATGATCCTTTAGTCTTGACTCGAGCGCAGCCATTGACTGACAGTAAGACGTTTTGGCTCCACTAAATATACCCTATTATTCTAGCCTATAAGGGTGGGTGTGGATTATCCATCTCCGTGCTGAGAAAAGGCGTTCAGGTAAGTCAACGCCCCTTCTCCAGCACTGGAGATGGATAATCCACGCAGTGGGACATACCAAAGCCTATTGTCCCTGGGGTTGGGGAATAGACTGGTCCCGTGTGCAACTTTGGTCTAGCACCTGCTGGAGAACCCTCCTACCGAAGGAGGCCTCTGCAGAGGAGTACCTGTCAATTTTGTAATGACGAATGAATGGAGAGGGTGAGGCCCAAGTGGCTGCCCTGCATACCTCTTCAATAGAAGCCTGCATGGCCCATGCTGCTGAGGTGGCAGCACTCCTTGTGGAATGGGCTGTGATATGCTTGGGGACTTGCAAGGACTCCGCCTGGTATGCCCCCGTGATGCATGCCCTAATCCACTTACCGATGGTAGAGGACGAGACATTCCGGCCCCTAGTAGCAGGGTGGAAGGATATGAAAAGCGCTTCCGAGCGTCGGAATTCCGCTGTGCGTGAAATGTAATGTCTTAGTGCCCTGCGTACGTCCAAGGTGTGCCATTGTTGTTCCAGGGGATGAGCTGGGTTTGGACAGACGTCTGGTAGGACTATTTCCTGTGATCTGTGAAAAAGGGAGTTGACCTTTGGAATGAATGAAGGGTCTATTCTTAGGACTACCTTGTCCCTGTGAAAATGGCACAGGTCCTTCCTCATGGAGAGAGAAGCTAACTCGGATATCCGCCGAGCTGACGTGATGGCTACCAAGAATGCTACCTTATGGGTCAGATAGAGAATGTCACATGTTTTGAGTGGTTCGAAGGGCGCTCTGGTAAGAGCTTGTAGTACTCGTGGTAGTTCCCACGATGGATACCTGTGCACGGTTGGCGGTCTGATGTTTGCAGCCCCCTTGAGGAAGGATCGTATTAAGGGATGCTTGCCCAAAGATTCACCGGGGCTGGCAGAAAGTATAGTTGAGAGGGCGGCGATTTGCCTGCGCAGTGTGTTTGGCGAGAGGTCCCTCTCTAGGCCATCTAGTAAAAATTCTAGGATCTTGGGAATTGTGATCCCTTCGAGTAACAATTCCTGTTTAGAGCACCATGATTGGACGCTTCTCCACGTGGCCTCGTAGATACGGTTCGTGGAGGGGCGCCTTGATGCCTGTATGACCCTAATTACACCCTGTGAGCAAGCCCCCTTGGCTAAACTTGACCGTTCAAGAGCCAGACGGCTAGTTGTAGCCATTGTGGCTCTGGGTGGGAGATCTCCCCCTGCTTGAGGGAGATCCTATCCGGAGGAATCCGCCATGGATTCGTGCGGGAGAGACTCCTCAAGTCTGCGAACCAAGGTCTCCTTGGCCAATAAGGGGCCACAAGGATTACCTCGGCCCTTTCCCGCAGAATCTTGCGGACTACCGCCGGAAGGAGAGGTAAGGGTGGAAACGCGTACAGGAGCCCCCTTGGCCATGGGCTCCGTAACGCGTCCGTCTGCTCTGCTCCCTTGGATGGGAATCGGGAGAAGAAGCGAGATAGGTGGGCATTGGAAGGAGAGGCAAAAAGGTCCACCTGGGGAAGCCCGAAGCGGTGACAGACCTCCCTGAAGATCCTCGGGTGTAGTTGCCACTCCGAGTGCTCTATTGTTGATCTGCTCAACAGATCTGCTTGGATGTTTGCCTCCCCCGATATGTGGTCGGCCTTTATGGAGGCCAGATTTTGTTCCGCCCAGGCCCCCAGTAGGAGGGCCTCGGCCGAGAGCGAGCGAGAGTGCGTGCCCCCCTGACGGTTTATGTGGGCCTTGGCTGTCACGTTGTCCGTCAGGACCAGTACGTGCCTGCCTTGTATGCTGCTGTGAAAATGCCTTAACGCTAGGTGAATAGCCCGCAGCTCGAGCCAGTTTATGTTGTGTCGGAGATCCACCGCTGACCAGCGGCCCTGTGTCCACTTGGTCCCCAAGTGGCCTCCCCAGCCGAATAAGCTCGCATCTGTTGTGACGACTACTCTGTCTGGTTCCCTGAAGGGGGACCCCCTGAGGAGAGCTGGAAATAGCCACCACCTGAGGAAGTGTCGTACTCTCAGAGGTATGCCTACCCTCTTCCGTGATGCACTGATTTGTTGTCTCTGAAACGGGAGCATGAACCATTGCAGTTGTCTTGAGTGCAGCCTTGCCCAAGGAACTATTGCTATGGTCGATATCATCTTCCCTAGCAGCTGGGAAAGGCAGACCAGCGTCACTGACTGACCGCGGCTTACCTGTTTTACGGCTTTCTTTATGCTGCTGAGGCGTTCCTGTGATAGGTACACCTTGCATTCCTTTGTGTCTATGACCGCTCCTAGATGGAGTATTCTCGTAGTTGGGGTTAGATGGCTCTTTGAAAAGTTCACCGAGAAGCCGTGGTCCTGCAGCATTTTTATCACTAACTTTAGGTCCGCCTGAGACTGCTGGGCGGACGATGACTGGATTAGAATATCGTCCAGGTAGCACTGGACTCTGACGGGTACGTTTCTTAGTTGTGCTGCCAGAACCGCCAGAATCTTGGTGAACACCCTGGGCGCTGATGACAGGCCGAATGGAAGTGCCCTGTATTGAAAATGGTGCCCCCTGTAGGCAAACCGTAGAAAGCGGCGGTGAGCCAGAGAGATAGGGATGTGCAAGTATGCCTCCGGGAGGTCGATCGATGCCAGAAAATCCCCTTTCCTTACGCTTCCAAGGATGGAGCGTAGTGTCTGCATTTTGAATTTGCGGTATTTTATGTAGAAATTTAGCCTTTTCAAATCCAAAACGGCTCTCCAACCCCCCGAGGGTTTTGGGACCACGAAGAGGATAGAATAAAAACCCCTGGTCTCTCTGGTTCATAGGCACCGGCTCTACGGCCCGTATGTTTAGAAGGTGCTGAACGGCCTCGTTCATGAGCCTTCTCTTTGTTGGGTTTGTGGGACAGGGGCACGGGCGGAAGCGGTTCGGTGGCTTTGAGAGAAATTCTAGAGATAGACCATGACGTATGGTGTTCCTGACCCATACGTCCGTGGTGGTCTCTTCCCAATGGGGAGCAAACCCTGCTAGTCTGCCCCCTATGGGAAGGTCTGGGCGGGAGTCATCTGGTACGGCGGAAGGGGCGGTTGTTCCCCCGAAAGGGCCGTCTTCCCTGTGTTTGCCTATGTTTTGTGTTCTGTCTGTCCCCCTGTCTTTCCCTATCCTGTCTAGCTTGGAAGGGTTGGGAATTTTGAAAGTAGTTGACCCTGGCTTCCGTACGAAAGGATTGTTTCCTTCCCCAGGAGCCGGGTCTCTTGTCCTTCCTTTTAAGCATGTGTTTAAGGACCTTGCGCTTGTCCTTGTTCTCTGTCAGGTATGGCGTTAGTGCCTCACCCAACAGCTTTGCCCCTTGGTACGGAGCCGAAGCCAATTTCCACTTGGATTTGGTATCCGCCTGCCAGTTCTTTAGCCAGAGGATGCGCCTGCTCGTGTTGTTTGCCGCCATTGCCTTGGCTGAAAACTTGATCGCTAAAAGTGTTGCGTCCGACACATATTCCGTGGCCGCTACCATTTTGCTCAGTTTCTGATGAGTGCGTATATCTTCCATGGGAACCCGGCCCTGTAACTCACGGAGCCAACAAAGTGTGGCTCTGGTGAAAAAGGACGCGGAGGTAGACGCCCTGGTAGCCCAAGCTATTGCCTGGTGCGTTCTCCTGTAGTTGGACTCACTCTTTCGGTCCTCGGCTTTAAGAGCTTCAGCAAAATCTCCTGATATGGCCGTGTCCGATATCAGGGGACCTATGGGTTCGTCCACCACCGGCACCTCCAATGTTCCCTCTAGCTCCCTTGCTACGTTAAATAGCTTCCTCTCCGCATTGCTAGGAAGCGGTAGGGAGGTTGGCGCTGCCCACTGTTTCCTTATTGTGTTTAGGAACATGGTCGGGCAAGGTATGCGGTGTTGGGTGGTTACCTTTTCGGCGAACGTCGGCTCAGCCTCCGTGTCAACTGTGACAGGCTCCGCTGGTGTCCCATGCCCCAAATGGGCTGTGGCCTCAGCCTTGCGCAGAATAGTAACAAAAAGAGAAGGGTTAAACAGGCCGCTGAAGGACGGCCCTTGAGGTGAGGTGTCCTCCTCCTCCTCAGACATTTGAATCCCTTGTGACGTACCTGGCTGGTCCAGGTAAACTTCCTCAGAGACCGACGAGTCTGAGACGGAGGAGAGGTCCTGATGGTCCTCCGTTTCCTCCCGATGCCTCGTTCTAAGTCCTAGAGGCTTGGCTTTTGAAGTTTGAGCCCTGGCCTCAAATGCACAGTCCACTGCCTGTGCTATTAGGGTAGCTAGCAGATCCCCCGTCAATGCAGGAGGAGTGACCATTGCCTGCGACCCTGCAGGTGCTGTGGTTAGCATGGTCCTCGGGGTTTCCTGTAACCTCCGTGGGGAGGGGGATCGGGAGAGCGATGAGAATTCGCCTATCCCACCCTCTGTTTGGGACTGTGATGAGTTCCCTAATGACCAAATGGCCCGTGGGGATGAAGGGAGACCCAGCGGTAGATCAGGACCTATTCCCCCATTCTGCCTATTTTCAATTCTGGCCCTTTTCTGGGCTCTGTCGAACTCTTTTTCTAGGGCTTGGTGTCTTCTGATTGCCTGTTTGTCAGCCTTCTTTGATGACTTCCTTGCAGCCTTTCTAGGGGCTGCAGAGGATTCCGAATCCTCTGAAGCAGGTGCTCCAGAGGATGAAGGCGGGGCTCCAGTGGAGGGAATGATTGCTTCCTCCATTCTCCACTAATGCTGGGCCGCGATAGGGGGGACCCAGGTAGTAGGAGAGCTCCAACTTTGAGTAAGGACAGGCGCACTACTGGGGGCGTCTGGAACTCAGGAGCAGACTCTGCAAAATTGTCAGAGTTAGTCACTGTGCACGGATAAGAACAGGCACGCTAATGGGAATGCCTGGAACCCGGCTTGATTATGGTGGGTAAGGACAGGCACGCAACTGGGGATGCCTGGAACCCACCACTAAATCCAGAGGCGTACGGGCCACTAATGGGGGACCCGAAGTCTGGAAGGAGCCAAAGGCAACTAAACACAGTTAGTTATGAAAGGTTCTTATTTACTTTAGGTAGAAGACACCAAGTCCTGGAACCAGTAGCTATGTGTCTGATTTGAATGTCTCTGGATGAATAATAGATGCTTTAGTACCCCAGTACTGCTTGCCTATTAATTCACTCCAGCGGCTGAACCTAGCTTTCTCAAGGAACTTTAACTCCCCTGTTTGGACAAAAAATATGGCCGCTGCTGCCAGGAGACTACTGCGCATGTGTTAACAAGGCTGCCTATGCCACGTGCGGTTGTAACAAAGAGCTGCGCGTGCTTCCAGCTGTGCAGACAATGGCGCCTCGTTTAAAAAATCCTGAGCAGCCTGGAGTGAAAAGACTGCTCCTTCGCACGCCAGCTGTTTCCCTTAATCAATCTCCCTCCCAGCATGCGTCCCCTTTGTCCTCCACTTCCCTTGCTAACTGCCTGCCTTTCTGTCTTTTTTTGTTTGTTTGTTTGTTTGTTTGTTTTAAACGCGAGGGGTTGCCCGAGCCTCCCCGTTTGTTTAAGGCGGCTGCCGGCTGCTGGAAGGTGGCTGGGGTTTTTGGGTTAGGGAGGGGAATTAGGGATTTCCCCCTTTTAAGTGGGGGTGGTTTCCCCTGTAGGAATCTGACTTCCTGAGTCTTACAATTTATCAAGGAAATTTTTGAGTGATCAATTAAATTGAATTAAATTATCTCTAATTAGCTTTTAAACTAAGCAATTTCAGCTACTAGAAAAAAAAAAAAATCCCCCCTAATGGAAAGGAACTATACCTGCCCAGGAGCCAAAAGTTGTAGATGTCTCATGGCCAGATCAGTCAAGACTAAAGGATCATGGTCCAAGACGGGGCGTGGCAACTTTGGCTGACTGATCTGATTGGCCAGGAATACAGTCTCAACCCACTGCGTGGATTATCCATCTCCAGTGCTGGAGAAGGATTTTGTTACATTTGGATTTGTTACATATTATTATATTGACTGCTCAATATTTCAAGTTAATATCCTGTTGTTTGTAGATTCGGATAAAGGTTTATGATCACAATTGATCTCAAAATTTCTGTTGTTAAGCGAAAAATTGTTAAATGCATTTTGCCCCATTTTACTACCTTTCTTGCCACAAATTAAATCACTGCAGTTGTTTAAGTTAGTAACATGATTGTTAAGTAATCTGGGTTCCCTATTGACTTGGGTTGTCAGAAGGTAGCAAAAAGTGATCACATGACCCCAGGACACTGCAACGGTCATAAATATGAGTCAGTTGCTGGTCACCTGAATTTTGATCATGTGACATGGGATCCTGCAATGGTCATAAATATGAAAAACAGTCAATGGCACTGTGTTCAGTGCCATTATAACTTCAAATGGTCACTAAATGCATTGTTGTAAATCAAGGACTGCCTGTAAGTCGAAATGATAAATAAAATCCACATTGTTTTTAACCAGAACAACACTAGTGTCCAACAAACTGAATTTTCAACAATGGAGAGGTTTGTTTATTTATATCCTGCCTTTATTATTTTTATAAACAACTCAAGGTGGCAAACACACAAAATCCTTTCTCCTTCTATTTTTCCCACAACAACAATCCAACAACCCTGCGTAGTAGGTTGGGTTGAGAGAGAATGACTGGCCCAAAGTCATCCAGGTGGCTTTCATGCCTAAAGCAGAACTTGAACTCACAGTCTCCTAGCTTCTAGCTTGGTACTTTAACCATTAAGACCAGGGGTAGGCAATCTTGGCTCTTTTATGACTCATGGAGTTGAAGTCCATGAGTCATACAAGAGCCAAGGTTGCCTACCCCTGCACTAGACCCAACTGGTTTGGAGACATGACCCACACCATTCACAATTGCAGGTTTCTATCAAACATAGACAAATCGGATGCACACTATTTTTCTCCTCCAGAGGAATCTGAGTATTTAAAACATTTGATTAGGATAGTAACAGAGGCTTAATTATTCTTTGTGCAATAATATTAACGGGTTAACTGATGCCTTGTCAATGGCAGCCCATCATTTATGAAAATGCATAGACATAAAGTTGAGGAATAAATAAATAAAGTTTCCAAGTTACATTACATTTAGAAAAGTGATACAAAAAATATCCTATTCTCCTGTTTTTTTGTTTAAAAAAAACATAAGGTACTGCAATAAGGACATTTGTAAAACAATAAGATACATGAGCTTGTCAAGAATAAAATCAAAAGATGGCTATACAATTGCCATCTAAGGTGGTCCTTGGCTATCAAAATATCAGCTGGGAATTCGGGTTTCGCTTCTAACACTATAAGCAGGTCTGGTGGGAAACTTCAAATAAGGCTCATTCTTACCGTACTATGTTGTTCAATTTTTACTAGAAAACATTCCTCAGTTAAATGAAGCCTTTGGGAAATCCAGCCGAGAGGAAACATTTGAAATGGCAATGAGGGGGAAACAGGGAGGAAACTAAGCAGAATAACATTACTAATTATGTGTAAATAAAAATTTTATACAGATGTGCATTTGTCAATCAGAAATAAGAAAAATAATGTATAAAATTGCAATATGTTGACTAATGTTTTTAAAGTTATTCTGAGATAAATGCCACTTCCAATATAAATGTTGCTTTCCAGAAGAGCTGCATTAACAACTGGTGCTTTAAGAGAAAAGAGAAACAAAGCAAAAATAATTACATATGAATAAAACAACTGAACTGTATTTTGTTTTCAATCATTTTATTTGTATAATTAATATTGTCTTTAGGTTTAGGAAAATGTCTTTGAGGCAAGAAATGCTAAATAAAGTAAAGCCTAAAACAAAAGAGTTCTATTTGTGTGTGTTCACAAACTTTAAACACAATTTAAAAGTTTCACATTAAAAATCACTCTACACTATCATGTTAATTTGAAACATTCTGCTTTTGAGCATTTCCATGGTTACTGAAGGACAGTAATCTGCACACTAGTTAAAATGTGCATTAGTAAGTTTCTAGCTGCTATTTTATTAATTTCATAAATATAAAGAAAGGAATTCAATGTGGTGTCAAGGGAAGCATTATTAGATCCAGCCTGAACACAGTCATTGCAAAGGAGCAATCTTTAAACTGGAATACGAAAGTAGGTCAAACTGTCAATAAAGCAGAGTGCCCTGTTTGAGTTATTACTTTTTAATAATGTAACCCACTAAGGAATCTTACTGGTCCTATATGTGTCTGGTTTCAATATTAACAGCAAGTGCAAAAGTAAATAAATAATATCTAGAATAATGTCTTATACCAAAATAACACCAATAAAACGCTAAGCTGTAAGGCTTAGCATAAAAATGAAAAACACTAATGGAAAATAGTGCAGTATGCTTATACTACATATAGTCTGGAATCATGCATAATGTAACAGTGCAACTGCTAACAGCAGGCTCACATAAGATAATTTACACTTGTTTTTATGGACATGCGGAACTGAACTTTGAAGTCAGCCCTAATGAGATTCAGCTTGGCCTTAACAGCATCCTGAGAGAGTGTGCAGGGTTTTTTTTTCTCCTGCTTCCAGTGCATATTTATAAAGTGGAACACAGGTTCATTTAAATTGCACACGTGAGCTCATGCAACCTCCCCATTACAAAAGCAAAAGTTTCACACTAGGGGAAATGCTTACCCGTCTACCAAGTGTTTTAATTACATCTGCCATTTTTGCAAACTAATAAAATACCTGGGAATGCAGAAACAAAGAACTTCGCAGTTTTACATTTAACCTCCCTGAACTCTTAGTCTGAGTGGTAACACTTTGATGGTCCTGCAGTTTAGTAATTTCACAACCTCAAATTAGGAGGTGTAGAAAGCTCAAGTGTTCCACTAAATCTAAAAGTTACTCAACAGCTAGAATATTTAATTGCCCAATACTGCAGCTATGTGTAAATCTCGCTGCAAGAGGCATGAACTTCTCTTTGTGGATACTCCTGAATTCTACATAATCCACAGCTATGCCACACGGGCCCTGAAACATGTCAGAGGTATACTTTTTCTCCTGCAGAGGTGTCTGAGATACTGAGGCAGCTTTGCCTAATAATTTTTTCCTAATTTTAATATTAATCAAGTTTTCACTCAGACAACATGCAAAGAAGTCTATTTTAGCAGTAAAAGCCTTAAAGAAGATCTATGTAATTTATTGATGAAGAAAATATGCAGCACCAATATGCTCTTCTTTGCCATCATTTTCAGTTTTGGAATTTTATTTGGTTCTGACATCTTTGGGGAAGAAATTAATTCTCTATCTGAGCACTAAAATAAACCCATCCCTAAACTCATATCTTCCCACGTTCATAAAATTATCAAATGGCCTCAGATTGATGAAATGACCAGAATTGAATTGCTTAGTTTCAGGAAGCTGTTACCTCAACTTCAGTTCATGTCCTGTCACTATATTTTGAATAGGTAATATATGAGCCTGATCAATATTCTGAGATTCTGTTTCCTTTATGAAATAATACCACATTTCGCTATCAAGTGAAAAATCACTTTTGCTTACATTATAATAACCATCAGTACAGGTTTAAACATCAGACATCTAATATTAAGCCCCATCACTTGCTCCAATGTATAACATATTTGTTTTCAAATGCATTTATGAGCAAGAACAGAATTTCAAATTACCACTGCCAGAATTTGGCTAGATCATATCTTTTTTTTTACAATCAATTGTTCAATTTTTTATTTTATGTTCATATTGTTTCCTGCTTAGTCCACCTGCTATTTCACTGCATTCTTTTAGTGTTTTATTAGATAGGAAGGGGGAGCTGCTTCCATTCCCTTCCACGCCCCAAAATGAAACAGCTGTATTTCTGTCCAATGTGACACTGGGTAGAAATCGTCCTTCAAGAAATGAAGGAAATGTAATTATTTACATTTTTACGAAAGGCATTCTGTCTACAATCCTTACTGAATGGTAACATTTTGCTGACTTCAAAGGCTTCCAGATCAGACACACTTTAATTTTATCCTCAGCAAGATAAATATCTTATAAAATACAGAGAGCTAAAGCAATTACATTTAAAATTAGAATCATCTTCAGTTTTATTTTTTTAGAAATTATTTCAAAGCAAAACTTTAGGTGCATACATACTCATTAAAAACCAGTGCACAAATATTTCATTTTGAAGCCAATTTTATGTAAAAACCAGCATCCATTATTTTTTTCAATCTTGACCATTTCTATATTATTAAGGATTTCCCCCCAATTCTCTTCCCATTAATGTGATATAGCCATCTCCAGTCTAAATATACTTGGATGACTACTTTCTTGAGACAAATGAATTTTTTCATCGATTAAAATTGCATTTATTTATGAATTATGTGCTCAAATAGTTTTTTTCTTTCCAAGATACAGAATTTATAATAGCAGATAATTAAAAACAAATAGTGACAACACTGTGAGTTAAAGATCTTCGTTTTGTTGCCAAGCTGACATATCAAATTCAGAGATAAACAAAGACGTGTTTTTCCCCCCATTAACACTGTGGCTGTGTTAAAATGCAGCTATGCAAAGCAGCCTGGCAATACACAATCAAAGGTCACAGTGCAAAAAATAATACTCCAGAGAATTATTATCTTTTAATTTTCACAGTGTGTCTAAAAACTTCTATTGCTGTATTTGATTCATGCTGCTTCATTATAAGGACAGCATTGCTAGGAAACAAACTAGTTTAGATACTTCATATAAATATATACAGCAATCTTCAGACAATCCCAAAAAGCTTGTGATGGCAGTGTGAACTCTCGTTAAATGTCTGGAAGTACTTATTTTAAGAATTTTTTTCAGCAAATCCTAACAATATATCTGAATTACTGATTACTGGTAGTGTTTGTAAAACTACATGTAGCTATGCCTCAGGGCAAAGATAAATAAGCATACATTTCTATTTACAAAGATATGGCCTTCAATTGATTTATTTAGTTCCAAAAGCTTGTGGCAAACCTGGGCTAGTCGTACAAATATTGTATTATGATGAATTATATTTATGCCAAGCCTGAACTTGTGGTCCACTAGCAGAACACAAAGAGGCTATTTAAAGCTCCTGGATTTGCTGTCTGTCTGGGTCTACAAAAATAAGATAGAGAGTTGTCAAGTACCTGGTAGACCACAATGACTGCATTCAGCCACAAAGCAGAACAACACTAGCTAGTTTAGCCTTGTAGTTTCCGTATGATAGACTGAAACTGATGTACAGTAATAATGCTATTACTTCCCTACAAACTTGATACAGCGGTTAATGTTTCAGAATGATGTGCTGACCCTAGTGATCTTGCCCATTTAATTATTATTCTTTTTGGGTAGCATACAAACAGAAAGTAGCAAGGTCTTCTCTTAAAGGAACTCAATACAATATGCCCTACCAATACATTCCAATCCACATTTCTTTTGTTTTATCAAATCATGACCCACAAAAGATGCTTGGGGAGAGGGTGGGCACCAAGTTATCTAATTTATGTGTTTAATGTCAGACTTGCAATGTTTTGTTCTGAAACAATTATGTATGCTTTTTAAAACATATAGTTCAAAGCATCTATTTTTCAGAATAAAAAAACATCACAGAGAAAGAAAAATATATCAAAAGGAGGTCAAAATATATTGTCCTCAAGGCTGATTGAAATGAGATATTAATATTTTCTCTAGAAAAATAACACCTTTCAAGTTATATAGCTCCTTCTATGTTAAAAGGTCACTGTCTACTTCTTGAACATAATTTAAAATCGCAGCCTTGTTCATTTACTTCTCCCATGATAGCCTGGATTCTGCTCAGTTAAGATGATTACTTAAACAAATTCATGAGTGACTTCAGCATTCATCATCATCATCATCATCATATTATTATTATTATTATTATTCCATTTAGCATAATTTTTGTGTCACTATGAATAATATTAAGATAACATTGCTAGTTGTACTTTGCTCAACAGGAAGAGGGAAAGGTTCAAAAATAATTTTTGTAGATGTTTTGAGCCTCAGTTATAAATAAGTGATATTTCAACATTCCAGAAGCTTGCCTTTCTTCTTTCTGCACAGTATCCCATTGTATAAAATTCTGCATTACTATTATTAAGTCATGACTATAACACTCTTGAAATTCTCTAACAAATGAACATTTTCCCTCATTCATCAAAAAAGAAAATAGCTCTAATTTCTCACATTTAGTATTTTTTTAATCTTGTTATCAAACCATTTGGAATTTAGAAGTTGATTATAGTAAATTATTTAGGACAGCTATATCAAGAACAAAGAATTCAAAAAGTCCCTCTAAACCAGGGCAATGGGCACTGAATTGGAAAGTACTGTAAATCCTATTAAACAGATATAAAGTACATCAGATTGGGGCAAAAAAATCTAATAATATATTGATGGCACCAGAATCAGTAAATGATCAGTGATAGTGTCCCCAATTACTGAACATCAGAGAGAGGGAGGAGAAATTTATCAAATTCATCAGTTTAAAAAAAAATGCCGATAGACTGCAGAAAGCTGCTAGATGAGCCACATGTTGTGCAGGCCTATTCTAGAGTTTACTAAAGAAAAGAAGATGACAACTCAAATAATCACTAGAACAGAACTAAAGTAATCCATGGAAGAGAAAAATCGAGATAATGTAACAACATAAGCCAGTATTACATGTTGTATTCAATGTTATTTTATTGTTTACAACCTAAGGTGATTTGAAGTATTGCAGTGTAAATTGAAATTTTTACTGACAAAATCTACCAAATATCAGAACAACCAGATCCAGACATATACTGGAAACCAAATGGATAGCTCTGTTGTACTTGTAATGTTCCATCCCCAAAATGGTGAATTTGCACATTCCTAATGATCAGCAGTCTTGCAAGCTACAGAATTCAAGCGAAACATCTTTCTACTTCAACCATTTCAAGACAATCTACCCAGGCCTAAAAGATGGAGCTTTTTCAAGCACTACCTTCTTCAATGTCTCAGGAGCAAATACTACTTGAAACTGTGCTAATGCTCAGCACTGGCAAATGTGAATGCCATAATGCTTGAAACACAACCGCGAAATAAAATGACTTTTGTATCCATTTTTTATATTGTCTACCAAAACACTCTCCTTAAAACTTACAAATGTAATTAATATTTGGAATTCCCACCCCCAATCCCCATCCTCAAGAAAATATTGCTGTACTCAAGATGAAAGAAGCCTTTGATATTGATGTTATCTATAATGATTAATTATAAAATGAAAGATATAGATCTGTGACACATTCTGTCTATATTCTTGATTCTGGAAATATCAGTTCTTCACACTTAAAAATCTGAATGAATTAAAAACCGGTAAGATCAAAACCAGAAAACAACAGCACTACAGATGCATTTGTACTTGATCTCTAAGTATAGAATTCAATTCAGCCTTACAGGCTGTAAACAACTTCTTACAGATATAAGGACCAATTTCATCCACTTTGTGGAAAATCAGAAATATGTCAATGGTATAACTGAAAACCTTTGGCCAAACTTAAATTGATAAGTCTGAAGATCAGCATTTAAAAGTGTGTTTGTTCCTTTATGGATATTGAAATAGGCTCATCTTTTTATTTCGGGGGCAGATAGAGAACTCTTTCTCTTTTGTTTGGGTGTGCGCGTGCGACACAACAGCAGGGTCAAGTTAGGCATTTTCCAAATTTTTGACACATCAATCCTGAAAGGTTTGCCATCACTGGTATATATTAACAACCTTATTTTCACTGAAATTATAGATTGGCTACAAACTAAGCTCCTGCAATGCTACCTCCTTCCATTCTCTTTCATCTTGTTCCTAAGGCAGCTAGAAGAATGCTGGAACAGCTAAGATGCAGTACTTGGCTTTCCGATACATAAAAGAGTGATAGTGATGATGATGATGATGATGATACTTGCATGGGTAGGATGCTTTAGCAGCCAGCCTGAGGTTTCTGGGAGTTCCGAAGAAACTGTGAACATCATGTTGGCAAACAAATGGTAACCTTCAAAATCAGCTTTCTTGACTACACCATCTGTTCAGAAATATGTACCACACTGGCACACTAGATAACACTAATAATCACAGCTAATAATATACATGATATTACATAAGGCATTTGTTCTGAATTTTGCATCATGTTAAATCTCCAGTTAATATAGTCATATTAGATGAAGTAATGCAACAATATAGGTAATTCACACCTAGTGTTTCTCTTTGAAGTCGAAGGAAGTTACCATGTCCTAACAAATCAATGATCTGATAGACTTCATCATAAATAACAATGGCACTTAGATTTATGTACCGCTCCACAGTGCTTTGGGTCTTCATTTTACCAACCTCAGAAAGATGGAAGGTTGAGTCAACCTTGAGCCAATTAGGACTGAACTCCTGGCTGTGGGCAGAGTTACTGCAATCTAGCCAGTATACCACCACGTATGATTGTAAGCAATATATTTTACCTTGTTAAGGCACCAAAGCTAGAAACCAGAAGAATGTAAATTCTAATCCTTCCTCAGGTATGAAAGTTAGCTGGGTAACTTTGGTTTAATCATTCTCCTTCAACCCAATCCCCCTTACAAGGCTGTTGTTGTGAGTAAAATAGAAGAAGGAATATTAGGTATGACTCACCTTGAGTCGTTTATTATAATGATAAAAGCAGAATAAAATAATCTAAAAACAAATCCAAACAACCATTAGAACCTGAACTCTTGCTTTATACCATTAGCTGTCTGTTAAAACAAAAAATTGTATATTGCAGGCTCTCAAATGTATTAATTAGGCATCTCAAAAGTTCAATCTTTATTTTATCAAACACTAATAATATTTCCGTTAATTAAATGATAATACCGTATATGCCGGCGTACAAGGTGACCCGGCGTATAAGACGACCCCCGTCTTTATCGCCGATTCGCATTCCTAGAACGTCGTCTTATACGCCGGAAACTACCAGTATTTCCGGCGTATAAGACGACTCAGTGTATAAGACGACCCCGTCTTTGGCGCCGATTTCAGCGCTCGCGGAACTCACCTTATACCGGCATTTACGGTATGTTTCAAACGATACAAAGATTCATTAATTCCGTATTCCTCTGAAAATAAATTCAGCTATGATTATACGTTCTTGAAAGAGTTCTAACGTTATGATAAAAGCAACTGACCAAGGACATCATCACACGCTGACTAGATTTTTTAAAAAGTTGAGCAGCATTTCAAAATTTTTACATTATACAAAAAGAGGAATAGCCACTGAGAAAACATCAGAAAAAAAAGGAACAAATCTACATGGCTATTACACAGAATTCTCTCAAGTCCTGCTAATAACCTTCCTCATTGTGATGGGGAAGGGGCGTTGTCTTACTTGAACGCCTTTTCTCAGCACGGAGATGGATAATCCACCAATGGGTTAACTGAATCCTCCTGCCCAATCAGATCAAGTCAGCCAAACTTGCCATGCCTGTCCTGGACCAGTTGTCCCAGTCTCGACGAGGGTGAAGCTACTGACTGACGTGTTGCCTCACAGAACCTAACCCTAGGCCTAAGGACCTAAATGGATGGGAGTGGATTATCCATCTCCGTGCTGAGAAAAGGCGTTCAGGTAAGACAACGCCCCTTCTCCAGCACAGGAGATGGATAATCCACCAATGGGACATACCAAAGCCCACTGTCCTTAAGGGAGGGAAGCAGGCAAGTTTGGAACGGGATACCACCTGTTGCAGAACCCTCCTGCCAAAGGAGGCCTCTGCGGATGCATACCTGTCCAGTTTGTAATGTCGTATGAACGGCAAAGGCAAAGACCACGTGGCCGCCCTACACACCTCAATGGAAGCTTGAGTGGCCCAGACCGCAGATGTGGCTACACTACACGTAGAGTGAGCCATGACCTGATGCGGAACCGGCAAAGAATCAGAATGATACGCCCCCGCAATGCAAGCTCTTATCCACCAGCCAATCGTGGAGGCCAAAACCTTTCGACCCTTGGAGGAAGGGTGGAATGAGACAAAGAGTGCCTCAGAGCTGCGGAAAGCGGCTGTCCGTTTGATATAATGACGAAGAGCCCAGCGAACGTCCAAGGAATACCACTGCCATTCCAGATCATGGGAAGGATTAGGACAAAAATCTGAGAGAACGATATCCTGAGCCCTGTGAAATAGGGAGCTAACCTTAGGGACAAAGGTGGGATCTAAGCGAAGGGTAACACGGTCCCAGTGAAAAATACATAAGTCATCCCTGACTGAAAGTGCTGCCATCTCAGATATTCGCCGGGCCGAAGTGATGGCTACCAAGAAGGCGACATTGAGAGATAAGGATCTCATGTCGCACGAACTGAGGGGTTCGAAAGGAACCTTGGTGAGAGCCTGAAGGACCCGAGGTAATTCCCACGAGGGATATCTGTGGCCTAGTATTAGTTGCACCCTTGATGAAAGATCGGATCAAGGGGTGTTGGCCCTGAGAACCAACAGTGTCGCAAGTAAGCAATGCAGAAAGGGCTGCCACCTGCCTGCACAATATATTAAGTGCCAATCCCCTATTCAGACCCTCAAGTAAGTAATCCAAAATATTTGGAATGGTCAAATCCGATAAAGGTAGGTGGTGAGTGGAACACCACTGGCAAAAATTCTGCCACGTTGTATCATAGATGCGGTTGGTAGCCGGTCTACGAGATGCCTGGATTATGGAAATGACCCCTGGCGAGCAGGACTCCCGGGATAGAAGCCGGGGCTCAAGTGCCAGACAGCTAACTGGAGCCATTGAGGGTCCGGGTAAATCAGATCCCCCTGGATTAGGGAGACACGGTCCGGAGGAAGTCTCAAGGATGCGACTGGGAAAGACTGACGAGGTCGGCGAACCAAGGCCTCCGCGGCCAGTAAGGGGCTATCAAGAGAACCTCTGCCCTCTCCTGCAGTAGCTTGCGGATTACCGCCGGAAGAAGAGAAAGAGGGGGAAAGGCATAGACGAGGCCCTCCGGCCAGGGAACCCGAAGGGCATCTGCCCTCTCCGCCCCTGGAGCCGGGAAGCACGAAAAGAATCTCGGCAGTTGGGTGTTTGCCTGGGAAGCGAACAAGTCTATGATGGGAAGGCCGAATCTGTAGGAGATCTCTCTGAATAGATACGGGTGCAGACGCCATTCCAATTAGTGGTCTGCCCTGATTGAGGCAAGATTGGTCTCTGCCCAGGAGCCCAGCAGCTGGGCCTCGGGATCGGGTACCCCCTGCCGATTCACATGGGCCTTTGCTACCACGTTGTCCGTGAGGACTAACACGTGTTGCCTCACAATCCTGTGGTGGAAGTGACAGAGAGCTAGATGCATGGCTTTGAGCTCCAGCCAATTGATATTGTGCCTCAGGTCTGACCGAGACCATCAGACTGCGGCTGATAGTGTGCTCCCCAACCAAAAAGACTGGCGTCTGTCGTCATCGTGAGCTGACCAGGCTCCTTGAAGAGAGACCCTCTGGCTATGGCAGGAGGGATCCACCATCTGAGCAAGTGCAGGATTTGTGGAGGAATCCTTACCTCTCGGTTGGAAGTACTGGTACCCTGCTTCTGGTAGGAAAGCAGAAACCACTGGAGAGTCCTTGAGTGTAACCTGGCCCAGGGAATGATCGCTATGCACAATATCATCTTTCCCAGTAATCAGGAAAGACCGGAGGGTGACAGAGTCCTGACCCTTCAGAACTTGAGAACCAAATCCCGTATGCTGTCCCTGCGTTCCTGGGACAGATAAACCGAGCATTCTATTGTATCTATTATGGCTCCCAAGTGAAGCAGTCTGGTCGAGGGGACTGTCTGACTTTTCTTGAAGTTTACCGAAAAGCCGTGATTCTGTAGGACTTTGATTGCCAGTCGCAGGTCTGACTGAGCAGCCTGGAGGACAATGATTGGATTAAGATGTCGTCCAGGTAACATTGCACCCGAATCAGCACCAACCTCAGACATGCAGCTAGGACCGCCAGGACCTTGGAAAACACCCTTGGAGCTAACGACAGCCCGAACAGGAGTGCCCTGTATTGATAATGATGGCCCATGTAACTGAATCTGAGAAACTGGCAGTGGCTGGAAATGATAGGAATGTGTAAATACGCCTCTGTGAGGTCTACGGACGTTAGGAAGTCCCCCCTTCAGATGCTGCCTAAGATGGACTAAAGTGTTTGCATTTTGAACCTTCGGTATACCAGATAAAAGTTTAGGCCTTTGAGGCCTAAGATTGCTCTCCATCCTCCCAAGATCTTGGGAACCACAAAGAGGATGAGTAAAATCCGCGACCCCGTTGAACCAGATGTACTGGTTCTATGGCCCTTATGTCTAATAAGTGATGGATGGCCTCCTGCATGAGACCTTTTCTTACTGAATTTTTTGATTGAGGGCAAGAAATGAACTGTCTTGGTAGTCAAAGGAGTAGGGGCAGATCGAAAAAACTGTCTACGGTTATAAGGATTAGTCCGCCTGTCAGACCGTTTGGTAAGGTGGGTCAGGATCTTCCTTTTATCCTTATTTTCGCTCAGAAACAGGGATAAGGCATCCCCGAATAACTTGCTACCCTGATACAGGGCTGCTGCCAAACGCCATTTGGACTTGGCATCCGCCTGCCAGTGCCTTAGCCATAGCATACAACGGGCTGTCACATTGGACGCCATGGACCTGGAGGAAAACCTTGCAGCGTGTAGAGTCGTATCGGAAGCGTATTCTGTTGTGGCCACTAACTTGCTCAGGTCCTGATGCGTACGAACATCGTCCGGGGAAATCCTGGTCTGGAGCTGACGAAGCCAAATAAAAGCAGATCTAGTGAAGAACGAGGCTGAAGTAGCGGTCCTGATAGACCACGCCACTGCCTGGTGTGTTCTCCTAAACGCCAGTTCCGATCTGCGTTCCTCAGTTTTTAAGGCCTCAGAAATATCCCCTGAAATAGTGGTAGGGGAGAAAAGGTGAGACAAAAGCTCATCCATCGTGGGCACGTCCAATGCCTCTGCTAAATCTGAGGCCACACTAAACAGCTTTTTATCATTCCCAGCTGGAGGAGGAAAGGTACCCGGGGAAGCCCATTGTTTCTTAACTGCACTGAGGAATAATGGTGGACAGGGAACATGGTGTTGGGTGACTACTGGTTTGATGAAAACGGGGTCTGCCTCTAAGTCTGATGCAGTCGTCGCTGGAGTAGACTGGTCAGGTCCCACATGCACCGCAGAGTTAGCCTTGCGAAGTAGGGGTAAAAAGAGAGATGGATTAAATAGACCGCCGAACGGGGGCAGGTCTGGGGCCAATTCCTCCTCCTCTGACCACGAGGCGTCAAGCGCCTGATCTTGCTCCGGGGTTAATGAAACCCCACTATACGAGGAATGGGAGGGGGAGGGAGGATTGTGAGAACTCTGATAAGCTGGGTTCCCACCCTTGTAGGTTCTCAGACCTAGGGTTAGTTAGTTAATTTTTTTGTGAGCCACGTCTTGCTGTCAGTCAATGGCTACACTTGCGTCAAGACTGGGATCTCTATGGTCCAGGACGGGCGTGGCAACTTTGGTTGACTTGATCTCATTGGGCAGGAATACAGTCTAAACCCATTGGTGGATTCTCCATCGCCAGTGCTGGAGAAGCAAGGAATCCACCCTGGGTACCGTGGAGACCTGGCCGTGAGAGCCCTCTCCACCGCCTGAGCAACCAGGGATTGGAGCCGATCCTCTAGGGGAGGATGGGCTGACTCATCCACTCTGAGTCCCGCAGCTGAGGGTGTGAAGGTCGCTTCTGGGGCCAGGTGCTGGGTGCATGGGGTGGTCAGAGACCGGAATGTATGTGTACCAGGTTCCAATCCGGGCTGACCAGGGGAAGTGGAAGGCTCTACCGGTGACCAGACTTCCTGGGCAGAAGAGGAGGGACCAAGAGACAAATAAAGGAAGTAGACTCAGTCTGAGCAATCTCGGCCCTGGCCTGTTTTTGAGCCTTTGAAAACTCTTTTTCCAAGGCCTGATGTCTCCTGCTGGCCTGTTTTCAGCCAATTTGGAGATTTTCCTCCCAGAAACAGCCTTGGCCTTGGCTGAGATCCTACTAGCAGCCTCTTGGGTAGGGGACCTGTGCCTTTGCGGATGGAGGAAGGAGGGGAGGCATCCTTGGATTGGGAGGCCATGTTATCCTCCATGCTGGTATAAAACCTTCATGTGCACGAGAGGGTACCCCTGGAAAAGGATCAATTGGCTAATAAGGGCGTAGAGCAATGGCTGGGAATAACTGCTCTACCCCCCAGTCACCGGACCGGTGGTATCCAAAAGACTAGTCCTACTTACAGCCACTATAACTCCCCCCAGAGGCTGCGGCCTGCTAGAGAGGCTTGCTGTGTTGCCAAGCCAGCAATGTAAAAGGTGGCAAAAAATACAGAGTCAGAGGCTGGGAACTACTGTGTTAATCAGCTAGCCAAGTGATGACCAGGTCTGGAGACACCAGAGGACCCAATGAAATCAATTGAGCCTATGCCAAAAGGAATGGAAAGAGGAAAAAGGCATAAAATGCTATATGAGGAAAAAGTCCCCAAGTACTACAAAAGAGAGATCCCAGGTGATCCTTGGCTATAAGGAACCCGGGAAGGGCCTTGGCCATAAGAACTCCAGAAGGGCCTTGGGCTGGAGCCACGAGTAGCTCCCAAGATGGCGGCTGCAGCCGGTCAGGCTCCCAACTTGGCCTAGGTCAGGGACCCAATGGTCAATATGCCAGGAAATAAGAATGTACCACTTGAAAAGAACCTCCAACCACCGTAGGAGTAGATTGGGGGAGAATCCTTCCTCCCTCCCTTTTATCTGGCAAAAGGTCTTTGCAACGGCTATGCGGTCCGCAAGATGGCGACTGCGTCCCAACTGCCATTCTCACCCTTCAGCTCCGAACGGAAGGCAAGCTGCTCTCCTATCTGGACGCGGTGTGGGAGGAAGGCAGCAAGGGGAAATGGCCTCAACATTTTGGGAGCCCTGGAAGCCTCCCGTGCAAGTGGCTGGGAATCGAGGCCCTGCGGCCTCCATGGAGCTCAATCCGGTTGCCGTAAGGCCGTCGGAGCTGCAGCTGCAAGCTCCAACCACGAGGTGAGCTGGAGGAAGAAGAGGGGGTAATTGCAGCAGCGCTGAGCCCAGCGCTGAGCTAGGAAGAAAGGGAAAGAAATGGAAGCCTCCGTTTGCTATTGAATCCCAATGGGAATCAGATGAAGGAAGAGTCCTCTGGAGGAGCGCTGGTCCCAACACTACTCAGAGGACTAGAAGTTAAAGAACCAATGGATAATTCACCAATAGATTAAGATCTACCTGCCTGTGAGCCAAACATGCACGTCTCTTCTGGGCAAGATCAAGTCGAGACTGGGACAACTGGTCCAGGACAGACGTGGCAAGTTTGGCTGACTTGATCTGATTGGGCAGGAGGATTGAGTTAACCCATTGATGGATTATCCATCTCCTGTGCTGGAGAAAGCAATGTTCCTGGGAGGGATCAGCAAACCGGCTGGGACTATACAGGTGTCTCAGCTGTCCAACTAAAGAAAATAGGCATTGTATCACACACCAGAGATACAGAAAGTTGCTGGAGAAGATGATCATGTTAGTATAAATAACTGCAAGTGGATGCTATGGGGCATAGGTGCCAAAGGCACAACAGAGTTTTAAGCAGGTATGTGTTATGGACTGGTGCTAACAAGTACAGGTGTGTGTATATGTATGCCATGGACAGTGCTATGGAGTATGGGTGGGTGGGTGCTGCAGGAAGGCACTTGGAGTTTGGATACTTGAAAAAGCAGCAGAAGTGACTTGCAAGCTCCTGCCTGCTTCCCCAATGACTTTTCTCGTCAGTAGTTGGAAGAAAATATTACACATGGAGACTACATAGACACTGAAACATTTTAATTGCAAGCCAGTTGCCAAATCATGATCACATGATACAAATCATGACCATAGAAAGACTGCAATAGCTGAAGCTTTTAGGACCGGTCATAGGTCCTCTTCGTTCAGCACCATCATAACTTGGTTGCTGAACTAGTGGTCATCTATTTAAGTATTGTGTATATTGTTTTGTTCCAAAAAAGCACAGCAGTTTTATAGATGGATGGAATACATGGGAATCAAACTATATTACTTATACAAGGAGGTGGAAGAGAATTTAATTATAAAGCAAAGATGTGGCCAGGAGCTGATGTCAAGACAGATAATGAATTATTCGTGTGTGAATTCCCAATTAAGCAAATGTGCAAGCAAAAACTGCCCAAAGACCAAGAAACAGAAGAAAGTAAGCTGGATGTTAGAACAAGCAGTAGAAATCACCAAGAGGGGCTAATGCCATGAAAGACAATGATCTGAAGAAGGAATTTTGTTTGAAAGCAATATTACAAAGAAACCATAAAGGCAATCGGAACAGATATGGAAACCAAATCTTCCTAAGACTCTTAACTCGGAAGACAAGTTCCAACTTCAAATTAGTATACCAGGAGTACACCAGTGGACAAATGGTAACTGATTCAAATAAGATCAAAGAAAGATGAAAGATGTGTGCAGGTAGCCCTCAACCTAACAACCATTTGTTTAGTGACCATTCAAAGTTACAACTCCACTGAAAAAAAGTAACTTATGACCCTTTTTCACACTTAACAACTGTTGCAGTGTGGTCATGCAATCAAAATTTGGACGTTTGGCAACTGGCATATATTTATGATGGTTGCAGTGTCCCAGGGTCATGTGACCACCTTTTGTGACTTTCTGACAAGCAAAGTTAATGGGGAAGCCAGATTCACTTAACAACTGTGTTTCTAACTGAACAATAGCAGTAATTCACTTAATTGTTTCAAGAAAGGTTGTAAAATGACTTACTTAACAACTGTCTTGTTTAGCAATGGAAATTTGTGGTTGTAAGTCAAAGACTACCTATACCAGTGGTGGCGAACCTATGGCATGCATGTCAGAGATGGCACTCAGAGGCCTCTCTGTGGGCATGCACACTGTTGCCCCAGCCCCGCCTCTTCCTGCAGCCCCTCCTCCCTAGCAGCCCCCTGGAAGAAAGTCATCCCGGGCGCGGCCTGCGCAAAGCAGCACAGCCAAGGACATGGCAGCCAGGCAGCGGGGACAAGACTCTGCCCTCATGCCCCATCGTGCGCAGATGATGCTGTGGGATGTAGGTGGAGGGCGTAGCCACCATGGCACTGCTGGGCCACCTAGGTGATCTGCAGCAGGCTATGGAGGCAGTGAGTGGCCCTGCAGGTGGGCAGGGTGAGGCGGGACAGGGGGCGGGGTGGGGGGAAGAGTGAGGGCAGGGGGGCAAGGCAGGGCAAGTTTTGGACACTCAGTCTCTAAAAGTTTCACCATCGTTGACCTATACTGAAATTCTGTACAAGTAGGATGTCAACATCCAAAATACCTTACCAAAGTGGTTTTCAAGTATTTTGGTCTCAGGATCCCTTTACATTCTTAAAAATTAATTGAGGAGCCTAAAGAGGTTACATTTAGGTGGATTATTACAAGTAGTCATTAACTTACAATATGCATACTCTGTAAAGTGCTTACAGAGGGCTGTAAAGCAGTATGAAGCAGTATATAAATCTAAGTGCTACTGCTATGGCTACAACCACATTGGAATTGTCATCACTTGAACAAACCCAATTGTATTGCCATTTGTACAGTGGTTGCTAAATGAATCATCACTGTTGTTACATCATTAAGTGAATCTGGCTTCCCTAATTGATTTTGCTTGTTGAAAGCCAACTGGGAAGGTTACAAATTGTGATCCTGTGACCACTAAACCCTGCAATTACCGCAAATAACAAGCTGAATGCTTAATGCCTAAATTGTGATCACAAGGCTTAGGAGGTGGTGCAACAGTTATAACTTTTGTGGACAGATCATTAAATGAACAGTCATTAAGTCGAGGACTACCTGCAATATACTTCACTAATTATAGAAAAGTTTTTGATTGACTTAAACAGGTCAAGCTACACAGTATCCTTAGAAATAAATATGAGACTTTCAAAACATTGCATTGTTCTCATGAAAAATTTCTACACAGGACAAGAAGCCACAGACTGGATTGAACACAGTAAAACAAACCAGCCTACATTTATATAGCAGCATTCCCCAACCTTTCTGGACTGGCACTGGGGGGGAGGGGATAGTTTTATGTGAGGGGCAGGTGCGTCCGCGTGCACATCTTCATTTGTTCCACCATTCATGTGGCCCAATTGCAAACAGGCCATGGGCTGGTAGTGAGCAACAGCCCACAGATTGGGTAACCCTGCTACATAGGATTGAGACAAGGCACTATGTTCTTTCTTTATATATTCATTCTATATGCAGAATATATATTGAAAGAGCTCAGACAGGAAGATGAGTATGGTTTTCACACTGGAGGAATAAACATGAATAACCAACATTGTGCTAATGATGATATTGAAATGCAAACAACAGGCAACCACTACTAAATGAAAATCAAGAAGCACAATGAAAAATGGGATTGAGATTAAATATGAAGATGACCAAAGCAATGACAGAAAATTCATCAGCCTTAGAATTGGTAAAAGATAAATAAATACATTGCAGACTAGCACTCAGTAGTCTAGTAATGAAGGTCTTGAAGATCTTATAAAAATACTCATATATTGTGACTATTTATAAAAGGATCATAATCATGCAGGCAACAGATTTGCCTGTGATGCTCTATGACAATGAAAACCATATTTAGAAAGAGCAGGGTAGAAAGAATATTGATGCTTTTGATGTTAGACTCCTGAGAATACCATTGATATAGAAGAAAACAAATAACAAAAACATCATAGAACAATCAACCCAGAGTTCTCATTTGCATCATAAATGATCAGGCTCAGTTATCATATTGTGGGTACATTACATAAAGTTCCTGGACCAATGGAAGAGCTGGAAGAAATGAGATGAAGAGGGCGACCAAGTGAACAGATGAACTTGACTACATATCACTGGAAGACCCAGAAGAGCAGGAGATAAATAACACTGGAGAAGGTCTATCTACTGTGTTTTCCCGAAAATAAGACCTGGCCTTCCATTGTTTTTGGCTCCAAAAGACGCATTAGGGCTTATTTTCGGGAAAACATGGTATCAGGGTGATCAGCCTGGCTGGGCACCCCCCCCAGGGCGCACATAAGAAGCAGCAAGTGCGCGGGGGCCACCGTGTCTGGCAGACTCTGGGGCTACACAAGTTGTGCAGCAAAGGTCAATTAATTACCTGTCCAAACAGCAGGTGGAGGCACACGCGGGGGGGATACAGGTGATCCAGCCATGCTGCGTGGTTCCCTGGCTCCGGAGAGGCTTGCGGAAGGCTTGCATGGTGGCTCCGGCAGCAGGCAAAGGCATGGGGGGGAGGTAGGCGATCGACACAACGCATGGCTGCCTCCCCCGGCGTGGCTGTGGGCAAGCCAAGAAACAATGGGATGGAGAGAGAGGTGCATCAGGATTGCCTGTCTCCCCCCATGACTCTACCTGCTCCCACGGGTCAGGTGGCCACACAGAACATCCGGATCACCTACCTTCCCCCTGCGTCTCTGCTTGGAAGGCAGGCCTGGTGTCCCAGAGCTCGGACTTACCTGTGTTGTGCAGGCTACGGCCAGACACCATCAGCCCCCACGTGCTTGCCACCACCTGTGCTGGCCACGCCCACCCCTCGGGCTTATTTTTGGGATAGGGCTTATATTAGGCTCATGTAAAAAAATCAGACTAGGGCTTATTTTCTGGGTGGGTCTCATTTTTGGGGAAACATGGTCTGTGGTCTCTAAGAATGAACAGAGATCTAATATCAAAAAACAAATCATTCATTTGCCCAGAAAACCCCAATCCAGTTGATCTACTATATAAGGGCCACAGATTAGGAAAATATAATATACCAGTATTTCTATACAGGTAGTCCTCAGCTTGTACCTATTTGTTTAGTGATTGTTTGAATACAATGGCAGTAAAAAAAGTGACTTATGACTACTCTTCACACTTACGATCATTGCAGCATCCCCACAGTCATAGGATCAAAATTTGGATGCTTGGCAGCAGGTTCATATTTATGATGGTTGCAGTGTCCTAGGGTCATGTGATCACCTTTTCTGACCTTTTGACAAGCTAAGTCAATGGGAAAGCCAGGCTCACTTAACAACCGTGCTACTAACTTAATTGCAGTGATTCAATTAACAACAATTTAACAGAATTAAAATGTATAATCTAGTTTTTTTCTATGTTACTTCGACCATGAATGAGGACAAAGGAATCACTTTGGAGGTGATAATAGAGGTAGTCCTCAACTTACAACAGTTCGTTGAGAGACCATTCAAAGTTACAACAGCACTGAAAAATGTGACTTATGGCTGTTTTCCATACTTAGGACTGTTGGGCCAATTCCTGGGGTCACATGATCCAAATTCAGATGCTTGGCAACTGACTCATATTTAAGACCGTTGCAATGTCATGGGGTCATGTGATCCTTTTTGTGACCAGATTTATGTTTTTTTAAAAAATTCAATAAAATATATTACAAAAAAAAAAACAATAAAAGTCAAATGTAATAAAAAAAAATCTATACAAATTATACTCATAGATTTTGGACAACAATATGGTGATTCCTTGTAGCAAATCTTATTTAAATATTCAATATCAGAGGTCCCCAACCTATGGGGTGCAGCCCACTACGGGGCTGAGGCCTCTTGACCACTAGGCTGCGTGGGTGGCTGGCCACTGCACGTACCCAAGTATATGCTCATGCCCCCTTGTGCCGTCACTAGCTGAGTCATGAGCCCCGAGTCTCGCACCAGTGCTAGCCGAGGCGCAAGCCTCCCACTGGTGGTAGCAAGCCATGAATCCCAAGCAACGCACTGGTGCTAGCCGAGCCACGGGCCTCATGCCGATGCTAGCTGAGCCGTGAGCTCACACCAGCACTAGCTGAGTCCCACACCGCACGTCTCACATGGGGCTAGCCAAGCGGTGAGCCTCACACTGGCACTTCACGATCCATGAGCCCCGAGCTGCATGCCGGCACTAGCTGAGCCACGTGCCCATTCTAGCCAAGCTGCAAGCCAGCACTAGCCAAGCCGCGAGTCTTGCACTGGCGCTAGCTGAGCTACGAATCATGCAGCAGCACTGGTTGAGCCGCAAGCCTCACATCGGTTCTAGCAGCCCCATTTGCAGAGTGCAGCCCCATTTGTATGTGTGCACAGGAGCACATAACGGTGCCTATCCCATTGGGCCACCAACCCAGAAAGGTTGGAGACCCCTGTTCAATATGACCAGCAGGGGAAAATAATTAAAAGTATATCATGGTGCACAGCAAACCAATCCATTCCACTTCACTAATAACTGCAATCTCAAAAAGTGCAAATGTGCAAGAAACAAATTACTTTTAAGCCAACTGACACTAAGTATGATATTGTCCATATAGACAATATATCCAATATCCAGCTGTGCTCTCACTGCATATAAAACAGAGATCTTTCTTAAGAACAGATTATATTGTAAAGAATAGATACAAAATACCTATAAATAACTAAATATACAAATTGCAACATAAAATATAGAGTAACATCAAACCCATCAAATGAAACAATTTTTCTACTTTACTAAGTAGAACAATATTTTTAATGAAACATGTTTAAGGAAATGCAGAAGTTCATTTTATTACACGAATGACTATTTATTCCTTTCTGCACTGTCAAATGGTAAAAAGAGTGGTGGTAGTAATTTACTTCTAATAAGTCAAATTGCCCTTCTAATTTCAGAATTGACTTTTGCTTCATCATCTTTGCCAATCATAATCTCAAAGTCACTAGAGATTAATAAAATTATTACAGGAGTTTCTCAGGCTTGGCAATTATAACTATAATGTGACCAATGAAAGGTAGGTTGGTATGATTATTTTTACTATATTATCATGTAACAATCAATCTCACATGTGTTTTTGGTTACTTACACAGTTATTTTCACTGCTCTATTTATCAATGCCAAATCCAGCATATTATATATGTATAACAAGAAGAAATCCATGGTGGTTGATTTCTCAGTATTTTGTATTATTTCCTTTACAAAATTTTTCATCGTAAAAGAAAGGGAATGGGAAATGTCTTTACAGAAGTAGTAAGTGTCCTTTTAAACTTCACGTCTCATCTGATGGTCAAATTATTCTAGAATTGCCAGTACAGAACAAACATATTTACAGAAGAAATACCCTTAATTAATGTTCAACTGCATTATCTGCATTTCATTATCCTAGAGCAGGGGTAGGCAACCTTGGCTCTTTTATGACTCGTGGACTTCAACTCCCAGAATTCCTGAGCTGGCTCAGGAATTCTGGAAGTTGAAGTCCACGAGTCATAAAAGAGCCAAGGTTGCCTACCCCTGTCCTAGGGAAATATTGTGCCTTTTTTTATATGGGATACAAGAATTTGTAATCAAACCACACTCTCTGTCTACCATTTTTATTTTTCCAAGCTAATGAAATACTGAAAAGAAATGTATGTAAAGATGCTTGAAACTCTTGACTTTCATTCAACATAGTTAACTGTCTCAAAACTGAAAATTAAAGGGACCAAATTTGTTGTGGTGGGAGAAGTTAACAAAAGAAAGGCCAACTTTGAAAATGAGCCAGATCAGACTAGAAAAATATTCCAGGAAACATAATCCTTTTGTATTCCTGGGTAAAGTAGATTGATAATAGCTAGAATGTTGTTGACTATTCCTTTCCACATTCTCTCCAACCTGGGCATATAATTCAGAATAAAGTAAAATAGCAGCTCACACAGCTTTTCCCACTTATACACAAATTCACATAAAGCATAAAAAGGAGCAGCAGAAATATACACACACATACCCCAGATTAATTTGTTGCAAAAAAATATTTATCCCCGCCTTCTATTGTTACTGCTGATAAGGAACTGGAAAAAAGATTCCAGAAGCCATATTGTATGTATTATTGTGTAACTTTTTTTATTATACATTTTGCTAAAATTTACCTGAATTCACACACACATGAAAATGCTTTCTGTTCAAATAAGCTAAATGGGTGTTTATTGCCCCCTCTCTAACAACTTCACCGCAAGCCTATGAAACAGGTTAGAGACTGAACTAAAGTGATTGATCTAGAAAGGCAAATACAATTTAAAGATGTCATCCAGTTTTGATTAATTGGCAAACCATTAGCATTTATAGTGTCCGCAAACAAAGAAATCTATAATAAAGTTGATTGGGTACAGTATATTTCATGGGTCCCAACTTTTAATCAGCCTCCTCAAGACTGTACAATAATATGTGTCTCTGTGAAATCTAGTCATTTTCCGTTATACCTATACATTTGATTAATTAATAAATACTTAATGAAAACTGCAGAAATCTAGCCCCTACCGAACAAATGTACAAGTATTTTTCTGCAGAAACAATTCTCTGCTATTTTGAATTAATTTTATATATTTTAACACTGGAGTAGAATATACATTTTGTAAATAAGTGAATAAATATGGAAATAATAATAAGAACAAGTCTAATGAAAGTTAAAATTCATACATGTATCCTCAACTTACTGTTTACTGATTGTTCCAAGTTATAAGGGTATTGAAAAAGTGACTTATGACAGTTTTCCCATATTTATGACCGTTGCAGCATCCCTGTGGTCATAGGATCAAAATTTGGACGCTTGGCAACTTGAACGTGTTTATGATGTGATCACCTTTTGCAACTTTTTGACAACCAAAGTCAATGGGAAAGTCAGATGCACTTAACTACCATGTTAGTAACTTAACAACAGCGGTAATTTACTTAACAACTGTGGGAAGAAAGGTTGTAAAAGTGGGACAAAACTCAACTTAATTACCTTGCTTAGCAATGTAAATTTTGGGATCTGTTTTAACCATTGGTCGAGAATTACCTGTACATAATTCATGGAATTAACTCAGAAACATACAAAGGAAGAACAGGGAGATAGTGGAAATATACAGGAACCAACAACCGTTTATTTTCAACTTCTGAGCCCACTAGTATCTTAATTGTGATTAAGGAAGCATTTTTGAATACTTTGCAACACTGCAGGGCCAAAATTTACCTTATGTTTTTAATCAAATTCAAGATTTTTATTTTATAGCCTAATACAGATAGTCCTCGACTTTGATTAATGACCGTTCAAAGTTACAACGGCACCAAAAAACATGACTTACGACGATTTTTCACACTTACAACCATTGCAGCATCCCCAGAGTCATGTGATTTACATTCAGATGCCTGACATTTATGACGGTTGCAGTGTCCCAGGGTCATGTGATCACCTTTGGCAACCTTCTGACAAGCAAAGTCAATGGGGAAGCCAGATTTGACTTAACAACCGTGTTTACTAACTTAACAACTGCACTGATTCACTTAACAACTGTGGCAGAAAGGTCGTAAAATGGGGTAAACTCAACTTAACAAATGTCTCATTTAACAACAAATTTGGAGCTCAACTGTGGCAGTAAATCGAGGACTATCTGTACAGCTTTGGGAGGAAATTATTTTAAGGAGAAAAAATAGGCCAAGCAGCTTTTTTTATTTACTACCAACAATTTTGTTAATTTATGTTCGCTTTCCATCTTTTGTAGTTTCAGTTGTATACCTCTGTAAACATGACAATGGAAATCCATTGAAAGAAATCCTGTAACAAAACCTATCAAAGTTCCATGCTCCTGCAGCTCTATTCTTAGATGTAAAAAAGTATGGTCACACAATTCTGTATGTACATCTCCAAATTAAAGTCCCTTAAGCAAAACAGTCCCTTAAGCAAAAAAGAAGCATGTACAAAGAAATAGAAAACATACAGAAATATAACACATACAGACTGAATTAAAGCCCCTTAAGCAAAAAAAAAAAAAAAAAAAAAGCATGTACAAAGAAACAGAAAATACGGTATATGGAACCTTCTCCAATAACCATAAAAATTCTATCTTTTAATTCTGCTAGAGAATGTCTTACATTTTGTCTTCCTCAATTATTATTCTTAAGCAACTTCATGGAATTCATGAACAGTTCTAGAACAAGCTGCACACCTTTTTTAAAGTTTCAGCAGATTTCTTTAGTTAACCTGATTAACAAATAAACAAAAATCTATCCCTGTAAAACGTTGCACTTACAGATGTATTAATGTAGCCATTAATTTCCAGAAACAAATGTGATATTTATTTTTAGCTTGCAACTAATTATAGAGAAAACCTCATTCTACTTCCACAGATAATAACATCCTATTTTTAAAAGTAAAACTGGTTTTCAATATTTCACCATTCTACATTTCGAAAGCTTCAAAGAGAACTCAAAGCTCATGTAAAAAAATTCTATAATACAAATGAACTGCACGGCATATTGTACTGCCAGGTTCTGTGCAACAAATGTAGCTACAGTTCAACTCAACAATCAGATAAAAGCAATTTGTTAAAATAACACCTGGAATTCTTTCTCACTGCAAAACTATTAAATCATGTGGAAAGACAAACATGAAGGCAGAGCTGGATATTTTTTTTCTCTTGAACTGCATTCACTCAAACACCTACTACATCTATTTCAAATGTTTCTAAAATTCAGAGTTTACCCCACTGGTAGAAGAAATACTTCTAAGGTACAAGCTGACCACATGCTTTTTACATCGTGCCCAAAAGCCTTTTTTTAAACTAGTCCATGAAAGGGCAACTATGTTTTAAAGGGATTAAAATATTTGCATTGGCAATGACCCTTTCTTTTGGTATGGGTGGAAATATGTGAGCTTTCCATTTACTGAGGAGCTCTGCATATCTCAAAGGCTTGCATACCACCCTCAGTGCAACAGAAGATTGTTCAATAGAAAACATCTTATCAGGTATTTTATACCTCCTCCTAAGTAGAGTTCAAAGTAGCAACATGCTTCAGCATTCTCACTATGCAAAAGCTATTATCCACACAATGAATGAAATAGCCCATTCGCTTTGGGTCACTGTGAGGTCAAGAGGTGCCCCTTTGTTTTATAATTTAACCTATCCATTAGACGGGAGGAAAAAAAGAAGCTTAGCTAAAAATGCCTGATAAAGATCACAATTCACTAAACAATGGGAAGGAAATCTGGAATTTAAGACTTTACTTAGTTTTTAAAATGGTATGTGTTTATGGAGCATGGACACACAATACATACACACCCACACTTATAAGATATACATGAGACAGCACTTGGTCTCTGTTAAGTCCTTCTGCTGTGAGAACTCAGAAAACACAATACCAAAACCAAAGCAAGCTAAGGAAAAGACCTTTTGCTCTGCCTTTGTTGGATTAAGTCTGGGACATAAACATTATTTTAATACAGTATTTGTATTTCTTGGGATTAATAGTTCAGCCCTCTTGGAATCCTTTGTCTTTCTTGACAGAAGAATGCAGCATGCGGCACACGTTCCCCTTACAACAAGGAGGACAAAGGATTCAGTGATCAGGAGACAATTAGTCCCAATTAGGCTTATTTCGCAGCTGAGTGCAAAGAGAGGGGGAAGGGTGCTCACATTTTCACAAAATATGTCCCTCTGGCAAGTTCCAGCGAAGAAATCAATAAAGCTACAAGTCGGTTACAAGGCCTGCAGCTCACACACAAAATTGCACTGAGTTTTAACCAAGTCTCTGACATCTGGAGCTCTTTGAATCTAACATACTATGCAACCCATTTTGGACATTTTTGATCTACTTATTTATAGCAGAGGGCAGCAATAATTGCAATATTTCCACATCCTATTCTTAGGGTTGGAAACAACTTTGTTGCAGTTCACACAATAGAATAGCTAATGTTTCAATCATCTCCTTTTTTAAAAAAACTAAAAAAAAATGTTTTAGTCTTTATTCCTACAAAAATGCCTGGAGGCATGATCCTGGTAAAAGCTACAAAATTGTCAAGTAATTTTTAAAGTCCAATTATTTATGTTTTTAAATGCTTATATGATTATTAAGTCATTGTGTTAGGAATGTTTAGATTAGCCTAGTTAACTATTGTGAATTATACTGAAAAATAAATGAAAAATGTATGTTAGAAAAATCCACATCTCCACTATAAGCATACAGTGGATAAATTAGATAATTAATGTAGGATAGGCATGATTTTTTAAAATCCCTTTGATATCAACGAAGATGGTTACACAATGACTGACAACATGAATGGCTCAACTGTACTTACATGTGTACGTGTGGAGGCTGGAATCGGCTTTGGTTAATATTGTAGTGTGTGAATGCCTGGGTTGGATTTGAGCTGTATTCATCCACAGAAATGGAAACTTTGCCTTGTGAAGGAATTCCATGTGCCATGCTTCCTCTTTATAGACATGAGCGACTTACAACTTTCCAGAGCAAAAGACAGGAATGAGCATTGTGTTTCAGCCAATGTTGGAAGCCAAAGATGTCCTCATGAACTCTGTAGAATTCTGGACAACAATATGGAGACATTTATCATTTTGAAATTCCATCTAAAAACATTAAGCTCAACCTAACATTTTTCTTGATGCATCTTTCCTATATCACATTAGCATACATACTCATAGCAAACTCAATCTCCAAACATGGATACTTGCGTAAGCAAAATCAAAACTGTCCACAACCAAGAGGAAAGATATCAGTAGGCATTCAAAAGTACAATCTTTGGGAAGGAAGCTTAAGGTTGCTTGCATTGATCACAGACTGCAGACTGACCAGAACATAATGGAAAAATAGGAAGGAAGGGAAATGGAACATAGTATCTTAGAAAAGACCTAGTTTGCTGATTCATATGCCAAGCGGCAATGTTTGCTTGTATGCCTTATTAGTCCTAATAAAATGTTATTAATGTATTTTTATATTGAATTTAAAACTATGTTCTTCCTATATTTAAATCTACCAGTTCTAATAAGAGCAACCCAAGTTTATTTTTTTTAAAAAAATCTAGTATACAAGTATCTTGTCACTCAACAGTTGTCATCTATTCCTTTTTTTCCTCCTTCTATACTTTGCAAATATAGTTTGATTTTGGCAAATGTCAAAACACTCCATTATGGGTAGGTTATCTTACATTATATTACTGTAAAACAAATAAAATGTAATTATACTCTTCATTTTGAATTTCCCTTACATTTCTCACTGGTGTTTTAATAATGTATTGCCAGAATCATGTGCCATATTTCAAAATACAATTATAGCTATTTATCACATTCAGTGACTCCATTTCGTAAGTTGCCATAGAGCTGGAAATGGGGCAATTAAAAAATGGGCAAATAAAAGACCAAGATATAGCATCTGTTAGAAAAAATATATAATGATAATATAACTTTCTAATTTGCAACGTCAATCTAATGATAAATGTAGCAAAGATTTAGAAAGTTATAATTTGAAAAAAGTTTAAAAATGCATACTTTCCCCCCTTCTCTTTATTATAATATTCAAATTCCAGATCATCCAGAGAAAGCACTGGAAAGGAGTCCAAGACAGGCAAGAATTATGCATCCTGAATGCAATGCAAATATTAAGATTTTGTGACTAAATGGCTACAAAGGGTTAAATAAGAACATTCAGTTTATCAGTCATTTAAGTTAAACAGGGTATCTACATTCAGAAGTAATATGCTCTTCAATATCAGACTGGAGAAAAATAAGCAAGGATGGCCATTCCTATTATATACCGCCTGGCCTGCAAGTTTACAAAAGTACCTAGAAGACCAGTTTTAGCAACAGATTGCACGAGCAGATGGACCTTGGTATGATCCATACATCTGTCAAGGCAATGCATATGTTCTAAGGGCTACTTTCATCCATCTGTTGCCTTCCAGGTGCTTTGGACTTGGCTATGGTTGGTGAATTATGACAATTGAATTGATACATAAGAGTATAAGGGAGAAGAACTTCTCTCTACTATATTTTAATATCCTACTAGAGCTGCCTACTTTTTAATTATTAAAATGCAAAATGAAAAGTGCTTAAAAGCCATGGGATAAATTTGTTGTCACCTACAATCCTATTTCTCTAACATATTTCCATTGGAAGCTAAAACATACAACTGTACACTCTAGATTAAAACTCTTAATTTATTACTATGAGCCATTTTATCTTAAATTGATTAAACTATGTCACACATTTCTATCTGCTTACTTTACCTAAATAACTTCCTTCTCCTGTTTGTATTTGTTCAGATCAATTTGAATAACATGATGCAGTGTCTTCTATCCCAATTTTTGTCAAACCATTCTCATTAAAAATAATCCTCTCCACTCAGAAAGGTACATAAATTTGGGCAAATACATTATAACAATTCATTTCTGCACACCCCCACTTCTATTCTCAAATACATATATATTTATCTGTCAATCCATGTTTTTCAGATAAATATTTTTTTCTCCCCACTGCTATCAGAGAATACACTGCTTCCAATCTTGGTTACTGGACCAAGTTATTCTAAAAGCCTACCATCAAGCACAAAAATAATATTTCTGATTCCAAATCTAGCAATTGGAAAAAAACTTTCATTACCTTATTACAAAAAAAATACCTTTAAAAATGTTGTAGGAAGGAGTGTAATCCACTTCTAAAGTGAGATAAAAATATATTTTAAAAAGTATCTAGGCTTTTTCAATAACTCCAAAATACATAGCGTTTGGAGCTCTATACTGTTCCAAACTTGAAATATGCCCCTTTGCTATAACTGAGAAGAGCTAGGAATAGCCAGAAAGTCCCATGTTGTATATTGTACGGCTCTTTTCCTACAATGATGCTATCTTTGAATCCAAATATTGTTCAAAATTAAGTGTGTAAGAGTATACAATGAAGTTTAAACTCTACTTCAGAACAAAATTCAAGAAACAAAGTTTCATGATGGGCATCTCCCTTTTATTATTACACAACCTCAGGCCTACATAGGATTCCATATGGTAGGTAGGTTAAGGACTCTCACAACTCCCTTTCTACAATCAGGATTGTTTGTTTCAAATTATGAAAAGCCATGATGATGAAATAAAATCCTAATTCCATCAACCAGGCATAGACCCGAATGAAATATACTTCATTAAATTTCACTAAGTTGGATCTACATACACACACACACACACATATATATGCATGTGTATATAAGATTCAGTACATAAAATATTTTCCCGGTTATTCGTGTAAGATAACTGTCTACAAATTATAATGAAGGAACCTCCATACCAACTTTGCAGCTGTTTCCTTAATTTCCACCACAATTATATTTTACTGTTATTTTGCATAACAGTAAAATACAACACCTGCTTCCAATTGCAGTTCTGTAGTGAAGACTGTAATTCTCTTTTGAGATACTAACTATGAAAGCAGTGTGCAGTGTGGAGCTGCATAATTGCACTGCACTGAAAAGTAAATACAAATGAAAACATCTTCCCGTTAGAGAAATGACTGTCATTAAAAAAGAATGTTAGCCCTGAGAGCTCAGAGGGAAAAAAATACATTTTGTATTGTGAGAATTTTAGTCTTGGCTTACATTAGCCAGTAATGTTGAAATGGCATAGCAATTTTTTTCCTCACACAAAGCATATTCTATTGGATAAAAGACAACATTAATGAAATACAATCCCATACTTTTTCTGCCCTTTAAAAAATAGATAAGCCATTGTATTTTCATTAACTGACAGAATTAATGTTACATATTATAAAAAGCTCACTGAAGAGAATTTAAGATCTTAATTCAATTCTATTTATTTTCTATTTAACTTTCAACTATGAGGGGGGAAATGATGTTAAGGCTTAAGTATACAGATACACATGCAGAAAATCTTGAATTTCACTTTTGAATTCTTAAGTGAAATATATCATTTATATTCACATTCTATTGAACAGAAGAAAAATACAGCTTTTTAAATGACCATCAGTAAATATCAAACTCAGGAATAAAGATTATTTTATATCAAAAGAGCCTGATTTTATTAATTTTCTTTTAATGTCTTTCTAGTGCAAAATAGCCCTCATATTAAAGAGAATGGCTGTGGTCTTTAATGAATAACTCTTTGAAGAAAATATAAGGCAAAGTCAACTACTTCAAAACTTTTACATACATGCTGGTATTAGCGTCCCATAAGAATTTGTTTTAACAATATAATTCTTTTCTTCTCCTTAGAACAATCATTTCCTAAAGGAGATATACATACTATGGAATAGCTTTGACCTTGGTATTCATTTTAATGCTAATATAACCAAAAAACTATCAACAACCCTGAATTACCATATTATCTCACATATGATTATAGAATTCAGAGAAGAACCCAAAAATGACAACATCCTACAAGAATATAGTTGATATGATGGAAAAACACCACAAGATCAAATGAATTCACTGGTTCAGTTTGAAGTCTATAAAAGCAGGACACTGATAACATTTACACTGCAATTTTGTCTCACAACACAAAGCACTGTGAAGGATTGCATTTTTAATCAGTGGCAAAATAGAAAATTAAAAATAATACAAAATAATACCAAACCCATTATTTGGTGAGAGGAAAAAAAATCCATAACATGGGGAATGAAGAGAAATCCATCATTTAATTCATCACCTGGGAGTGTTAGTTTACCTTTACTTTTAACTAGCACTAGCCAGAGAAATCCTGAAATATTTGAGATAAGGGGAAAGAATACCTATATTAGACCTCTGTACAGGCTATTATCTGATGCAAAATAAAGCAGCTAACAGGCAATATGCATATCAACGCATATCATCAACGCATATCTACTCCCAAACAAGTCTCATTCTCAGTGGAGCCTATTTCACTGTCAGTGTGAGGATTGTAGATTAAATGTATATGTGTATGTGTGTGTGTGTGAGAGAGAGAGAGAGAGAGAGAGAGTGAGAGAGAGAGAGAGAGAGAAGGCAAAGAACACTCCAGTCCAACTTTGACTCTGGCTGACTCACAGAGTCACATCTATGAAGTTTTCTTGATAAGATAAGCGGCCAGCCACTATCTCCTTGCCCAGTATCTTTTCGACTTCCCATCTCTTCTGGCCCTGCAAGTTTATACTCTCACTGCAATCTTGTGCAATACCAACGATCAGAATCAGCATACTACTATATTCCTAATGCTAGGTAAACTGTCACTGAGAGAGGAAGGGATCTTGAGTTACATCAAAGCAACAGTTAAGCAGAAAAATATTATCCCAAACATCCGGCCTGTAAAAGTCAAGTTTTCCTTCATCAAACCACCCTGCCAGTACTCCCTCTTGCATACCGCAGCGTTTGGGGACCCTTTAGAGAAGAAACCCTTACAGCGTCAAGCCTCTCCCTCTGTTGCAAAGATGCATTTCCTCCAGACACTTTAGCTGAAAGGGACCAGGAGCAAGGAAGACGTCCCAGGTTGCCCGCACTACCTCTTGGTGGCCGTCACTCCATGCAGCGCTGGGTGGACTTTCTCCCCCCTTCTTTCCCGGATAGGTGGCTGCACTCCTCTGAATCCTCGCAGGGTGTTTGGGCTGGTTCCTCTCTCCCTCTCCCATTCCCTCTTGCCAGAGCTCGGAATGATTGATCACAATCAGCGGCCAATAGCTTTGACTGCGCACCATCCTGCCTTTTCTATCGCTCCCCCCTCTTCCCAACGTCATTCATCCCAACCTGACTCTCCCTTTCTTTTCAAACTGGCACGGTAACCCTGATCAAGTCTGCTAACCCATAACAAGCGCACTCCGCGGAAAGATGCACATTTTTCAACCCTTCTATTAACTTTTGGAGGGGGGGGCAATCTGTCGCCCCCCTCCCCCCCACAAAACCCATTTGCGAGCTACTGCCTAAGTACGGCTTTGGGCGCGCGCGCTTAAAGTTTTCATGGTTTTTTTTTCCTACTCAGATTTCTGCAATGATCAAAACCTACTCCCCGCTCCTCGCCAAAATACAAACCGATCGCTTAACTCCTATTTCTCACGACGCTACCACACTTCCAGGTCGGTCGGGTTGAGGGATGCAGGGGGGGGATGACATAATCCTAGAGCAAGGGAGGAAAATATAAATATATAATAATCGCGATTAACAGCCTGCAAACAGGGAGGCGAATACATCCCAATAAAATGCAAAGGTTTCCAAGTGCTCTTAGGCCTCGGGGGACCATTGATTTCAAAGCATGTTTTGGAAAAGCAGCCGAGGGGGGGGGGAGGAGAGAAAGGGAAAAATGTAGGTGTCTTGAACGTGAAAGAAACGTGGGAAACTCCAGCTATAGTAAAAAAAAAAAAACATTTGCAATTCAGTACTTTATTTTTATTTTATTATTATTATTTTTTTTGCCCAGTTTTCCCCCACGGATTTTCTTTCCCTGTGGAAATTGGGGAGGTGGGGAGAAAAAGGTGCAAAAGAAAGCCTCTTGGCAAGCGGGGAAATACGGCAAGAACAAACGATTTCTCCCCTGCCCCTCCCGGCGCAGTCCTTCTCTCCCGCCAGTCACACGTTTCAGTTTTTCAGCCTAACTAATACTTCGCATTTCACTCCCTCGATCTACCGTTTCGCCTCGTTTTTCTCCGGCAATCTTGCAGAGCACAATGCTGCTCCCTTTGGCCTACCCTCCCCCGGTCGTGCTCTAACATTATAACCCTCGATCACCCGGAGACTTGCTAGTAAACAACGAGCAAAATTAATCTCCTCTGCCAAATCTATTCCCAAACCGCCGCCGCCGCCCCCCCCCCCAGCTCCGCAAAGGCAAGAAATGAACGCCGAATCAGGGAGGGGGGGGCAGGAGAAGGAGGAAAAGGGGGGGGCATTGCAAGCGAGGGTGGGAAGGAGGAGGAAGAAGAAGAAGGCAAAAGAAACCGACCCTTGCGCAGATCAGCAAATTAGCTTCCCTTCTCCAAACCCTTTTTAAACCCCCCATTCTACCCAGAGCGAATGGCAAAGAAGCAGCCCATTTAGAGTCTGATTATTGTTTCGCGGTTGCCCTCTCTGATCTCCTTGTACATGACAAGGCACCTCTAACCCAGCGCTTTGTGTTTGTTATTGGTAATTCTCCTCTCTCCCTTCTTCCATCGGGAGTCCTCTTCCCCCTTCTCTCTCTCTGAGCGGGGCGGATGATTTACCTTCTCTGCCTCTTTTTATTTTCCTGGAGGTTGAGGTGTATTCCTAAGGATGCCTTCAGTGCTGGGGAAAGAGCCGATCCATGAGGGGAGGGGGGGCGACGCTGCCGGGAAGCCGCTGGTTACAGAGAGCGAAAGAGCCAGGGAGACCTTGGCATAGGTGGGCGGCTGGTGTAAGGCAGGGCAGAACCTCCGACCCGCCAAGGATCCCGGGGGAGGGGGGGAACGAAAGAGAGGCAGGGAGGGAGGGAAAAGAAATGAAAAAGGGGGGAGAAAATAAGAGCAGTCCGTGGTTTGAAGTGGAGAACGAGAAGGAAAGAGAGGGGGAGAGAGAGATGGGGGGAAGAGAGAGAGAGAAAGAAGCGAAGAAGGAAGAGAACAGTGCAATGAGTAAGGACTGCCACTGGGGTCAGGGAGCAGAGCACCAGGAAACAGGGCGGCCAAACGCGCGCACACTACACACACACAAACACAGAGCGAGCTCCTCCCTGCTGCTGTTGAATCTTACTTCACTGCCCCCCCCCCGCCACACTCACAGCCAAAAAAAGAAGAGCAGCATCCCTCGCCGAACGGCGGTGAATCTTTTGCCCCTGCCTGAAAGATTAAAGATTAAATAGGAGAGGAGACCCACGGCGTGCAAATCATCAGAATGCCTCGATGTTTTTCACTCATTATGTCGTCATCTTCATTAATCAGACCATGGTGGGGTTTCCTCCACCTTCCCTTCCCTTTAAGAAATATAACAAGGTGCATTTTTAAAAAAAGTAATATTAGCAGGAGGGTTAAAGCAAGAAAAAAGAATACTGTACTACCACGATCTCAGCCGAAAACATGTTTGTATAAACAGGCATGAAACTACGTTTGTATAGAAACAAATGTATTTATCTCTTGTGTTGATGTATTGCAGGGTTGCCTCAAATTGCTGTCTGGTAGTTACAGCATTTCCACAAAACACAGAGTGGAAAAGAAAATAGAACAGAAGGGAATGAAAATGGATGACTGTGTCATCCATAGCCTCAACCTTTTGTGAAATGGGTTGGGAAGAAACTTTTTAAAATAAGATCTTTTCTTGATCATCTATTACTAAAAAAGGTAACTCACAACGGATCTTTAAACTACTGTATCTAATTTCCATATAGTTTATATTGTACATATTTACTCAGATGTTATCCTAGAAGGACTTACTCCCAGGTAACTAGGCAGTCTAAATTTATTAAAAAAAAAATTTAAAAATCTGCTTTTAACCCTATTACTTTAAATAAGCTCTGTAACTTAACAAGCAAGCCTTATTGGGTTTAATAGGATGTTTTTAGAAAATGTTGCATAACAATTTTAATTATTAATTCTTAAATTAATTATTGTAGATTATAATAAATTTCCTCCTCATAAGCAATACCTGAAGTTAAATCTTCCTAAAAAAGAAAGAATTAGGAAGAATGAGAAATAATTGTCCTTAATGGTTAAAAACTCCAGTTAAAAACTCAGTACAAAAACTCCCTTTGTACTGAGGGAAATCAGTACAAAGAAATAACATTTAAATTAATTTATATCAGTGGAAGGACAGACATCATAATTAATAATAATGTCAATGAAGCTTTGTGGGGTATTTTTGTATTTGTCTAGACTTTAAAAAACTATTCTCAGTACAGCATCTGAAGGTAAAACAGGTTTTTTTTTTAAAGGGAGATTCATGTATGGAAAGTTATACCAAGGTTAAATGTAGTTTTCATCAGTTTCTTTCTAACTTTATTAAGAAGTACAGTTTGAAATATTCATCTGTCATCTTTCCAAAGGAAGACAGTATATAGAGATCATTGTTTATAATTTTTGTATGCTTTATGCAGCTACAGTACTGCTTTGGAACCAGATTTTTCAAAATGTTGCAATGAAAAAAAATATTGCAAAGCCTTTTCTCCCAGAGGCTATATTAGGACCAATAGAATAAATATGAACACCACAGGTAGCAGTGAGCCATAAAAAACATTTTCAAACATTTTTTTGAAATGATTGCATTTTTGAAACATATAATGTTTTGTTAAATAAAATGCATGTTCTTCAGAAAATTCATTTAGAGTGCAATTCCATGTAGCTCTAGAAGTAAACTTTACTGGGTTTAATAGGATTTTCTAGAATATGTGGGGTAACAAATTTAATGATTAATTTTTAAATTAATTATTGTAGGTTATAGTAAATTTCCTCCTCATAACCAATACCAGAAGTTAGCTGGATTATTTTTATCTATACTGGAAACCATGCATGCAGCTAATGATAGATATGAATGAGAATGCTCAGGCACTGCAACATTAAAAATTATATGGATATTTACTTCATTTTATTTATTTATATATCAAATTTAGAAACCACCATCTCACTCACAGAGTGACTTTTCATTATAATAGGCTACTTTAGAAAGACAATAGTTAGGCCAAAATACCAACATCCTTAAAAAAAATGCAATCATAATGCAATTAAAATCAGGATAGAATAAAATATAATAAAATAATCCTAAAGCATAACAAAAAGCAAGTTTGATACAAAAAACTGAAAAATAAACATAATAGTGATACATTCGATATACTGTAATGTTAGTTATCATTTTTAGCCTTCTTGGTCTCAAATTGAAACCATGAAAATTGTGACATAAATATCTAAAATCCTTCAAAAACTTAACATGACAAAATAAAGTTGAAGGCTGTCTATGAACCCCAACTATATTCACAAACCTATAGAAATAGTCCTTGTTTACTGACTACAATTGAGACTGGTAACTTGGTTGTTAAATAATAACAGAATAACAAAATTAGAGGTGATCTTGGAGGTTTTCTAGTCCAACCACCTGCTCAAGCAGGAAACCCTATACCAGTGATGGCGAACCTTTTAGAGATTGAGTGCCTAAAAACTGCCCTGCCCTCCCTGGCCTGGCCCCACTCTGCCCCCGGCTCCGCCCCCTGCTCTGCCCGTCCACAGGTTCTCTCACCACAGATCACCCAGGCAGCCTTGCAGCACCATGGCGGCCATGCCCTCCACCTGCACCTCACAGCTTCATCTGCACATGAGGGGCGTGAGGGCGGAGTCTTGCCCCTGCTGCCTGGCTGCCATGTGCTTGGCTGCACTGCTCTGCATGGGCTGTGTCTGGGGGGGCCTCTCCGGGCAGACTGCTGGTAAGGAGGGGGCTACAGGGGGAGGCGGGGCTGGGGCAATGGCGTGCGTGCCCACAGAAAGGGCTCCAAGTGTCACCTCTGGCACACATGGCATAGGTTTGCCACCACTGCCCTATCCCATTTCAGACAAAAGATCACCCAATCTCTTTTTAAAAACGTCCACAGTTTCTGGAGACAAGTCATTAATTGTTCTAACTGTCAGGAAATTTCTCCTTAGTTCTAGGTTGCTTCTGTCCTTGATTAGTTTCCATTGTTTCTTCTTCTGCCTTCAGATGCTTTGGAGAATAGGTTGAGCTCTTCTTCTTTGTGGCAGCCCCTTAGATATTGGAAGACTGCCATCATGTCATCCCTAGTCCTTCCTTTCATTAAACTAAACATATCCCATTTGTGCAACTGATCTTCATATGTTTTAGCCTTCAGTTCCCTAATCATCTCTGTTCTTCTCTGCACTTTTTCTAGAGTCTTAAAATCTTTTTTGTATCTTGGCAACCCAGACTATAAAATACTCCAAGTGTGATCTGTGAAGTGTAGTACTGTGAAGTACAGATGAAGTAGTTGGTAAGTGAAACTATCACTGCGTGCATGATTTTACTAAAGCTTTCTTTTGTTTTAAAGTCCTGCAAAGGTTGTAAATGCAAGGGTTGGTCATAAAATTCCATTTGCAATGGTTGCTAAATGAGGCAGTCACCAAACAAGAACTTCCTGTAGTGTCCACTCAGGAGTCTCAACTGAATTCAGATCTTGTTATACTAAGATTGTAGAGATTCCAATTCTCAGGCCTGGTAATTCACTGAGTGATTTTGGGTTAGTCCAGCGGTTCCCAACCTGTGGGTTGCGACCCCATTTGGGATCGAATGACCATTTCATGGGGGTCGCCAAACAACGCAGTCCGCCATTTTTTCCCCTTTTCCTTAGCTGTGCTACTCCCTTTTATTCTATTGGCTTTTGAAAGCCAATAGAATAGACTCTCTTGAATAGAGTCTAATTCTATTGGCTTTCAAAAGCCAATAGGAATTGTCCAGGCTGTCTCTGCCCTGCTGAGCCTGCCAAAAGTCCCATTCCGCAAACGGTACTGCAAGTTGTCTGCAGCGAAGGCGAGCTGTCTGGAAGTTTCCACCCCTCCCTGCTGAGCAACTACTAAAAATGTAAGTAAAAAAGGGCCGGGGTGGGAGGTCGGAGGCCAGCGGACGCAGGGAGGGTTGCTGGCGTGCGTGGGGCCCGGCGAGTGCCTTACCTCTCTTGGGCTGGGCCAACTGGTGGCCCAGCCGGTGGTCGGCCTGCTCAGTCTCTGCCGCTTGCCAGCTATGCCTCAGCCAGCGCAGAGGGCGGCACCACGCATGCGCGGCGCTCCCAGGCAGGGAAAGTCCTCAACTTATGACCGGTTGGGTAGTCCTCGACTTACAACCGGTTGGGGGTTGCGGCATTAAAAAGGTTGAGAACCACTGGGTTAGTCGCTGTTAGCCCAACTTACCTATCAGTGTATTGCAGAGATAAAAAGCAGAAAGATAGCCAACTTAGATCCCTTGAGTTCAGGAGAAAAAGCAAGATATAAATATGACAATAAAGTAATAAATATTTTAAAGTAAGCAGGTATAGAATTTAGTATGAATCCACTATAAACGTTCTTTAAAATAAATATATGTCATGTATGAGGATTCTGAGAGAGAGATTTGTTTACTCTAGTAGCTATTTGCCAATAATACCATGTCCCATAATACTTTCTACTAGTGATATAAATTAGAATTGGACCTGTCATGATCTTGTTCAATCTCTCTAAGAGCCTCCACACTGGACAGTCAGTTCCTGAAAGCCACCTTCCTCATGAGTTCATTAGCAAGCCAACGTACTATTACGTGCTAGTTGGTCACAACTATTATGTGCTGGAATGACCAATTGTGATCTGATCATCAGGCTTGTGGTCAGTCTCCTCCTATCATTCTCCACCATAATAAATGGATATTTTAGATGGGGCAAGCATCGCTGTTGTAGGGCCAACATGGATTTTTGGAAAAACAGATCAGGAACAGAGTTTCTTTGGGGTTTTGGTTATAGGAGGGTGAGTTGGAACTAAGGTGCTTAGAAATACCCCCAAATTGCCTTGAGAATGTCCAGATAAGGTGCACAAATCTAGCTGACATAATAGATACTCAGATAAAGTTAGAATGCAAAGGGCCAAAGAAATAAGATTGGTTGCAGCTGTGTGTGCAGTAGTTAAGAAGCCAAAATACTGTACTGAAAAGAATTAGACAATTAGGAAATCAACTGCTCTGAGATACTGTGATTCTATTATGCATTACTTATTACTGAGGTAAATTATTTATACAAATTAATACTGAACTGACTTGAAGCATTTATTATAGATACCTATTATTTTATTTGCTTGCTTGTTTATGTATACCTCCTTTTCCAAAGTAAAAAAGGCTGAACAAAGAATGTTACAGTATGAAAACGCTAGCTTTTCAATCAAGTCCGATCCTTGGTGATTCTATGGACCAGCTCTTTTCACACTTTCTGATCTTGTTTGGTTTCTTTCAGTTATTTTATTCACTGACTGGTGTCAAATTTGATGGTGTCTAGCCACCATATTTTGGGGGCAATTTGTTTCCTTTTACTGCTGACCAATATAAATACCATTTAATAAAAGTGTAATATAGTACATAACAAAAATGCCACAAAATTATTGTTATCGCTTAGCATTCAATTATATCAAGCCAGGATTCTCACTCAAGGCAAATTAATGCTTGAACTCAATTGAAAGAGAAGAAGAGAAAGACCAGCAGCAAGGTAGATGGACTCAATTAGATTGGTGATGCGTGCATGTTAGAACGGGTCTAACAGGGGTCCCCAACAGGGGTCCTCAACCCCCTGTCTGTGGACCGATACCAGGCCGCAGCATGCCAGCAACCAGGCCGCACAAACAAGCAAAGTCCCATCCAGAGGATGCAGGCAGCACACAAAACCACGCTTCCTCCGGTCCACGGAAAAACTTCTCTCCAAGTAACTGGTCCCTGGTGCCCAAAAGGTTGGGGGCCTCTGTGTTAGAAGACCAGGACTTTGGGAATAGATCTTCCAGGAGAAAATCTATGTAGTTACTAAGAGTTGTTATGACTGAGGCGATGACACATAATCAGTTAATCAATATATCCATCCACCTGTATTTTTCTCTGTTTGCCTATGTTCAGAGAGACCTTGGCTTCCATGTTTATAATGGAAGGAAAGCTCAGAAGTGAAGATCTGAATTAAGAGCCAGTAATTTTGGTTTCATTGATGTTGACATTTTGATGCAAAATATGATTGATTAAACTTCTAGAAAATTTTCTTATGGGTTAATACAAGATATAAATGAAAATCTTATTAAAAGTCATATTCTGCTAGCAGATCCAAGGATATAAAATGTCTTAAAATGTAATGAAAAAGTACTGCATTTCTACCACTTCTTAGGTCACTCCTGATGGGAACAGTATAATTATTCATGAATTCAAACAATACTTTTCAATCTTTCTATCGTTAAGCACATGTCATGTGTAGTCCTGTGCCAGCTAGGTACTAAGTGCTTGCCTAACTTCCGTTTTGAGAATTCATATGGACTCAGTGATTGTACTCCCATCAGCAGTAACATCAATTCACGGCTTGAAGCTATGATTAATGGAATAAGATATGCTTGGCCTCATTGATAACAGGAAATAAGATATTAGGTGTGCTCTATTCTCTGATTTTGGACATTGTTTATTCCTACTTTGATATTTGGAATTATCTTTTATATGTGTGTGTGTGTGTGTGTATGTGTATGTTTGTCTGTCTGTCTAGTTACCTAGTTATCTAGATATAATGTATGTATGTGTGTGTATATATATCTATCTGAGTTTTATATATATACATGTATGTGTATGTGTGTGTATATGGTATATATATATATATATATATATATATATATAGGTCTTTGGTTGTTATGGTTTACTGTTGTTAGGTGTTAAATACTATTAAGTATGCATGTGTATCAGCTGCTTTACTGCTATTTTTCAGCATGTTGAATGCAAACATTCTCTAAGGAAAAGATCCCTCTTCTCTCTCAGTACCACCCCAGAGATGTTTTCCCTGAAAGATTGTTGCCAAACCAATCCCTGAATTCTTTTCCTAGTATCTCTGCAAACTCACCTCCCTTAACTGCTCAATGGATTCTTTGAAAGAGAGTCCTCTGACATCAGCAATTGAGGATGTAAATCTAACAAGAGCTTGGACTTTTTAATGAAAGTGCAGGGAAAAACTTTCTGTGGCATACTCAGATCCAGATCATTATGTTTAAATTATTTTTGACAACTTTGGTTGGCTTGAAGGAGAAGCCTTCATCTCTATCATTTTTTCTTCACCTTGCTATTTTATGAGGAGGTCCCATTTTCTGAATAGTCCGTAAGGATTCATGGAAAATTCTTCTTTTTAGTTTTTGCCCTGCTTTTCTGGAAATTCTTTCCCTAAAAAAATCTAACAATTCTGTCTTTATTTATTCCACATTATGAAAGTTCTACTGCTCAAATCTATTTTTTCTCTAATAGCACCTTCCCTTCATGCACATTTTCTTTCTTTATCTTCTTTCATATTAAGATATTTAGAAGTCATATACCAGTCCAAGTCACAGCAGATGGCAGCACATAGCAGACCGTGGTTAATCTCAAAAAAATTAAACAGGATTAGATCTGGTTAGTAGTGGGATGAAAACCTGCAGATAACTCCAGTGGTACAAACTAGGTTGTGAAGTTAACAACAGTCATGAAAAAAGGCTAGGGTAAGCCGCTCCTGTGTTGTTTCCAAGAAAACAATATGGACTTGTCCATATAGTTTAGTCAATAAATTTTAATCTAAGTTTTATTCCAGTAGAGTGATGAGGATTTTAGCCACATTTTTGTGCAACTGAATAAATGTTTCAGCAATATGATCTTTGACCAGGATCCCTAAAAACATTTCTTTACAAATCCTCTTCCCCAAGAAATTATCTGAACAGTTTGTTGCTCATGGATGTGTTTAATGGATGAATTTCTTTCTAAAGACATTGGAGTAGATGTGAGCCATTGGTGATGTGCCAGGATTCTTAATGTGAATATTGATAATCCCTTAACAATTATGCCTCAAATTGTATGTGAGACTCAGAAATATTTCTGAAGGCAGGCAATCTAGCTAACATATTTTTTCTTATAAGCATCTATACCCAGGAAACCAGCCATATAGACATTATATTCTGATTTCATTCTTTTTTCTCTTATATTTGACATAGATAAAATATATGTCAAAATAGGCAACATTCAAAACCTTATTCAGCTGCATAAATAAACTTGTCATACAAAAGCTAAGGAGAAAAATACTCTTAAGACCTAGAGAGCAGCTCTTATATTTAGAAGTGTTTTCAATTAAGAAAATAATCAAGGTCAGAAATGGTGAATAAAAGGATGACTGAAAAACTGGAATTGAAATTTTGTATTTCAGTTTCACATTCTAAAATATTATCTACTGTATCTGTTCTGAAATATCAACTGTTTCATCAAATGCATCTGATAAAGCTTGACTTTAATGCACAAAAATTATGGCATAGTAAATCTGTTAATTTTAAAGATGCACAAGATAAGGAATATTGCTTCTTTTCATGTCCACATTCCCATTTTCATAACAATGTGGATTAATGACAGAGAACCAGGAATGTCCAGGCTTAACAGACTGAATCCTTAAGGCAAGAGAGAAAGAAAGGGGATTGAATCATAACACTAATGGGGTAGTAAGAAGGCTCTGTTAAAAGTTTGAAAATAGAACTCTCACCAGATGCTGTCTTTAAGGCGTTTTTGCTTACCAGACAAGCCTATTACACAAAAAATTGATCATTTTCAGCTTTCTTCCTATTAAGTTAAATTATTTAAATAGCTGATTGAAACATTCCATTTTGGCCTATGTGATAGAAAAGTGATACAAAAAGCATAGCATCTAGGTTTTTCAGATGATTAACTTAAACACATTTAATTAAGAAACCATTTCTACTTGTTCTAGCTGCACTTTGAAATAGGTTTATTCGGGCAAAATGTAAAAACACTGCTATCAAATTAATTAAAAATTTTCATTCAATCTGGGCATTTTTCCAATAATGATAAAAAATCTTCAAGTATAAATCTGATTTTTGCATATATCTTTCCCATGTTATGGCTATCTCCATACATATAGGCTGATACCATATCATCTGTGATATTTCTACACATTAGGGGTAGATGTTGTTTAACAATTAGATTCTTGAACATGGAGATAAATAAAAAAATGTATTCAAAGAAAAATATTCAGAACTCATTCATCTTTCATAGACGTGGTTCTTGGCATTTAGCTTGCTTCAGGCATTAAAAAACAACTTTCTGAATTGATACTTTTGCTAAAAATATTTTAATACAATATACAGTACACACTTGTTATCTTTAGAATTTACTAATCTAAAATCAAAGATAAAATAAAGCATCTTTACAGATGGTCAACTAGGGTGACTTCCACGATTACAAGTGACATAATATATTTGAATGGCAATAAATACATAAAAAGTACAATTTAAGAGATAACAAGGACAATCAAGCTAACAGGGATCCCGAAAAATCCAATACTTTGCTTTTTATAGTCAGATGTTACTGTTTTTTATTACTGAATTTAACAAACAAAAATAAAGAAAACTGCAACAGTGATTACGATAAACAAGCATGTAGAATAGTGTTATAAATAAACTAAAATCTAAAAAGAATAAAAATATTAAGTTTAATATACAACTTATCTAAGCCTTTACCCTATATATAATGAAATCTAGAAACATCTTGCTATATCTATAAAGTAGGGAGATTTCAAATATCAACCAAAAGCATATGGTGGAGGACCATCTTTTTTCCACTTGTACAAAATGATTGGCTTACCTAATTCCTAGACTCAATAGAGCCAATGTTCTTCATAACATGTCTGTGGTGGAATGTTCTCTGGATTCTCAGGAGGGAAGATTGCATTCCAGAGAAACAAAAAGACAGCAAAGTTTAGTTAGTATGTGTGGGGAAAAGAGTCAAGATGGCTCCTCCCTGGGAGTTCTCAGAATATATGTTTGATGGCGCAAATAGTCTGCTTTATTTTGGCAAGATTTTTATCTGTAGGAGAGCAATAATAAAGGAAACTGCTTGGAAGAACCTCAACATCTCTTTCTTTGGAGCCTGACAATATCAAATCCCACTTTTTGGATATAACATCACCATATTTTGTATCTTTAACAACTATGGCATTGGATCAGCTTACCAGAGGAATCATATTGTCCTGATTACATCAACCTATCTCACTCAGGCAGGGAGAAAGGGTATTTTGCAGATCCTGTTGGTTAAAGAATTTCAACTGGAAGTATCCAGTAAGAAAGTGTACTCTGCTCATGTTTCTGTCCTTTGGAACATCTTACTCTCATTCTTCTGTCTTTCAGGAAGAGTGTCAAGACTTTGGTCTGTTAATTGGACTGGGGGGGGCAAAGCTTGATATATAACCCTAGGGGTGGTTGATGTCTTGAGGATACTCCCTCCAACTCTTTTAACATTTTAACGTCTTCATTTGAATCCTATTCAATTCTGTTTTTATCTCTGTTTTTTATCTCTGCTTTTATACTAGTATATGTTTTTATTGTAAACTGCTCATTCTTTAATTGTCCATATTGCTAGGCAAATGTGTAAGTTATACTCAAAACATAACCTAAGAAAATCCTTTAAATATTTCTTGCTGATCAATTCATTCAAGATGTTAATTCCATCTTCTATAATATCAATTTCCGATGTAAGTCTAAATTACAATTTACCACTTTGTTGTTAATGCAGAAATGTGTAACAGCTTTCAAAGCTGGAAAAGTCATATTTTGTTTCCTGTAAGTTGACCCAAAAACTTATCAAGATTTGAAGGGAATCAGATTCTGGCTGTCTTAATGAGCTCAGAAAGGATAATAATCAAGAAAAGATTCATTCCACATGACTTTGGATATTAAAGTAAAAGTTCAATGATAAGGTTAAAATCTGGGAGATTAAATAAATCAACCTTAGTTTAACTAGAGAAAATTGAGGGATCTTGTGCTACCATTAAAGCTTTCTTAATATTTTAACTACCTTTGTAAAATATCTAATAGGAATGGACATAGAAATCCAACTTAAAATGTACATCTGTCTAGAGGTTATATTCGTTTTAATTACATAAATCTTACCCCAGAGACTCAAAGTTAATCCTAACCAATTATTTATATCCAGTATAATACTGTATATGCATATGGATATATTTAATTCCATGTACTTTTAGATAGTTGGGAAAATATATTTTATACAATCCAAGCAAATTGCAAAAGTCAGCTTTTTATAACAATGATCATTTTGATCCTACTGGAAGAAAGTAGAGGGTCTTTTCCCCCAGTTAACATAATATAAGCCATACTGTTGTATTACTTTGTTTAAATCTCTGGCCACATTTTAAATGTCAGCTGGTACAGCTCAACATCTTAGTACAACACATATTAATATTGTTAATAATAATAATAACGATGATGATGATGATGATGATGATAATAATAATAATAATAATAATAATAATGTTGGAAAGGACCTTGGAGATCATCTAGTCCATAAGTCAGATCAATTCTGGAAATATCCTCATTCAATTAGAAAAAAACATGTATAGATAGTCCTTGACTTATGACCACAATTGAGCCCAAAATTTCTGTTGTTAATTGAGACATTTGTTAAGTGAGTTTTACCCCCTTTTTCAACCTTTCTTGCCACAGTTGTTAAGTGAATCACTTCAGTTGATAAGTTAGCAACCCAGTTGTGAAGTGAATCTGGCTTCCCCATTGATTTTGCTGGTCAGAAGGTCACAGAAGGTCATCACATGACCTTGGGATATAGCAACGGTCATAAGTATGAACCAGTTGCCAAGTGTCTGAATTTTGATCACGTGACTGTGGGGATGCTACAAAAGCCGTGTGAAAAATGGTCATAAGTCCCTTTTTTTAGTGCCATTGTAATTTTGAGCAGTCCCTAAATCAGTAGTTCTCAACCTTTTTAATGCCGCGACCCCCAACCGGTCGTAAGTCGAGGACTACTCAACCAGTCGTAAGTCGAGGACTACTCAACTGGTGCAGCACCGTTTGCAGAATGGGACTTTTGGCGGGCTCAGCAGGGCAGAGACAGCCTGGACAATTCCTATTGGCTTTTGAAAGCCAATAGAATTAGACTCTATTCAAGAGCGTCTATTCTATTGGCTTTCAAAAGCCAATAGAATAAAAGGGAGTAGCACAGCTAAGGAAAAGGGGGAAAAATGGCGGACTGCGTTGTTTGGCGACCCCCGTGAAATGGTCGTTTGACCCCAAATGGGGTCCCGATCCACAGGTTGAGAACCACTGCCCTAAATGAACTCGGGGACTACCTGTAGATATGTTGCAACTGCAATTCCCATACTCCTCCCTCATTTCTTTTTAAATGAATCACCCTTGCCATTTTTGGACAAGCTAAACCTTTGAAAAAGAGGTTGATTGAAGAAGAAAATGTTGGAGGGTAAGAAGAAGAAGATATATCTCGGTTTGGAGAAGATGGATAGATTATATTCAGAATAAATATGAGACTAAAAAGTATTATCTAGCTTATGAGTAAATTTTAGATTATTATTAATAGTTTAATATGGTTGAATTTATATTAGTTTTAGTATTATGGTTTAATTATATTATTATTTTTGCTTTAATTTGTTAATATTTATTTTGAAAAGGAGTTAAAATATGTTATGGATTTGATTGTTTGTATAGTTGGGTAATATTAGTTAGATTATGATTGTTTATTTGTAATCCTGTAATCAGCTCTGGGAAGTGGGGGAGGGGGGAGGGATTTGGGATATATATTGTACAAAATCTTTAAAACTTTTAATAAAAAAAAAGAAGAAGAAGAAGTGGAAGAGGGGAGAGAAAGCAAGAAGTGACGTATGGATCATAGATCATAATTATCTGAGAGAACATTTCTCTCCCATTATATCAACCATTTAAGGTAGGCCAGGTGAGGAAATAAACACAGGAAGTACTAGAACTCAATTGTTGGATATAACAGAATCTTGTGATCCTGTCAGAATTTCTCTTTTATTACCTGTGAATAGTTTTTGCATTCCTTTGCTAACATGGTCTCTGCAATCCTGTATACATTGCAGAGCAACATAATATATAATATTATAGTTTCTGTTCTATAAATTGGACAGAATCTACATACTGTGGTCCCAGCCTTTAAACAGTGTAATCCAGATAAGGAATGAGAAACCAGTCCTCAGAAACAGCATAAGATTTTTAATAGATCCAATCAGTGGCGGGATTCAGCCAGTTCGCACCTCTTCGGCAGAACCGGTAGCTAATTCTTTGTTGCCCAGGTGCAGAATGGATTCTGGAAGCGGCATCCACACAGAGAACCGGTTGTTCACATATTTGAATCCCACCACTGCATACAACTCTAATCTTTAAATGAATCATGAAGACTTTTTCCTCAGGCTCTGAGTGAGGGCATATTGTGGGCTATCTTTGTGAGGGCTTCCTATTTCTGTTCCACCGTTAGGACCACTCTCCTTTTCTGTTTCATTATATTGCTCTGTTTCTTTGGTTTCCAATTTGGAAGCTTTGCAACTGTGAATAATGTAAATATAAAATAAACTAAGCTCTTCCTTTGTAAAGAAATGTTTTTACAACCCCTTTTTCTATTTAGAAAGAAAATCTTTGTAAGAGAAACATGTGTCACCATGTCTTATGAAGCTACTATTCATAAACAGAAACTGCAACAAAAATGGCAAACTTTTTGTGTAAGTATTTGAATGTGCAGCATGCTATAAAGTGATACTTTGATAAAACTGCTGTGCCTTTTCTCGTTTTAATCACAAGGAGAAAGAGTATTGTGGTAGAGTAGATGATGGTGCATTGCTGAATTTCACTGATTTTGGGAAGAGTTAAGCAGGGTTTCCTCTGGGTGGAACCTTACTTAACTCTTGAGCGGGAGACCCACCAGGAAGTTCCAGGAATGTAAGCTAGATTGGAAGTTTTTTTTTTTTTAAATCCTTTCCAAAAAGGACAATTCCATATTGTTGCCCAGAAAATTATATTAAACATGTAACCCATATAGTCACTAGGAATCAAGCATGATTTAGAAAAGTCTTTATCTTAAAGACTTTCCCTCATTCTGTTAATTTTTACTTGATAACAACTAATAATAAAGAGATGGTCATCATTCTCTTCTTTTATACCTGATAACAACTATTCAAAATATACTTTCATGAATTCACCAAGATAAAATTCATGACAAATATTGTTAAGACTCTTTCATAGCATTTGTGTGACAAGGGGTTACAGCCCTAAAACATACAGTGTTATACTATCCAGACTTGCAGCTGTATACTGTAGGTCTATCTATGTTCTCTTTTTATATGATGCCTTATTTCACTTTGCTTCTGATATTGCATGCTCCTCCATGCTGAAGCTGATGCTGACAACAAATTATTGTGGATCCTTTTCAAAATTCTCAAATTTAGGATCCTTGCACTCCTAATTGTAACAAGTGTTTTCCCCTTCCCTCGTTTCTGTCACAGATATCCTTTCAAGCATATAATTTTTTTAAACAAGACGCACAGCATGAATTTTAGACAATCACCCCATACTCTTCTTTATTTACTGCTTTATAAAAACTTGATTCTGATCTAATTCACATATGAACTTGGTGCCTCCATATTTAATTGATCTCATAATATGCATTTATGATAAAAAATACTTGTATGTTTTTGCAAACTAGAAAATGAAATTCTCTTTATTTATGAAAATAAATATTAATGATCCTAATCACTGTTAACAATGACTGCTGTGCTTCTCTTGTAACAATTCACTCACATAATGGTAGAGCAGCCTGCCAAATTGAGGTAATATTGGACAGCATGAAACAACAATATTGTGGACATTTATTTAGTGCTTCATCATGAAAATAAATAAGTCTTTCAGCAGTCATTTGGAATATTTTCTAAATTTGGAATGTTGTGAATAAACTCTATCATAATCTGTATAAATTTTAATTTTCAAATAAAGTTCAACATAAATGGAAAATTATAAAAATAAAATTGCACCTGTTTGCTAATCTGGTGTCTGATAATAGTAGATAGATTTAAATATTCAGCTGAATGTTATAAGCCAGGGGTCCCCAACCCCCAGTCCATGGACCAGTACCGGGCCGTAGCATGCCAGCAATTGGGCCACACAAACATGCAAAGCCCCATCCACGAGATGCAGGCAGCACACAAAACCATGCCCCCTCCAGTCTGCGGAAAAACCTCTCTCCACGGAACCTGGTCCCTGGTGCTATAAGCAATATAATTTTTGGGGAGAAATATTAGAAATCCCATTATCATATTGGAATTCTTCTACATTACTCTCTGTCTGTTATTATCTGTACTTATTCTCAATCTTAGTAATAAAAATACATCTAAATAAAAGGCAGAGAATGGTCAGTGAGCCATAATTTGGGGAACAGGAAATCTCAACTCTCATGACAAAAAAATGTAAGAATTTCAGCCCAATTTATGCTTCTAATTAAAAAACATTTTCAGAAGTTCAATATTTACTTTTAGGTTCTCATTTCATTCCAATTTATACAGTCTTTCTTTCTTTCTTTCTTTCTTTCTTTCTTTCTTTCTTTCTTTCTTTCTCTCATTCAACACCAGCTCTACTTTTGCCATACATTCTTTTTCTAGGCAAATCTATCTGAATGCACTTGGTTGATGATACAAAAGGGCATGTGGGAGGGACAGAAATAGAATATCTGTTTGTCATTTTAAAAAATTGTTTAGATGTGCAGTCTACTGCAGGAAACGGTACATACAAACGCTAAACAAATTTTTAAGAAATCTAAACAAATGATTCAGAAATGTCAGATCCTGCCTACAGCAAGTTACTTTGGCTTTTTGCCAGTTTCAAAGAACCATCACTTGATTAATGCTTCTGTGCTGAAGAGATAAAGCAAAGCACACATGGCCTGTGAAGAAATATATGTATAAATATAAAACAACCAGTCTGCTCGTGTTTAATATTCTATACTGAAAAGACGTTTTTATTTTTTAGTCCCCAAAGTTGCACTTAACACTAAGCTGCAAGGTTTTATTTGTCTGCCAGCTTACCTTTGGGCAAACCCAGCTAATGGTTTGTCTTTATGTTCTGGATAGTGTCCCCCTTTATCCTGATCTGACACAAAAATTAAATGTTTTGTAGCAGGTCTCATATCTTGAAAGAGCTGAGGGGCTTTAAATGTGTGACCTCTATCAGCTCCATCCTATTTAAAAACTGCTTTCTTGCATTTGTTGTCTAGTTGCTTTATGTCTTTGATGCAAATGGAAATTATTGATGAAAGTTATTAGTTTATCCTTTGGGAGAATTTGATGAAACCTGAACTATGGAAAACTAGTGAATCAATAACATCGTACAATGTTTTAAAAATAATGAAAAAAAAATATAAGGATTGTTAAGCAAAGACTGTGAAATAAGATTGCCAGTGTAAAAATTAGGAGACTCTATAACATCCACATCTTAAAGATGTCCATTTGGGTACAGTGGCTTAATTTATATACTCAGCCTTCTGTAAGGAAAGTACAACAGAAAATGATAACTTCTGGGTAACATAACACGTTAAGTAAATTACTGAGATGCAAACTTGATTTAACACCAGTAATTTAAGAGAAATTCCATGTTTGTCCCTAGCATTGCAGGCAAAACCGACAGCTTCTTGCCTAATGCATACACTTTATAGGTATTTAGTGGAATCATGGCAAATACATCTTACCCTTAGGCAAAAGGAAGAAATCCAAGTAAACAAACAAAAAAAAAAAATAGAGGGAAAACATTGCACAAACAATGAACCTCTGTAATTAGAAGATGTATTTTTTTCTGGAGGTTTAGCAAATAACAAGAAAATAGTAAAAAAGAGAGAGAAACCCCTCCCTCTTCATAAAGCTATATGAAGACTGCAATGACCTATCTTGTTGGACACTGCTTTATTTTGTCACCAAGTGGAGTCAGTTACAATTCCGTATTCTTTTCTAAAGATACTTTTTAAGACATTCATTCTTCTTTGCCCTTGCTTGATTATGTTAGTATTTTAATGCAGTAGTTTAATACTCCTTACAAAGTGTCTGCATCTGATTTACAGAGAAGCAGAGGCAGCTAAAGGCATAGGGGCTCCTATTTAAATGTTAGCATCATGCCTAATACGAGAAGCAACTTCCCCAGATGTGCTGGGATTAGAATTTCCAGAATTCCCATCTATAATGATTTAAGATTCTTTCTAAGCAATTGCTTTGATAAGTATTCAGTGATATCTGAAGTCTTAGATCAAATAATGTTTGATTTTATGCTGTTGTGTAAATAATTTGTTCGCCAGTTGCTAAATAAGCACTAAACACTATGTCTGTTGTACAGTATTAGTTAGGAATCTTGGGGATTGTGGTTCAGCATCAAGGGAATACTTGTTTGGGTCAAGCTGGCAAAAAAAATACAGTTGATAAGCCATTGAACATTTTACCTTTTTCTATAAATAAAATTGTAATGTGAAGTTCTGTTTAATGAAAATATCTTCCATTTATTTTACATTTCCCAAGCAGTATCCAAGGCACATTATAAGCACCATTGCTATGAATACATTTTAAAAAAATAAATAAAAATAAAAAAAACATCTGACAGGTTGACCCATTACTGAAAGGCTAAGTAGACAGAACTCATTTTTTGTTTTCCCCCAAAGCATGTAATCCTTTTTATACAGTGACTTAATTGGTAAAAAAAACTAGTCAGTGTTTTTTTATTATTCAATTGCAGGTCATTAAGAAGGTGTCAGATAATTTTCTGAATTGCTGGGTTGTTTATACAGAAAAAGACAAAGCACCTTTTTTTTTTTCTTTTGAAGATCAACCCAAAGGGAGAAATTATTGGAAAGGCTAATAGACAGATAGGCTAGAATTTGTCAGGAAGTTCAGTGTAACTGGGTAAAGTCTCATATCTATCAGTGTGCACTGAGGTTTTAAATTAACTGCCTTGTTTTATATACTTGCCAAGGAAAAAATCAAAAGTAATTCAAACAAGCAATGTAGGCAGCAAGTAATGTTTAGTACTTAATACACATCTCCTCCCACATTTATCTGTTTTGTTTGCCCATCTATCCATCTATGCATCATCCTGTTTGCAAAAACTGACCACAGATGTAGAATAGCAATAGCACTTAGTGCTTTACAGCAGCCTCAGGGCAGTTTATAATGTCAGCATATTGCCTCCAACAATCTGGCTCCTCATTTTACCTACCTCAAAAGGATGGAAGGCTGAATCAGCCTTAAGCCGGTCAGGATAGAACTCCAGGCTGTGGGCATAGTTAGCCTGCAATACTGCATTCTAACCACTGCACCACCAGGTCTCCTCAATCACACATTGGATACAGTTTACCCTCTTTGCATCTTAAAAATGGCATTACTTGGGCAACATATAAACCCACAGTGGATTTCTAATGAAGCACAGGTTGTTTAATAGCTCTGTACACAGCTATTTGTACTTACAGCTTACTTTCGACAAATTCCCAGGAAATATTCACGTTAATGTATTACACTGAACAGAAAAATGTTATGACACTTTCAAAAATTAGTATAGTTCTGATAAAGTGGACTATGGTCTACAAATTTACATTATAAAAATTTTGTTAATCTGTTGGATAATATAAGACTCTTGTTTACAGCTAGCTCAAGTCATATCATGATCCTAGCTTTCTATCCAAATGAGCAGAATTCTTACTGTAAAAACAATGTATTTCAAAAGAAGTAGCCTCATAGTGCTACTAATTGATTAGAAACTATCTATTAGATATTTTCAATTGTTTCTTTAAAACATATCTCATTTTGCAGATATCCAGGGTTAGAAAAACAGTAAGTTGGTGGTATAGACAGACAATATGAGCACTATGTCACATTCCTTGATAATTCATGTTTAATGCATAGAAGTTGATATAATGAATCTGGCCTTAGGAAACCATACATTGGAACTTGAGGAAGCAATTTAAAGCTTAAAAATCATGGAGATACAAAGTACACAAGAGTTTGAAACTGCTTTTCAGAACAGTCATCCAGCCTACTAATTCATTGATGTTCAGATTAAAAGGCCCAAATCAGAAAGTACAGCATGAAATGAGCAAGCAACTAGTGAAATAACTTGAAGAAAAATAGCTGCATAAACCTAAAATTTCAAAAGACATATAATACAGAAGAGCGCTAAATTCACTTTAAAAAAACAAGGTATTACATGAATCTGGGAATCATGACAGCTAAACATCCAATACATAAATTAATTCTGTTTGTTCTAGCTATGGTTTTAAATTTTTTGGATATTAGATGTTAAAAAGTTCAAGATTTATTCATAGAAGCATGAATGTAACTTAGTTAGTTAGTTTGTTCCACTACATATTTTTGTTGGTTTTTTTTTCTTACTGCTGAATTTTTATTCAAGAAAGTCATTCTAGGATTGCATTCTCCTAGCTTTTAAGCAGTACACTTTTGTTACTGGGAAAAAATAGTTGAGGATAAATGCAAGCTAGAAAACACCAAACCAACATCACAATACTGACCCCTTTCTCCCCTCTCCTCTTTTTATTAACTTATTTAAAATGTTGCTTTTATTATATTTTTTCAGGTTTGATCTTTTCCCCCACAATACATCTTGAGCACAGAAACTCTCATCTAGCTCCTCACATTTTTCAGAAGGTGACCAAGAGAATTGCTATCAGTCCTGAGCTGCCAAAATCCTGACAGCAGAAAACAAAATACAGAAAACTTTAATTATTTGCAAGTATCTTGTGATCACAAGAATTTTTGCAGCCCTAGATCTGGTAGCTCTACCAAAGAAGAACAAAGTTTTTCTCTCTTTTAAAGAGCCATTTACATGAATGGTTGGCTTGCGAACACAAGACTGAGAACAAAAGTCAGAACTTTAAAAAGCAGAGTTTTTTTAAAAAAGGAAAATATCATTTAAAAAGCAGACATAAAAACCTGAAAAGCGAGAATCAGAGAGAGAGAGAAAACGAACACTTCCCCTTTTGGTAGTGTTTTTAGTAGCAGTTCTCTTGTTCCTTCTAACAATCAGAAAAATCATAAATTGCTAAAAAAAAAAAAAGTAACATAAGATGTGAAGTTTGCATATATAAATCTTTAAACACATTTAATAAGCAGATTATGTGTTTTAAAGAGACTCTAGAACAGTGTTTCTCAACCTTGTCAATTTTAAGGCATGTGGACTTATGGGAGTTGAAGTCCATATGCCTTAAAATTGACAAGGTTGAGAAACACTGCTCTAGAAAGAGTACAGAGAAGAGCAACAAAGATGATCAGAGGACTGGAGGCTAAACATATAAAGAACAGTTGCTGGAACTGGGTATGTCTAGTTTAATAAAAAGAAGGACGAGGGGTGTCATGATCTGTGTTCCAATATCTCAGGGGTTGCCACAAAGAAGAGGGAGTCAAGCTATTGGATGGAAACAAATCAAGGAGAAAAGCAACCTAGAACTAAGGAGAAATTTCCTGACAGTTAGAACAATTAATCAATGGCACAATCTGCCTTCGGAAGTTGAGAATGCTGCAACACTGAAAGTTTTTAAGAAGAGACTAGACCAGTGGTTCTCAACCTACTCAACCGGTCGTAAGTCGAGGACTACTCAACTGGTGCAGCACCGTTTGTAGAATGGGACTTTTGGTGGGCTCAGCAGGGCAGAGACAGCCTGGACAATTCCTATTGGCTTTTGAAAGCCAATAGAATTAGACTCTATTCAAGAGAGTCTATTCTATTGGCTTTCAAAAGCCAATAGAATAAAAGGGAATAGCACAGCTAAGGAAAAGGGGAAAAAAATGGCGGACTGTGTTGTTTGGCGACCCCCGTGAAATGGTTGTTCGATCCCAAATGGGGTCCCAACCCACAGGTTGAGAACCACTGGACTTGTCTGAAATATATAGGGTTTCCTGCCTGAGTAGGGGGTTGGACAAGAATAATCAAGGTCCCTTTATTATTATTATTATTATTCAGCAATACCAGAGGTCATATTTTTCTTTCATTACTATTAAACAGACATTTTTGGTAGAATCACTTTGGTATATTTTGTCTGGGCTAAAAGATAAAAAGAAATCCAACATGTATTTCTGTATCAAACCCTTAGGAATGTCTGCTTACGTTCATATAGGAAAAGGTAAAGGTTTTTTCCCTTGTCTAGTTGTGTCCAACTTTAGGGAGTGGTGCTCCTCTCAGTTTCTTAGCTAAGGGAGCCAGCATTGTCATAAGACATTTCTGTGGTCATGTGGCCAGCAGGACTATACGCCAAGGCCCACAGAATGCTGTTACCTTCCCACTGAAGTGGTACCTATTTATCTATTTGCATTTGCATGCTTTTGAACTGCTAAGTGGGCAGGAGCTGGGGCAAGTAACAGGAGGTCACCCCATTGTCAGTGCTTTTTTTCTAAAAAAAAAAAAAAAAAGTGCCAGAACTCACCCACATCATACAACCCACCTTGCCTACCCTACAAGGTTCCATCCAAAAAAGGTACCGGAACTCCGTTCTGGGCATTCTATGACAAAAAAAGCCCTGATCATAATAAACAGTTTAAGCAGGCAATTTTGCTTAATAAAAAAGCAGTTACTGTAGTATCTAGGAGTTATTAAAGGTTTGTTAACACTCACAAGATATTTCTTTCTGTATATATTTTATTAGAGCAATTCCTTCTCTGAGAATTCTCTTCCTGACATTTCTGAACAGCAGCACAGGCAGAGGACTGACAATAGCCAAGATGGTCTCCTTTCATGGCGGAAAAAAAAGGAACACAATAATTATTAGCAGTGAGCCTAATGTCAATATCTGGAAAGATGGTAGAGCAGATAACGAAGCAGGCAATTTGTAAGCATCTCTAAGACAATGCTGTGATTGCTAAGTGTCAATAAGGCTTTGCCAAAAATAGGTCAGGTGAAACAAATCTTTTCTTCTCTTTTGACAAGCTAAGTATTTTAGTGGACAAGGGAAATGCAGTGGATATAATTTACTTCAGTTTTAGTAAAGCTTTTGACACATTTCCACATGACATTTTCATTGAGAAGCTGTTAAAATGTGGTTTATATAGAACTAGAGTAGGATGGATCCACAGGTAGCTGTCCGACCACACTCAGCGTGTTACTGTCTCTGCATCAAAGTGCATAGAGTTATCATCTGGGTCTGTCAAAGATCTTGTCAAGATCTTCGCTGGCGCCAGTCTTGTTCTACTTTTTTAGTAATTACATAGGCACTTTGACAAATCAGCCATCAATAGGCACATAGACATTAACAACATCTATAGATTATGCAAAAGAGACAATCAACCAGCCCAAAAGAGAAAAAGACTCCAGCACCTCTCCACCAGTAACCAGCACTCAGATCAGCATAGATTAACTCCAAGGTCACCTTCAGACCAACAATCAGTAAGCAATACCCAATCAAGAAACTGCCAAAGAGCCATTAGTAAAGAGCCCAACCAAAGAATCTCTAAGACCGCCCTCACCCACCCTGACAAGCAAGACACCTAAACCAGGGGTAGGCAACCCAAAACGCTCAAAGAGCCACTTGGACATGTTTCCCACCGAAAACAAAACACTGAGAGCACTTTTGATATCTAAAATGAAAATAACACTGCATATATCCTTTTTTACCTTTAATATATATGTATGTATCTGTGTTTGTGTGTGTATATATAAAATAAAGGTAAACAAGGATATATGCAGTGTTATCTTCATTTTAGATGTCAAAACAGTCTCTCTTTCCTCTCTTTCCTTTCTCTTTCCTCTCTCCCCCTCCCTCATTCCTCTCTCCCCCTCCCTCATTCCCCTCTCTCTTTCCTCTCCCTCTCTCTTTCCTCTCTTTTTTCTCTTTCCTCTCCCTCTTTCTCTCTCTCCCTTTCCTCTTTCCCTCTTTCCACTTTTTTCTCTTTCCTCTCCCCCTTTTTCTCTTTCCTCTCCCCTTCTTTCTCTTTTTCCTCTCTTTCTATCTCTTTCCTTTCCCTCTCTTTCTCTCTCTCTCTTTCCTCTCTTTCTCGCTCTTTCCTCTTTCTCTCTCTTTCCTCCCTCTTTTTCTTTCTCTCTTTCCTCTCTTTTCCTGTTTCTCTTTTTCTTTCCTCTCTCTCTTTCTTCTTTCTCTGTTTCCTCCCTCTTTCTCTTTCTCTCTCTTTCCTCTCTTTCTCTTTTTCTCTTTCCTCTCTCTTTCCCTTTGTTTCTTTCTCTTTCTCTCTCTCTCTAACGGCAACATCATCGGGGGTCCCCGCCGCCCCCAGCCTGGCCTCCGCCGTGTCCTCAGCCGAACGGGCAGGAAGGGGGAGCAGGATGGGAGGCAGTGGCTCTGGTGGCGGCGACGGCGGCACGGTTGCATCATCGGGGTCCCCTCCGCTCCCAGCCCGGCTACCGCCCCTGCCGGGACTCTGTGCTGCCTGGCCTTGCCCTCTGCCCATCGATGGAGCCGCAGTGGGGGACAGCACCCGCCCGAGCCACCTGGGGGGCAGCAGGAGGAACAAGGAGAGGAGGAGGGTGAGGAAGCAGCCACTGCTGCCCCAGCCAGGACTCTGCACTGCCCAGTTTGCCCTCTGTCCATCAATGGAGCCATGGTGGGGACAGCACCCGCCCCAGCTGCCTGGGGGGCAGCAGGAGGAAGAAGGAGAGGAGGAGGGCGAGGAAGAAGCTGCCGCCAGGACTCCATGCTGCCCGGCCTTGCCCTCCATCCATCGATGGAGCCGCGGTGGGGCTGGTGCTGCGTGACCCCTATCAGCCCCTCCACCAGCCCGGCTGCTCCCCCCAGGCATCCCTCTTGCCCCTGTGCCCACCCGAGCCACCCAGGGGGTAGATGTAGGAAGGAGAGGAGGAAGGTGAGGAAACCGCCGCCGCTGCCCCAGCCAGGACTCCACACTGCCCAGCCTCACCCTCCGCCCATCCAATGAAGCCGCGGCGGGGGCTGGTGCTGCACAACCCCTGCCAGCCCCTCCACCAGCCCAGCTGCTCCCCCCAGGCACCCCTCTTGTCCCAGTGCCCGCCCAAGATGCCTGGGGGCAGCAGGAGGAAGAAGGAGAGGAGGAGGGCAAGGAAACCACCGTCCCAGCTGGGACTCCGCGCTGTCTGGCCTCGCCCTCCACCCATCCAATGGTGCTGTGGTGGGGGCTGGTGCTGCGCAGCCCCTGCCAGCCCCTCCACCAGCCCAGCTGCTCCCCCAGTAACCCTTCTTGTCCCGGCGCCCAGCCAAGCCACCTGGGGGCAGCAGGAGGAAGAAGGAGAGGAGGAGGGCAAGGAAACCACCGCCACCACCCCAGCCGGGACTCCATGCTGGCTGGCCTTGCTCTCCACTCATCCAATGGTGCCGCGGTGGGGGCTGGTGCTGCACGGCCCCTGCCAGCCCCTCCGCCAACCCAGCTGCTCCCCCCAGGCACCCCTCTTGTCCTGGCGCCCGGCCGAGCTGCCTGGGGGCAAGAGGAGGAAGGAGGGGAGGAGGGCAAGGAAACTACCACCACCACCCCAGCTGGGACTCCGCGCTGCCTGGTGTCGCCCTCCACCCATCCAATGGTGCCGTGGTGGGGGCTGGTGCTGCGCGGCCCCTGCCAGCCCCTCCGCCAGCCCGGCTGTTCCCCCCCAGGCACCCCTCTTGTCTAAGTGCCTTCCCGAGTTGCCTGGGGGGCAGCAGGAGGAAGAAGGGGAGGAAGAAGAGGAGGGCAAGGAAGCCAATGCCAGCGCCAGGCCCCAGGAAGAGGCTCTCCTCTCCTATCGTTGCTGCATCTCCTTCTTCCTTCCCGGCAACCTGGACTCCAGCGTGCCTTCCTGGCCAGCGGGGCCAATGGTCGGGCTGTCTGGAGATCGCAGGGGCCATGGTTTGCAGGAGGGCTGGCCCACTAAGCGGAGCCTCCAGTGGCCCGCTCCCAGCAGGGATCCCAGGGCTTCCCTGGGCATCTCCAAATCCACGAAGCCCTGGCCGTGCTTCTCCCAGGGGGTGGGGCACCCGGGCACAGGGCCAATCAGGAGCCCTGCAGGAGTTATGTCCGCCTGAGAGAGAGAGAGAGAGAGAAGGAAAGCGAAAGTGCCTCTCTCTCTCTCTCTCTCTCTCTCTCTCTCTCTCTCTCTCTCTCTCTGCAAATGGCGTAGGAGGCTCCAGAGCTGCAGGTGATGGCTCAAAGAACCGCATGTGGCTCTGGAGCCATGGGTTGCTGACCCGTGGCCTAAACCAACAGCATACAACACTCCTTATTAGAACTGATGATTTTATTTAGGGTTATGAAACATCTGCAAGAAAACAAGGAAGCTGAGAGAGCACCAAGGACCCCACATAGATAATGGGATTGATGGAAATTTTTTTCCAAAAAAATGGGAAGGCTGGCCAATGCTGACAATAATAGAATGAGATTGCAGTCTAATATGGATAGATTGGAGGATGAGACTGAGAAAAAGATATGCTTCAAAGCAAATAAAATTATAAATTTCACTTCGAGAAGAAAAACATATGGTATAAGACAGAGCCTGCCATCATCATGGTGTATTATCAAGTGATTGTCCGGATTTTTGCTGTCTGTTATTCTTGAATGGGAAACCTAATTTCTGTTGATCGGATACAACAAAATGTTAAGTGATATTTCCATGTTATCACTTCTCTGCTGATCCCTTCCAATGTCTTGTACGAACTAATATGTGCATTCACTTGTCATTATAAATTGGGACCTAGACAAAGACTTGGATTTCTTGATTTAAGATTTAGGAAGATTTTCCAAGTAACTTGTGACTTGGGAATACATGTTTCTGTCCAATATTACAAATCATAGGACTACAGTTCACCTATGATTTAGGTAAAATATTAATGTACAGAATAAAGTGTGAGAGGATGAATACTGATACATGTATCATTGCAAACTTAAAAGTGTAATTATTTTATTTTTGTAATAAATTTGGGAAGATATGGATGAAAGATTTTGTAAGCACATAACTTTTTTCTCCTTAGGAACTATCCTTTAAATATCTTATATTAGGCTGAGGAAGGATGTGACTTCACTATCTGCACTTTAGGAAAATATCACAGTAAATACTATCGTTGCTTGTTAAGAGCAACACTCATAAGATATCTTTATGGGATTTCTATTGTTTTTCTTTTGTTGCAATGATTTAAGTAAACATAAGAGTTGCCATAATAATTTTTGTTATGAGGATTTTTATTTATTTTAAGTTTAATTGGTGGGATTTTTTTTCAAAAATAAGTCCAAGTATGTGGCAATGAAAAATAAAGAGCATTATTTCTTAAACTTTGCTTATTTCATGTTCAAATGTTTCCAGGCACCAAGATTATTACCTTTCAATATAAACACATTTTTAAAAAAGATGCGATGCTTAAAAGGCATAGCCTTTTTAAAAAAATTAATATATTGACAGCACATCGTATGTATACCTTTTGAGAAACAAGCTTCTTAAAGTTCCTTGTGTTCTTTCCCAGAATAATAAGTATAGAAATGCAGTTTTAAATGGCAATAGATTTGGAATACATTTAATAAATTCATTTTTATGATATATTTAAATTTTGCTCCTTCAAGTTAAATTGTATGAAGAAACCGCAATAATCATAGAGGCCTGCTTTTCCTAATTATTTCCAGCCATAGTTAAATAAATTATATATTAAATTTATTGAAATGTTGGATGAAAAAAGGCTGCAATACTCATTTTTGAGACTATATCAGTCTCAATAATGAGTATTATGGCCTTTTTTCATCCAATGCTTCAATAAATTTATAAATTGTTTTGGCAATAAATTGTCTTTGGCAAGTAAACAATGGGTGAGATTGCCATTGGTTTTACATCCTTCTGTCTATATTTTTCCTGAGGAATTGACTTATTTTTAATGTTTTGGGGGGAAATTGCAGCTTCCACATTCAGCAGGGCATAAAAGTATCCACTTGGTAAGGAAAGAGGTGCCCACTCTCTATACAGTATAAGAAGGGAACCTGACACTAGGAAGTTTTCTAAAAAGCACTGTGAATAATAGAAATAATTCAGGATGTTTTTTCAGATAAATTGCTTTATGAAATTAACTAGAGAAGGAGCCACTTATCAACGGAAGATGGCAGGAAAGATATTCTGATCTCTATCTCCTGAAAAGAATTAGGCTGTAAAAAAAAGATTTATTTCTTTAAAAATGTAACAAATGTATACCAGCAAAGAAATTGTGATTCAAATCTGTGCATAATATGCAGATGGAAAAATGGACCAAAAAGAACATATACAATAGCAGTGATTGCCAAAAAATGAGCCTTTTTATAATCTATTTTTCCCACAATTATGAAACATGCTGCTTGTCCCTTCTAAACACTGTGGATATTATTCCTGTTTCTTTGCCATATGTCTGCTGAGCGACAGTTGAGTTATAGAAACCAATTTCCATGGTAATGCCACACACATGGAAAGGACTCCAGCCTACATCCTGTTGTGGCAAGCTTCAAGACTGAGTAGTCTAGGCAAAATTTTCTCCTAAAAACTCCCTTATCAATTGGGAGATCTTAATGGATTATCTGGTGGTAGTAATGGACAGCACCAACATTATAAAAATATTGGTGAATTGGTCTAAATGCTGTCAAATTTCTCCTAAATATCTGAATATTGGGAACATTATGGAAAATTGAAATGATGAATGGCAGTTATTCAGTTACATATCAACTGAAATTAACACAAAGAACATTCACATATTGCCTCATGACCTTGACATGTTAGTTCTATAACCATAAATTGAACTGATTATGTACCTAAACTTGCTGGGTTCAACTCAAACTGAAACACAGTTTGGTATATGCTATAAAAACCTTTCAAATACTGTAGGTACAAGTCAGTCCAAACAAATAACAGAGCCAAACAGTGAGAAATTGTACAATTGGCTTAGATCACCACAAATTATAACTACTAGCAAACCAAAGAGTTCAACAGTCAATAAAAATGATTATTGTAATCTTTTGACAGCTTTATTCTCCCTTCTCCATTGTGTTTGTGTGTGCATTTTTGTATGTTCATACATAGAACAGACCATCATGTCATCTCTTATATACAAACATATTTTATTAATTAGGAAAGCCTTCATTTTTAATAATCCCTATCTCCATATTCATTATGGTACTATCATAAAATGTTTATTTAACACAATAATGGGACAAGTGCTACACTCCAACTATATTCAGTTTATGTGTCTGAATTTTATTGAATATTAAAAAAAATACATTATGTTATACCTGTCAGAGGCCATCAGAAGGAATTTAAAGGGGAAAAAATCTTGAAAGCGATAGACACAGTTTGCCCAGTAGATTAATACCGAGCTATGAACTTTTATCCTCTGCAGCAAGATTTCTATCCAACTGACACTGAAGTGACATGCAGTCACACTTACAACCAGGGGATCCAATTTAGACACGTTCAAATGATTTTCAAGCTACTCATGGGTCACAGAGATAAAGTATGCATAAGAGAACTGGCTTTAATCAGGAGGCTTTTAGCAATGTCATACTAGAAATGATGGAGAACATTGAAAATGAGCTAGATGTCAAAGGGGAGAATTAAATCCCTAACTATTGCTAAATATTTCAAATCCTCACAACATTTACATCAGATTTTCACTTGTGATCAATAGGATTTTGTTTTACAGGAAAAAGGCATAAAAAGCAGAATGGGAGACAAAATTGGCTGAAGTTCTCCAATTAATATCAGTTGTATGGCATAACCATGAGTAAAATTTGTGAAGTTCATCTGATTTTTTTTTCAAAGAAAAAGCGCATATGATACAAGAGGCTACACCCATAAGTTACTCCAATATAGGTAGTCCTCGATTTATGATCACAATTGAGCCCCAATTTTTTGCTGTTAAGTGAAACATTTGTTAAGTGAGTTTAGCCCCATTTTATGACCTTTCTTGTTAAGTGAATCACTGCAGTTGTTAAGATAGTAGCATAGGTATTAAGTGAATCTGGCCTCCCCATTGACTTTGCTTGGCAGAAAGTTGCAAAAGGGGATCACATGACCCCAGGACACTGCAACGGTCATAAATATGAGTCAGTTGCTAAGCATCTAAATTTTGATCATATGACCATGGGGATGCTGAAATGGCGGTGTGAAAAACGGTCATAAGTCACTTTTTTCAATGCTGTTGTAACTTCGAACGATCATTAAATGAACTGTTGTAAGTCTAGGATCACCTGTATTCTTCTTGCTAAGAAAGTTAAACCTTTTCTGAGGATGAGTCTCACTTATATAACATTAGCATTTCCAAAAGAGAAGCTCAATGCATTGTATTTTTTCACAGCACAGCTCTTATCAATTGTAATCTTTTAACAGTTTAAATATTGAAGGAGAATATTTATAGCTCAGGGTGTCATGGTTCTGACAGATGAAACTCTTCAAAGAACTCCGAGGCATTGTTTACCTTAAAGAATCTTTATTTGAGAAGCATAGCATCGGCACTTACCTAGCCAAAGCCAAAATCTGAATTCCTCTCCCCTAAGTACATAGTATCAAAGCACAATTCCATCCTCTAATTTACAGTCATAAATCACATTCTCTAATTAGTTTGAAATGCAGACTTTCCCTCCAGTTCTCCAACCCGCCAATTCTTATCATCTCTTATTTCAGAAATCTTGGTTCTCACACTAGTTACAGTATTGTTATGTCTAACTAAACTCCCATGCACTAAACTCCTCCTCCCCTCCAGTATCATCTAATTCTAACTCCAATTCTAAGAGTAAAACATAAGAAGGAAAATGGTTGCATCTCCATATGTTGTCAAAGCAAAAGCATCCGATGTTAGCAGCGTTGACACAGGGTTGACATGGAGCTCCTGGGTTCTCTCTGAGCTTGCTTGTTATCTTGCAGATGTTTCATTACCCAAACTAGGTAACATCATCAGTGCTAGCAAAGAGTGCAGTTTGCTATCAGTTTATATTCTAGTGGTTTTCCTGTCAATGTTGGTGGGGGCAGTCTCAGAGATTCTTTGGTTGGGCTGTTTATTGTTGGCTCTTTGGCAGTTTCTTGATTTGGGTATTTAATTTCACAACATATAGACAGATTTAACCATAGTTTCAACTGGGAAAGTGTGACCATCCTAGACCAAGCCGACTATCACCCAGCCCAAAAAGGAACAAAAAGACCCAAGCACCTCTCCAATCAGCACCCAGATCAGCATAGGTTAACTCCAAGATTAACATCAGACCAACAGTCAAGTAAACAATACTCCAGTCAAGAAACTGCCAAAGAAGCCAACAGCAAACAACCCAGCCAAAGAATCTCTAAGACCATCCCCACCAACACTGACAAAAAATAGAATTCACAACTTTCTTTTGAAATTCACTTTGGCTTAGTGATTAACAACTTAGTGCTGTTGAAACCTGAATTCCAGTCCACCCTTAGGTACAAAGTCAGCTAAATTCCTCTGGACCAGTCGCTGTATCTTAGCCTTAAGAAAAAAGCTGACCCCTTCTGAAAATGCTGCCAAGAAAATTACAGAGACTTCTCAATGTGGTCGACAGGAGTCAAGATTGACTTAAAGGGTTTCTTTTCTTTTTTTAAAATCCTTTCCGTTATCAGGTGTAAGAACATCAGTTCAGCATCTGAGGTATACTTAGATCTGATTCTCAGGCATATCTGGGAATGTGCATCCGTTTTCATATTAAGGGAACACAATAATGAAAAAAAGTGCAGTGTTTATCTCGGTGTAGCCGTTCAGTTAAACAAACTCCTTCCATTATTTAGGATGCCATCAGCAAAGTGATGATGGGATTAATGTGGTAGTGTGTACAAGCCTGAATGCAACAAGACTGGGGTGGAAAGAGACCAGTGGAATGCTCTGCAGTAGTTGCATACTGATTTACGTTAAACTGAAAGTGTATAAAAGGATCGTCTGCCAAGTAGTACTGTATGGTGCTGGCCAACCATCAAAATGCTGAACACTGTTTACCTACCATGGAGATGTGAATGCTTCATTGACCATTAAGCATTTCTCTGCTTGACCACGTCAGCAATGATACAGTCTAGCAGCAGATGGGCCTTGCACCAATAACAGAGAATATGTGGGGGAAATAACCTACAGTAATAAGGTCACATTCTATGAACAACACCTCACAACCGTCACTTGTACTATTTATAACTTTAACACTGATGGCAAATGCCCGCAAAACATTGGCAAAGACCAAAGCAAAGATAGCAGGGTAGAATTAACCCTGATATAAAAATCATCCTGTTTGGCCCGCTTGCTGCTTTTCATTGCATAAAATGGCATTTGTTGATCCGAAAAACAGACCATGTATCTATGGGACAATGCTAGGATGATGATGAAGTTACACCATTGATCAAAAGAAAAACGAACATGAATATAAATTCATAAAGGTATTCAGTATTTTAATGTCATTAAAATAATTAAATACATGGAGAATATTCACATAATCAAACTTATATTTGACTTTTTGCAGTTTGGCCTCCGGCATGCTGTGCATAGGTAAATGTAGTTTAGAAAAATTGTCTCAAGATATTTAAAGTAATTTAGTTAATACTGCTATTTCTATCTTTAATCAATTTACTGTGTGGTTCATATGGATGTAGTAATTCTACCATATTATTTATATATGCACATACCTTTCAGACTACAGTCCTTAGTACATTTGCTGGAAAACAAATCCTAAAGACATAGATGTTATGAAAGGGGAGACTATAATTTGCTTGTATGAAAACTTACTTAGGATAAGAGTGCTAAAAAACATAAAATTACTTTCTTGACTTGGCAGTCACATTCAATCAAATGTCATTTATATTTTATTTTTCCTTAAAATAAGCTTACATTATTTTGTTCAACCTTAGTGGCCATGGAAACCATTGATTCTTTGTAGATAAGCCTGTAGCATTGTGCTTCTTTTCTTTTCTCAAAAAACATTCTTGTCCCATCTCAAATGTTGGTTACTGATCAATATTAAAAGTATTTTTTTTTTAAAAAAAGATACTCATATAAATTGCCCCAGACATTCCTAATCAACTGGACTACAGTTTATATCCTCCTCAGTCAACTTAGCTTTTGTTGTGTTGGTGTTGAGAACTGAAAGCCAGCACATTTGGAAGACAAGTAGATGAAGAATATTGGATTAAAAAGACATAAGCATTTTAGGTTTTTACCAGCCTTCCAGAGGAAACCAATATTAAATAACAAAATTATTTCCTGCTCCTAAATATAATTGTCCAAGATTTAAAAAAGCAGATTATCTTTGAAAAGCATAGATTCTCCTTAACATCTTGTTGCAATATGTGGTTGCAATATTACAAAGAAATAATTTTTAAAATATAGCCAAGAAGAAAAGTTATTTCCTTATACAGGCTGATGTGCAAAAATCATATTCTATGTAAGACCCCAGCTTTTGCTCATGGAGAGCACTGCTGCAGAGAGATCTCTACTTTGTATAAGCAAATAGAAAAGTGTTACTAGCAATTCTTCCGTTGATGGTAATAGATATAAAGATCCAAAAGGGGTCTTCTGTTTTCTACCATTAGTGGCATAACTAATTTTTCAACTGCAATTTTTCAGATTTCTTACATCTACTAAGAAAGTCTCTTCTTCTTCTCCCTATTTTTTCATCATTGTTACTATTATAACCACTGAGAAAAATTGCCCAAAGTCTCTGGTTTGTTGCTAATTATTATGAGTATTGGAACTAAGTTATGGGGGCATAAAGGAAAAGACATCTAAATTTTTCATTTCACTGTGCTTTTCCAAATCAGTATTGTCCATCAAACTATGTGTTGCCCCCACAAAATAAGAAGAGGCTGCATAGTCCTACTGGACAGGAAACTGAGAAACAACACAGCAATGGGACTCATCTGATATCGCTGTGCAAAATTTGGCATTGGGTGGTCATAAATTTGTAGCATAATTTGTAGCTTGTGCTTCAAATGTCATGTTCCTCTTTAAAGAATTCTAAAAATTATTTGAGGTCATTTTGATTGTAGCAGGATATTAACACAATAAAAAGATAAACTGCCTAAGAAAATTGCAATTACAAAGATTTCAGTTACCAAAGGCTAACAAGCTGAAGTCACAGGAACGGAAGAATAGCCCTTTTGAGTCGTATCAAAGTCTACCTTAACCAGCATTTTGTTTCTCACAGTGTCTAATCAGGTATCTCTGAGGTGCTTGTAAGCAGGAAGTGAAGACATAACTCCCTCCTGCTGGTCACCTGCAGTTAATATTTGGAAGCATGCTGTTCCCGATCTGGAGCTAACATTTAGTCTTCAAATATAATAGCCCTTAATAGACCTGCCCTCCATGAATTTATTCAGTCGCCTTAAAAGGCATCCAAATTAGCACCCATCACTACATTTTCGGGTGGTGAACACCACAGGTTTGTTATGTATAGTGTAAAAAATAGTATTATTTCGTATCTGACCAGGCAAAGGAAAGTTGGAAAGAAGGACAAATTGGGGGGGGGGAGAGAGAGAGAGAGAGAGAGAGAAAAGGAGGACATACTGTTAAATTTTCTTGGCATTATTTTTTTTATTGAAAAGTTTTATACAAATTTTGATACAATACAATATAAAATCCCCCCTATCTCCCCCCATACCCTCCCCCTTATTTCCCAGAGCTGATTACAGGGTTTAAAAAAAAGGAGATAAACAAATTCTAACAAAACTTATACAAAAAAAAGAGAAAACAAAACTATAATACTTTAACTCAAATACAAAATAAAAATTTCAAACAAAAACATAGTTAACAATATAAATAATTCCCATTTTAAACTTTAAGTTATTCAAAACCTAAGTAATACTTTCTAATCCCATATTTATTCTGTACAAAATTTATCCATCTTCTCCAAACCGAGATGTATCTTTCCTATGAGTGATCCTTCAAATAAGCAGAAATTTTAGCCATTTCTGCTAAATTAGAAACTTTAAGTAACCATTCTTCTACAGTAGGTAAAGAATCTTTCTTCCAATATTGTCCAAATTTTCTTGGCATTATTGACAAAAAATACAGTAAAAAAAAACTGCAAATAAAAGGTACATAGGGTTACATGCATATGAAATTACTTCTTCCAGCATTACAGAGACAGGATTTTTTTTTTTCAATTACAGGATTGTGCTTAGAGCCTGTTAGGAGCTTAAAGCCTTCAGGGTGTAACTGGTTAAGATCTTGTCAATTTCAGATAGCTGGAAGTGGAAGGGCCCTAATCAACTAATTAAACTGATAGAGAGTTTGTTTACTTCTGGTTAGCACTTACTAGAGGAGCCCTACATCATGGTAAAAGCTGTTAAGGAAGAGATATTCAAAAAATCAGACAAAATTTGATTTTAAGGCTATGCTGGACCTAGACATGAAGACAAAAAGGAAGACATGGTACTTTCTTGGTATCTGGTAACCATTAGCCAAAAAAAAAAAAAAAATACTCTCTGTTATCAGTTTTCCTTCCAAACAACTTCACTGGATCGTCTATGGTCCTAAGACTGGAGAGAGAAAGAATAGCTTCTCCCGGAGCACTTTCTTCATGCCATACATGATTTTATACACCTCAATCACATGCAACCTCAGTTGTCTTTTTGTTCATGCACAAAGAACTTTAAACAGTGTAGCCGTTTCTCACCTGGAAAGAAACCATAAAGCAAAAATGTTAAAGTAGATTGAGTGTAATGTTATGAATTGCTTCAATCCATTTACCATGAATACAGTGATTTAAATTAGTCCTTGACACGACTGATTTGTTTAGTGACTATACATCAGCTACTAGATGTGTTCATCTGTAAATTGCTGAAGATATTTACGTTCTGCATAATGGATATTGTTCAAATTATTCTTGCTATTATCCTAAAGTTAAAGGATATTTCACTTTAGCTCAAATAGCCATGTTGGGAGTTTGGGCAGTACAGATAGTCCTTGACTTACAACAGTTCATTTAGTAACCGTTCAAAGTTATAATGGCACTGAAAAAGGTAACTGATTACTATTTCTCACAAGACTGTTGCACCATTCCCATGGCCATGTGATCAAAATTTGGATGCTTGGCAACTGGAATGTATTTATGACAGTTGCCGTGTACCTCTGATCATGTCATCCCCTTTTGGATGTTTTGACAAGCAAAGTCAGTGGGGAAGCCAGATTTACTTAACAACCATGCTATTAAATTAAAAACTGCAGTGATTCAGTTAACAGTTGTGACAAGAAAGGTTGTAAAATGGGGCAAAACTCACTTAGCAACTCTCTTGCTTAGCAATGGAAATTTTGAGCTCAATTGTGCTCATAAGTCGAGGACTAACTGATGGTATTTAACATGTATATATTTCCATACACAATATCTCCTAGACAGTTTAGAGTACTTTACAAAGAATTAAACATTTCATTAAAATGCATTTACTTTTATGCATCATTTTAAGGATCTTTTTGTGTTAAATTTAGATCCTGTTTTTTTTCCTCTTCAAAATGGAAGATTGAGGTGTTTACCAAAAATAGAAAAAAAGTAGAAAACCAAATCAATAAAAATCATTATGAAATCTGGCGTGTTACAAATTTTGGTTTACACATATGCTGGGAATATAATATATACATTTCTTAATCAATGCAATGCAGCTTATATGTTCATACCAATAACCTACTATAAAGTTTACTACATCGTGTCATATAAAACCTATGATTTATCTGTGCTACCATTTAACATTCACTTGTTACATTTCAGTCATGCCCATCTCCAAGGACTCAATATGTTTTCAAAGAACAAAATCCATTTAGTGTCTGCAGTGTATAATAGTGAAGTCAGGCATATATTGTAATGCATGGCAGAATTAATTTTGAGCACGGATTGCTGTATCTCAAGGAATTTTGTTTATTTTTAGGGTTGTGAGTTATATTTTCTGGCCACTGGCAGTTCACTTAAAATGCATGTCTCTCTCCAGCCTTAAGCACTGAACTAAACATAAACAGAACATAATTCAGGCTCAGAAGGTTAAAAGAAAATACGCAAAAGCATGGGGCTGCGGGATGAATGAAATCACAACAGGGAAGTAGTGGAAGTTCAGGAAGATGAGCCTAGATTGTTTCTAGAAAATAGTTACTTCTTTTAAAGAAAAAAATTAAATCCTCCCTACTTGCAAGGAGAGTGTTGAGATCTTAAGGCAGCGGTTCTCAACCTATGGGTCGCGACCCCATTTGGGGTTGATCGACCATTTCACGGGGGTCGCCAAGCAAAGCTGTCCGCCATTTTTTCCCCTTTTCCGGCGGGTGCCTTACCTCCCTTGGGTTGGGGCAGCTGGTGGCCCAGCCGGTAGTCGGCCTGCTCCATCTCTGCCGCTTGCCAGCTACACCTCAACCGGCACAGGGGCGGCACCATGCATGTGTGGCACTCCCGGGCAGGGAAAGTCCTTGACTTACGACCGGTTGGATAGTCCTCGACTTACGACCGGTTTAGTCCTCAACTTACGACCGGTTTAGTCCTCAACTTACGACCGGTTGGGGGTCGCGGCACTGAAAAGGTTGAGAATCACTGTCTTAAGGTATCTTATCAAATCAGTTCATTGTAATGGTTGAACTTTAGAAAACTCTCAAGTGTTCAATTGCTTTTGTTGATGAGATTAGTATTTATTTAGTGTTACTGGTGATATTGCAATTCTTAAATAATTAACCTGCATCCAATATGTATGGATTTGCCTCTGTAAGCTCACTGTCCATGACTGCTTGCCGTTTAATTAGTGGAATAAATAATTTACACTCCAAAAGTGTGCATTAGATAGTACCAATAAACTTGATAGCTCTTGTTCGTTATTTGAAGAAAATTGAATGGAGAACACAATTCCCTCAGTACAAGCTACCCTGCAGAGTAAGAGGTGTGTTAGCACTATTGAATCCTGTAAGAAAGAGATGAGATTCCCAGAAGTGTTCAGTTTGTAGCCTTTGTCCCCTCCATCTTGATTTGTGTTAAAGATTTGTCTAAAATATTTGACATGAATATTTGACATGAAGGTACTTTTCTTTTTTATATTCGGAGATAGATCAAACAGACAAATATAGACATTAGTAATATAGATAAGACATTGGCAGTGATATGAAGATTAACCTTTTCTTCCTTACTTTGCTCATTATTAGAAGAATGAAAAATGAACAGATAAGCAACAATCAGCCTACTAAAAAGACCAGTTTATAAATTCTGAACTCTTTTTTAAATGATAATATTTATGATACAGAAAGAGAATGTGTTTTCTTACAGGGTATAATATTGTGTTCTGATGACAACCCCCCCCCCCCGATGCATTTTAAAGAGATGATCCACCATGTGCCAGAGGAAAATAATTTTAGAACATACCTTGCATTGGCAGAATTTCACTATGTGGGACTTTTCCAAGAGGCAACTTCATAGTCCAATAAGAGTGGGAAAAATTAAAATAACTTTATCTGCTTTTTTTATTTTTAAGCTGCTTATATATCACCCTCTACCTCATTAGTTTCAGGGTGAGAAGATTTCATTTTAAAAAAACAAGAAATATGCAAAAGAAATCACATCCAGATTATAAAATACTTAAATTTATTAAATGATAGGTATTTTAATCTAAGCCATCTGGTATAGGCTATTTTGATAGGCTATTTTAACCTAAGTCTTATAGCCATCTGGAAATTGGATGTGGCACAGAAACAGAAAAATTTTCCAGAAAGCATAGGACAGGGTGTGTATATATTAAACCTCTCTTTTCCATAATGTATTCTGAAATCCTTATGAAAATTGTTCTGTGTTGCTATTTTTATTAAAATAAGGAAATATCTGAACAACAATAGAACATTTAATGTATTATTTAGTTGCAGAAGACAAAGTGGGGTATAGAAAGAGGAATTTCACACCTGCAAGACAGGAATTCATTGTCATCTTCATACTAACCACTTTAATTTGGAATGGGAAGCAGTATGGGCAACCCAAGGCAATAGATCTAAACAACTTTTCCTAATTCTTGCTCCAAATTGGTAATAACTGGAGATAGATAAATTTGGGTTTATTGGATATAGTCTAGCTGGACAAAATGTGGTGAAAATATTATACATGACTGACAGAATTACCAAGTTCTTCGTTTACAGCTAATTGCTAATAAGTGACATCTGATGTGTTTTGAGAAAGATTTGAATATAAATAGGCTAAATATATATTTTTATTATTAATATTTTAAATCAGCATTCCTCAGGGCTGGATTGATGCAATCAGTCTCTAAACATTACATATTGAAGAATGTAGAGCTTGGGTTCTTGTTTAAGGTTTTCTGTGAAACTTACCATGTATTAAAACCAACACAACAGCTCACTGCAACCATTAGTCTATTATTTTAGCAACAACTGCATGAGAGCCCTCTTCCTCACACATAGACACATATCCAACAATAACAGCAACAACGAGAATGACTTCACCACAAACACCTTATGCTTCTGGTAGCATAAGTACATTTTACCATATATGGACCTGATTATCTAGCAACAGGTTGTTCTATTTCAAAAGAAAGCTTTAGCTAAGTGTGAGACATTTTATCAATCCATAATGGAAATATCTGTCACTCTTTGAATGTCATCATATGGTTGGTGGCCAACAGATAATGGACTGCTCAGAGTCAAGGTGACTGGCTTTGAAAGCAGACAAAACCAAAAATTATAGACCTGTCATTCTATGGGCAGGCCACAATTAGCTGTCTTATGCAACTTGGAATTTTTATTTTGCCAGTTGAATAATCACTGGCTGCAGTTTTCTCAATTTAGCAACATTTTAAAGCTTTGTTGTTGTTTTCTAAAAAGGGGATTCAAATAAAAATTCAGGGCACTCAGTAGATGGAATCATTTTCAAAACTATCCACTCCCTAGAATGTATACAAACAAATGCATCTCCTAAAAATGTATAAGCAGCTCATTTTATATTAGTCCTCTGTGATTACATTAACATTTGAATATGCATGAAGGATTGTTGCTATAAGAAAATAAATCATTTTGCTATGTAGGATGAAAGCCAGTTTAATCCCTAATAATTAATCAGACCCAAATTTACTTTACTATCAGTACACTGTGGAGAGAAGTCATGAATTTTAGATATTCCATCTTCCCCAGTAACAAGGATCATGGGACAAAAATGCTTACAATAGGAATCTTAACTATATTAATGAGTTATGAGTTGTAGTCACACGAAGATGAACTGGATACTGCGTTCTCTTTCTTGTCTCTAGCAAGCTTTTGAACAGTCAACTCAAACTGAAAGTAATCTTTTTCTCAGATGCAAATCATGCAAGCTCTTCTTAACAAGATTCATTGAATTGTAAGGGATAGAGTTACAAGAATTTCGAGAATTATTACAAGTGCTACAAGAATTATTTCTTACTGGTATTGCTTTATCTCCTTAAACTTAAGGGCAGAGGCTTTGTAATTTCTTTCTAACTGATGAATAGTTGAAGAGGCAAGTATCTTTATTGATAAGAGATATATATTTCCAAAATCCTTATGAGCCTAAGACCCAAACTTTGAAGTCTTTAACTAGGGCCTATTGTCAGCCACACAATAGAAAGATGCATCTTTGCAGTGGGAAAATTGTTCTGTTTCCTTCATTGTTTTAAACTCTATCTTTTATTCAAGTTCAAGGTGTCATACAGCAGCGGCCCACAACCTTTGCAGATTGGGGGTTAAGTTTAGGGGAACTGAGCCCCATGAGTGGCGGGCTGGCATAAGTGCATGCACAGCTCCACTCACACAAAGAGAGAAGCTTTGAGGCACTACTCACACAAGTGGAGATGCACGCACGCCAGTCTGCCATTCACATGGCAAATAGGCCATGGCCCGGTAGTGGGCCATGGCTCACCAGTTGGGGACCCCTGTCATACAGGACATAGTATTTCCTCCTCCTATTTTTCCTCACACCAAGACTCAGTGAGGCAGGTTGTTGTGCTTATTCTTGTCCATCACTGCGGAAGAATAGTGACTGGGCTGGATAACAGATTTCTCAGGGAAATTACACAAGCACAACAGGCTTGCGTAGCAAACAAAAGGGCTATCTGGAGCTGTGCAGACCAGGAGCCTCTCCAGTAATGGCCACTGCCATCAAAATCATGGACCTGACCATGCAAGAGAAACCCTGCTTCTTTTTACACATGTACTACATGTTGTACACATATACAATGTGTTAAAAATGGGCAAGGCTTTGGTCATCCACTTATGCCTGCGATTTTGAAGCCAGTGACAATCTCTATGGATGCCCTAGTAAAACATGACTAGAACCAATTATATAGAAACAATAGATCCAGCTAGATAGATCCAATAGATCTTCTGTATCATGTCCAGGATCCTGTAAAATTTGGGCTTTCACATTGAACAAATTTGTCCATTAAATGCTTTGCAGCCTTAATAATTTTTCCAAATAACTTGTTAGGGAGAGACGTTTATCTCAGTAAAGAGATCTTGAAATCTCCTAATGTATTTCAAAAAATAAGGCTTTTCAGAATTTGGTTTACTCTAAAATCCTTTGCCAAAATAGAATAATTATGTCCCATACTTATCAATATACTGGGACACTTCCCTTGTTTATTTTTTTACCAGACATTTTACTCAAGCTAACTGTTTGGCTGCTTGCTAGGTCTTTTTTTAAAAAAAAGTAGGGGGAGGGAAAGTTCTGGCGTGTTGCAAAGCATTTTTGTTTTTATGAATAGGCTGGATCCTTTCTCTGAAAATAAAAAATGATAAGTCTTTGCAGTCAGGATGAATGGGATTATTTTGAAAGAACTAAAGAGGGAGAGGGGTTAGATGGTGAATCGATGGTTTGTGATTGACCACACCCTCATACCACATTGAAACTCGGCGAGCTTTCCATGGCAACCAGTTTGTGAGAGCACTTATGACATATTGGCAAAAATCCTGGTGTGCCACAGACTCCACAGATCTAATTCCTTGGTCTAGATGCACTAACAGCTTTATAATGCTCACTAGCTTTTATTTACCAATAGTGCAAATTAATGAAACAGGTATGCACATTCCCATTTTGAAATATACTATTTCACCCCGATCCACTCCATGCTAGTTTTAAGCTTTTCTTATTACCCAGACAATAGATCTTATTGCCAGAACTCAGCTGAAATGACCATTAAAACCATAAATCTTGTTTACTTGTTAGGTCTATTAGAGTTTAAAGCCTTACTGAATTTGAGCCATGGTTTGGAAAGCATAAAATCTACTCCACTTAATATAATTTTGGCTTGCAATATAAGGGACAAAAAGGGTCTTCCATACCATAACAATAAGTAATTCTATTCTGCCCTAAGAGTCCTTGAGTTCTACAGCTGCTGTTCACTAACATTATTTTTATTACAATACAATTTCGGTTAGGTGAGTGAGGCATGGAGGTGAAGGGCATTTTCCTAACATCCTGATAGTGATGGAAAAACATAGGCAGACACTGTGAATCACATCAATGTGATTATATGGAAGGTGTGATCAGTCACAAACCATCAATTTACCATCCACTTCCACCACCACCACCACCACCCACCGCCTTTAGTCCACCAGGATAAACTCAGCTGCTCTGACCTTTTCATTCCTGGGCTGCAACCTCTTACTGTTTTTACAGTACTTTCAATGTTCATGCAATAAAAATGATGCTTTGTAATGTGCCAGATCTCTCCCCTTTGAAAAATAATTTAGTAAGCAAAATAAAGTTACAGTGAGTGGGGTGTTTAGTGAAAAACAAAGAATGTGTCTGTGGGTATATTAAGGATTATATGAATTACACTAGACTGGATGGAGGGATGGAGGGATGGATACAGTGTATTTCTCCTCTCATTCCTGCAATGGCAGCTGTACATATGCTTGTCATTTGTTTATAAAACTCTGAGTAGCCAGAAAAAAAATGAGCACCAGTCTTGTGCACCTTTAATAATTGTGAGAATTACAAGAATTGTTTGGACAACAAGCTATATTGTGCTCTTTTGTGCTCTCAAGCCACTCAAATCCTTGTAATCTGTCTTGTTGGTAACTGTAGGTAGATGTGCATTGGAAGTTGGAATAACAATGTATTTGGTCCATCTGGGGGGAAAAATTATTCTTCTTTGAATATTCACAATTGAAATACAAGCAATCCTTGTTAAACAAAGTATGTACTGAGTAACTTTGTGACCAATCCTCACATTTATGACCTTCACAGATCTGTAAAACAAAGGAAAGCAGCAGTAATATCATAAACACAGTTGTGGTTTCACTTACTGATTGCTTCCTTTAACAACCAAGTTGTCAGTCCCAACTGTGATTCCTAATGGGAACAACCTGCATCATGATATTTCTTCATATGAAACAATGTCAGTCAGAATATGCCAAATCCATCTTTGGAACATTTTCGTCCAAATCAGTGGTCGATCATGATTTAGCATTGTATTTTAGCAGTTTTCCCTTGCCTCTTTAAAAATGTTTTTAATGATTTTGGAATTTCTCAATTAAAGAAATGTCTTTCTTGTGCATGACACGGAGCACTCTTCCTAATTACTCCTTTTCCTTCTCATTCTCCTTTAGCTCTTTTACATGTCTTGGTGAACTCTGTGACCAGCAATGTCATATTTTAATAATTGTATGGCTTTCTAAGGTACATTTTAGATAAGTTGCTGACATTTGAGAACCAGCTATACATCCTGGCTTCAGTACATACATATCAAATAAGGATTTTGTTTGTTGATTCAGTATCAAGAAACTACAGCAATATTTCTGTACTCACTTCTAATTTCAGCATCTAAAGCAGGGGTCCCCAACCTGTGGGCCATGGTCCACTACTGGATCATGGCCTAATCGCCACCGGGCCACATGACTGGCCGGTGTGTGCGTGTGCACGCACATGCACAGCCTCAATTACATACACGGCCCCATTCACGTGAGTAGCACTGCAAATGTCAGGGGCACCCTAGACCCCAGTTGTACGAGCATCATTGTGGGTGCATGTGGTCCCACTTATGCGAGCCTCGTGGGTGCTCACAGTCCCACTCGGGAGCCCCATTGCAGGTGTTCATAGTCCCACTTGCACCAGCATCATTGCGGCACTTGTGGCCCTACTCACAAGAGCCTCATCAAGGGTGGGCACAGCCCCACTCATGTGAGCCTCATTGCAGGCACTTGTGGTCCCACTCACGCAAACTATGCTGCGAACATTGTGGGCGCTTGTGCCTGCACATGCACACACAAATGTGCCTGCCCCGCCCACAAAATCATTCCCTCTTTCCCAAGTCCCCTCCCACTGAAGGGCCGCCAACCTGAAAAGGTTGGGGTATTCTGATCTAAAGGAGACTATTTAGAGATCCATGTTACAGTGCTGCAGTTTGTATTCAGCTCTGTTACTTCTTAAGCTTTCCAAATGAAGTTTCTTCTGACACCAACATTTTGGAATTCATTTCATCTTTCATCAATTATTGTTAGTATTTAAACATGGGTTGGTGTTTTCAGGCGTTGGTATTGATGTTTAATGCAGGTCAGCATCTTGATTTTAAATATCGATGTCCATTAATTGCATAGGGGTTAATCTCTGTTATGTAGATCAGGAGTACCCAACTCCCAGTCCGTGCCCTGGTACCAGGCTGCAGCCCATTGGGAACCAGCCCACACAAGCAGCAGGTGAGCACATGAGTGCACGAAGCTGCATTTGTGCAAGTGGCACATGTGTCATTTCCTCCCCCCACTTCCGCGATCACCACCTCCAGTCTACGGAGCTGGAAAAGTTGGGGACCACTGATGTAGACCATGTTTCACAAATAGAAAACAACCTATTATACCAAGCCAGTAAAACAAAAATTACAGATTTTTCTCAGTGGTATTTCCTAAACTATGAAATTCTCTTCCTATTGCCTTGTGCCTTCTGTCTTTGTAATTAGCATCCATGAACAGCTTCTCATGGTAATTATTCTTAGCCTTCCCTCTTGATGGCACATCATTTTGTGAGGCATATCTCTAAAACTCAACATGTTTTAAGTAAATGAATTAAATAGCCAAGGAATATCTTAGAGCACTGAGAGTTAATTCTAACACCCTTAGTATATTACTCAACAATACTAGTAATTTATCAATGTGCCACAGTTAATTTTACTGTCTTCACATTGTCATCCCAGACTTCCTATTCCTGGTTGTACCATTAGTACTGTGCATCTACAAAAATAAAAGAATGCAGCTGCTGTCTAGTATTGTATCACTAGTCTTCCCAAATGCGTGAAAAGAGCAAACAGCGGGGAAGAGAAAGAATATGACTGTATTTCAATTGAAGGTTTCATTCCACAGTGAAAGTGTAAATACTATACATATAGCTAAAGAGCACAACTACAGTTTCACAGTAGTATTATACTTGCATTTATCACTTAATATACAGTACTGGCCAAAAAAAAAAGATGATTCAGGGAGAGGGGGAGGGAGAGAGGCATGTATTTCAAATGCATCACTGTGTATTTATTATCCAGTTTTGCACATAGTTCATCTCCTGTTGAGATCACAAGCTGATGATAATGCAATATTCAGAATTCAGTGCTTCTGTACACAGCTTGGCCTTCCAGCAGAATAAATAATTAAGCCATTTCTAAGATATGAATGCATGCCGACATGTGTTCTTGTTGATAAAAACCCTGCCTCATAAAAAAGAAGGAACAGATTATGCAAATGCATTCTTAAGAAGCAACTTTTATTTCCTTTCACCCAGCTTTTTTAGGAATTGGCTTGTTCATACCTCAAACTAAACCATAAACTGTAGCTGGCCTCATGTATATTAAGTCAACCAAGTCAAACCAAGCAAACCAGATTAGGATTTAGTATAAAGTTGTGTGCCTGGGCACAGAAAGAAAAATACTAATAATCCAGACTTTATGTTTAATGGGACAGTAGCAGTGCACTTCAGAATTACATTTGTTTTTTGGCAATATGGAATACACTCTAAAAGGCTATATAAATCAGTCCTTACATTTAGGAAGTTCATTTTTACACAGACTTGGCAAAGTAATGTAAATCTGTTTTCCTTCATTTTGCTGTGCATTTTGCAGGAAGTAAGGTTTGCTGTGGCTGTTGTTTCTTTTGTCTAAAAATCTATCATATTGACCACAGTTTAAATAACGCGGTTATCATTTTCACACGCATATCGTTTGTCATAATGATTGGATTCACACATTGCACTAAATTGGTTTGTCTTTGGTTTAATGTGCTGAATAGCTCCAATCCATGTAATATCTAATTCAGGATTTATGCACAAATCTAGCTATTAAGTGGAGCTATGAAGACCATGTTGAATGCTGATCTGGACATTTCTCTAAATGTCAATATGATCCCTACTTTCTTAATAGGGAGTTCAATCTATTATGACAAGGTTGGCAGGGCCTGCTTCCAGCACCAAACATATACTAAACATGAAAAGTCATGTGTATACTTTTCCATAAGAGTACCAGAGTCAAGAACAGAAAACAAATTATTGGCTGATAGAGAGAAGAATACCAAAACAATCCAAAATCTGTTAGTTGGCCTAACCTATTTTGGCTAGGCCAACTAACATTTTATAGAATAATTCACAAGCTTCAGAATTCCCAAGAACATTTTATGAGACCATGGATAAAAATTTGGTTAAAAGGGTAAGGGAGAAAAGCGGAGAGAGTATTATGTCTGCACCAGATTACAATTTCAGAGTATGAGAGAAGTTTGAGACATGTAAATTGGGACTTGTCAGATACACAATCACAATAAGGTTGCACCAAGAATTTGTTCAAAGCTTGTGAGAAAAAAAAAGCTAACTAAAAAAAAAGCGCTAATATATAACTGTTAGTCTTCCAACACAAAATTCATTTCAAAGAAATTATTTTTAACCACAGCAAGATATCCCCCATTTCCACTCCTTGATAGGGGAAAGCAGTTAAGTGATCAACTAGAACAGATAGTCCATGAAGTTAAATCATGTGGTCCATGTCATGCCATGATTAACACATTAACACATGGAAGTATGCAGCCACAATACTCAGTGAGAACACGCCCCATTGAAATATGGCTATGCGAAATGTTTAATATATAATAAAATCAAAATATATAGCAAAGAGATAGAAATCTTTGTCAAAGCTGTCACACATAGTTGCATCTATAATGATATTTTTTGCAGGTGTTTGAATGCTTTAGTAAGAGTTCCCGACTTTCAACATTATAAGAAAACAAAACGGAATAATCCTCTTTATTTCCTCAGTATATTGTTATTGAAAGAATGCAACATAACATTCTTTAAAGCTCTCAGGCACAATAGGTTGTATATCAAAATGCCTATGCATGAGGTAATCCTGGCACCTTCAGATTTTAAATTGGAAGCATAATGGATATTAATTATTATATCTGGTAATTTTCTTATTCCTATATTCCTGAAAATTGGAGGTTTCACAAAATATACTTTTTAAGAAAAGAATGTAGGTTGCCTCATATTTTACTCAGATCCCCACATTAATTTTCTGATTATGTTCCCAGAGCAGATATGTGTGCATCCTGATAATTCCAAGTTTTCATTAGTTTTGCCATATTGTGTTTTTTTCCTGCGTTGCCACACTTGAAATGCAACCTCAAGCCATGCATGCTGACAGAGTCTATTAGCATGAATGCTGTTCCCTTATCTTGGGCTCTCCGTCTTTCTTTCCCTCCTCCCCCTCCCCACTTTTCTTTTCTGATGGTTCACTGACATAGTTGACAAGGCTGACACCGCCAATCAGCTTCTACTCAGCAAGGTCACTGTTCAGACTTGACTCATGATTGGCTGCTGTGCTTCAGTGTGTTATTACTGTCTGAATTGATCGGAGGCAGGGGTGGTCTCCAATCAAACAGAGAAAAGGTCCTGGAGAAGGTAATTAAATCCTGTCAGAGTCTATTATCGGTTCCAGGGCCGTGACTCTGGCATTGAATGCAGATGATCTGAAGCTCTATTCTTATAGAAATTCAAGAGGGCTTCTGGCACAGATCAGTTAGACATAAAGGAAACAGCAGGCTTTTTGCAAACAATGCAGGTTTTATTATAACCTTTCTACACAGCCTTTCACCCCCTCATTCTCCTTCCTTCTTATTCTGGCTATCCCTGAATGCATTTCCCCCCTTTTTTTTCTTCACATTCTAATTACGTTCCTGACAGGGTTTTCTTACCAGGATATACATTTGTCTAAATTACAGAAGACAATGCCTTTCTCAAAATATTAGCCCCAGCAAGTGCCCTTCCTGAAGTCAGAATGGCCCCGAGCTTTCCTTGCTGTTGCTTCTGTTTTGAATCTCGTGAAGCCTCAAAGGAAGACCAACCAATAATTTGTAAGCTGCGGCTTTCATGAGAAGGAAGCCACACTGAAATCAAAGGTATGCATGTGTTAAGGCAACCCAAAGAACAGAATTGTATTCTTATTCTGTCCTCACATATTATTTTTCAACTAACAAGTGTAGTAGAAGGTCAAGATCAACTGCAATCCTGTATTTGCAGTACTGCACCCAATGTATTTACGGAATAAACATGCTTCACATTGTTCCATCACAGGTGGGATTAAAAAGAAGAATGAGATATACTTGTTTTATCTTTTTTGATAAAGCAGCGTATCTAATCGTTTTTGCTAGTAATAATGAAATTGTTCCATCAAAGTTCATTCTTTTACATTTGACATTGGCACTGATTATAACTATTTCCAAAGGGACAGCCATGTTCGTCTATTTCAATAAAAGCAATATCTATATATAGATATAGATATATTTATTTGTGGCATCTTTAAAGCTTTATAAATTACAATTTTAAACATTTTCTCAGTGGTGAGCATTAGTCCATCAGAAAGTTAAAACATGCTATAAATTCATTAAAATCAATTTGGTTAACTGTCATGATTTTGATTATGTGCTAAGTGTTGACATTTAGAAACTATATAGATATTCTCCCTAACAATCCATGGCTGAACCTGGTTTTCCAAGTCTTCCAATGTATACTCATCACCACAATAGCAGTCACCTTGCTGCTGGTCATCCTGTTCTCTTTCCTTCCATTTTTCCCAGCATTAAAGTCTTCTCCAGACTGCTATGTCTTTGCAGAATGTGTTCTAAGTTGGATCATTTGAGTCTGGCCATATGTGCTAAAAATGACAACTCTGGGTTGATTTGTTTGATGATTCAGTTGTTTTCTTGTCTGTCCACAGTATTCTCAGGAGCCTTCTCCAACCCTAAGCTATCCATTAGAAAGCCAATAGTGGATAAGGCATCAGGCTAGAAACTAGGAAACTAGGCTGGGAGTTTTAGTCCTGCCTTAGGCACAAAGTTATCTGGGTGACCTTGGGCCAATCACACTTGGAACTAGGAAGTAGGCAACAGCAAACCACTAGTAAAAAAAATATTGCCAAGAAAGCTGCAGGGACTTGAAAAAAAGCTTTTCACTATTGTAGCATCTAGGTATGGCCATTTAATGTGAATAAATATTCCTGGAATCTTTGGGTTTGTGGCTGTGAAAAGGAAGGAACAAATTATTAAGTTGTGTGATCTCTAGACTTTACTAAAGTCTGTTTAATAACAGACTTTACTAGAGATCTGTTTAATAACAGAACTGGGGCATTAACCACTTTCCACCCAACCTCACCCCAAATTAACTCCATTACTCTGACTACTCCATACATCTGATGAAGTCACCTGTAGCTCATGAAAGTTTATAACATTTAATAAAATTTCTTAGTCTGAAAAGGTACTACCAGAATTCTGATTTTGCGCTATCATAAACTAACACAGTTCTCTTCCTACATTATTTCAATAAAAGAGGAACCTTATTTTTACTATCAGCAAAGGAGAGAATAATTTGTCCTTTAGTTCAAGGGTCCCCAACTCCAGGACGTGGACCGGCACCAAGCTGTGGCATGCCAGAAACTGGGCTGCCCAAACAAGTGAAACCCCATCTGTGGAATGCAGGCAGCACACAAAACCACGCCCCCTCTGGTCCGTGGAAAAACCTCTCTCCACAGAACCAGTCCCTGGTACCAAAAGGTTGGGGTTGATCATGTGCTGTAGATGAAGGGAGATTTGAGATCTTCTAAAACCCAATGTCATAGATGCTAACAGTGTGCATGTGTAAATAAAACTTGAGTGCATGTGTAAATAAAATTCCATCTCAAAAACTCCACAAAAACTCCACACACACAAACACACTATATATGTGATTTCTTGCATTCTCTCTCTCTCTTTTTTTTTTTTTTGAGTGGAACTAAAGGGTTTCAGCCTTGTAATCCAATATTCCTCTTTAGATATAACTAAAAATCACTGGGTAAAAGAATTCCAACATTAGTTACGTGTTTGGGGAGGAAATCAAAGTGTTTCTTTCCTTTTTTCTCTGCATAACATTCTGTTAATAGTTTAGTCCATAAAACAGAATAAAATTTAAAATGAAAATGTTGAAACTAGTTATAATCAAAAGCCAGAAGTCTCTTTTATGTTTTATACATGAATGAAGAAAATAAGCAAAACATTGATTTTAATAAACCTAATAAACAAAAGTTTAATTACAATTTAAAAGCAAAACAGATTTTTCTCATCTTATATATTTCAGCAACCCAATTCTCCACATACACCCCTTTTATGGCTTTCACCTATCAAATTTCTTTAGACAGCTAAACAATGCTTCATTTCATTACAGTTCTCTTATCTGGAGTCAAAGCTTCATTATATTTTCAAAGAAAGGAAAATAAAGAATGATTTTCTGACAGACAGGTATCATTTTTAAGAGATCTCTTGCAGATATGTTGGTAAACATTCCAGCTGTGTTTGAAGGTAATATCTACTTCTGATTGTTTTGTTTTGATTGCTTTGTAACAAGTCCCATTGCAACTTTTGCTTCATGTCTCTTATTCACCCATTTGACAATAATAACAAAACAGCACTTTCAGGGGGAAAAATGGTAAATTGAAGATCCCTCCACTAAAAGGAGAGCCAACAAACAGCAGAAATGAAGACCCAGCAAGTAGACTAGAAAAGACTTAAAATCACCAAGTGCTCCAGTCAGTTGTTCCTCACCAGACGACTGCAAGGCAGGAGACCCTAATACTGTACATTAGTCCCTGGTGGGTTTAGAACTCAGGGAGAGAAAGGAACAAACATCTTGCTCAAATCCCAATCAGCATCTTTTAAAACAGTGGTTCTCAACCTGTGGGTCGGGACCCCATTTAGGGTCGAATGACCATTTCACGGGGGTTGCCAAACAACGCAGTCCTCCATTTTTTCCCCCTTTTCCTTAGCTGTGCTACTCCTTTTTATTCTATTGGCTTTTGAAAGCCAATAGAATAGACTCTCTTGAATAGAGTCTAATTCTATTGGCTTTCAAAAGCCAATAGGAATTGTCCAGGCTGTCTCTGCCTGCTGAGCCTGCCAAAAGTCCCATTCTGCAAACGGTGCTGCACCAGTTGAGTAGTCCTCAACTTACGACCGGTTGAGTAGTCCTCGACTTACGACCGGTTGGGGGTCACGGCATTAAAAAGGTTGATAACCACTGTTTTAAAAGGACCCTGGGTTTGCATACTTCCTTTCTAATCAATTCTGCACATTGCTTGTTAATTGCTCTTCAGCTATTAGGAACATTTGGATCAAAAAGTTTTACAGCACCAGGTGAATTTTCTTCAATTCGGCATAGTATTAGGTTGTTTGCAGGATTATCTTTCCTCCATTGTTTTTCTTTGATTTCCCCCAGATCTAACAGGGCATGTTCTGGATCCCTTCTTTTAACAATGTCACCTTGTTGAGGTGGGAGCTCAACAAGGAGCTATGACTTTTCTGTGGCAGTGCCTGCCTTGTAAAATAGTATCTCCCCAGAGTCCAAATGGCCCCAACCCATTGGCCTTTTATAAGGCTCTGAAGGTTTGGCTGCTACCCCAGGCATTTGGGACAGTAGGTTAGGTTAGCCTTGTTGATGTTAATATGTTTTTATGATTGGAAAATATCATTTATGTGGGGTGGCATGGTTTATTCTTTTAACTATATTGACCTAGCTCGATATAGTGAGATATCAGGCTACAAACCAGGAGACTATGAGTTCTAATCCTATTTTAGGAATAAAGCCAGCTGGGTGGTCCTGGGCCGGTCACTTTATCTCAACCCTAGGAAGGACGCCATGGCAAACAACTTATAAAAAACTTTGCCAAGAAAACTGCAGGGACTAGTCCAGACAGTGTCTAAAAGTTAGACAGACTAAATGCTGCCCAGAATCACTATTCCAGAATCACTATTGTAAGATGGGAGGCCATATAAATTATTTAAATAAACAAAGCAGCAGTAAACTAATTTTAGTCTGATGGTCCCATCCAAATCTAAACATGCTTAATAAAATAATAATAATAATGGTTGTTGTTGTTGTTGTTATGGATCATCACACAGTCAGCCAGATGTTCAGACTGGATTTGGCATTTTGTCTACCTATCGAGTCCTTACCCAGGACCTGGGATTATGTTGGAAGAGACCTTGGAAGTTATCTAGTCCAACCCCCAGCTCAGGCAGTAAACCCTATACCATTTCAGACAAATGGCTGTCCATTCTCTTCTTAAAAACTTCCAGTGCTGGAGCATTCACAGCTTCTGGAGGCAGGTTGTTCCACTGATTAATTGTTTAATTGTCAAGAAATTTCTCCTTAGTTCTAGGTTGCTTCTCTCTTTGGTTAGTTTCCATCTGTTGCTTCTTGTCCTGTCTTCAGGTGCTTTGGAGAATAGCTTGACTCCCTTTTCTTTGTGGCAACCCTTGAGGTATTAGAACACTGCTATCATGTCCCCCCTTGTCCTTCTCTTCATTAAACTAGACATACCCAATTCCAGCAACCGCTCCTTATATGTTTTGGCCTCCAGTCCCTTAATCATCTTTGTTGCTCTTCTCTATACCCTTTCTAGAGTCTCAACATCTTTTTTTACATCTTTTATACCCTGAAGGCTGAGAGAGAACCATCTTCATAACTTTTCAAAATGTAAACAACGAAGAAACCATCATGGTTGGCGTGGGGAGGTGAGGAACCTGCCCCCAAATGAGAGGTCTGCTATTGAAAAGACTTGCTTCTGTACCCCTCTATAAAATTTTAGGAGTAGCACACTTGCAGTGGAAGTGCAAATTCACTTGGAAAAGATTATCTCAAATGTAACCAGGACCATATATGCTGTGTTGCAGGTTTGCTTATCTTTCTGCACCCTCTTATTTCCTTCAAAAAAATAAACCCTTTATTCTTTCACTGGATTTCTTTGGACATGTTGGTGTTAATCTAAGGACTCATAATCCAACATTATAGGTCAAGAAGTCTTATGCAGCATATTACTGATGCAAAATTTTAAGAGCCTTTGTTTACAAGGTTTGTGGAATATTGGGGAAAATGGCATCCATTTAATTCTTGGAAATTCCTTAAATCCACTCCCTAAATAGACTCTGGAACTAGGCACCATTAGACTGTAGCCCTTAATATGCCAGGCAAAGCCTGGAGTGTTCCTTGAACTGATACAAATTGTGCATATCTGTTATTAGAGCATAGTTACTTTTCAAGTCTAAGAAGTGCAACCTGATACACCAGGAGTAGATAGCAACAAAGATAATCAGGAGACTGGAGGTTAAAACATATAAGGAACGGTTGCTGGAATTCGGAATGTCTAGTCTAATGAAGTGAAGGACGAGGGAGGACATGATAGCAGTGTTCCAATATCTCAGGGGCTGCCACAAAGAAGAGGGAGTCAAGCTATTTTCCAAAGCGTCTGAAGGCAGGACAAGAAGCAACAGGTGGAAACTAATCAAACAGAGAAGCAACCTAGAACTAAGGAGAAATTTCCTGGTATTTAGAACAACCAGTGGAACAGCCTGCCTCCAGAAGTTGTGAATGCTACAACACTGGAAGTTTTTAAGAAGAGACTGGACAGCCATTTGTCAAAGCAGGGGGTTGGACTAGATGACCTCCAAGGTCCCTTCCAACTTTATTGTTGTTGTTGTTGTTGTTGTTGTTTTGAGAGGAGATGGCAGGTTTTCCTCACAAAATAGCATAGAATGCTTTCACCCAATAGCAACTAAGGTGAGCATGATAAAAGTCATACCTGTTTACCAAAAGGCAAAATAATCACATTCTTCCTGCTCTGTTTTTTAGTTCCCAGAATGCTCACCAATTTGCCCTTGTATTTTTTTCTGGATAGATAGCACTAAAACTAATTCTTGTTTAATGACCACATTTGGGGCTAGAATTTGGTCATTAAATAAAGTGGTCACTGAGTGAAACCACAACTGCTTTGTAATCTTATTTCAGCTTTCCTTTTCTTTATGAACCCGCAAAGATCTAATCTGGATTAGTTGCTTTTTCATCACTTTAAAAGTAGGTTGCTAAGGAAGGCAGTTGCTAAGTGAAAACTACTAGGATGAAGGCACCCACCATTTTTATTTTCTAAGAGTATCTATTGGTCTTCTGTCAAGATATATTTCTGGACATTAGAATGATCTTACAGATTGGTGTTTTACTTTGTATCATGCCAAACCTTTAAATAGAAGTCAGGTGAGGTAGACATCCAGAAAGTGCAAAAGAAGATGTCATTTTGGGGAAAATAGATGCTTCTAGTCACCTGTAATAGATTTACCCAAAGATTTCTTGATATTAGTAGCAGGCTTCAGTCTTACACATTTGTCTATACACAGTCCTTTACACATCTAGAGGTATCTGTTCTATAGAGTTTTAAGTTTGTTTGTACTATCATTCTTTTCATACCAGGTTTTCTCCTTAAGCACTCCTCCACCTCAAATTCTATATGTCTACAGTAGACTTTTCTGCTGAAATTTCTTAAGCACTTGTCCCAGAGCCATCAAGATAAATTTGATAAAGCCACCTGAAGCAAGAAAAGGAGAGAGATGTATGAGAGATAATAACATAGCCTGTTTTAGCTTTTATAGATACTGTAGATGAAGCAAGTAAAGTGGAATGGGATAAATTCACTCAAGGATAAGGAGGGGAAAAACATTGGAAATAAAATGGCTTTTAAAAAGAGAGGGCAATGTGCTTTGCTGGGCAAAGCCTGTATTTAATGAGGGGACTGACATAGGTCGGCTCACATTGCTATTTTCACATTGCTATCCTCTTGAATCTGAATCCATGGCACATTTTGACTCATATATACCATCAATTCCCCACTATTACCAAAATAAGACTGTTGTGGGCCTGAGGCAAGATGGTAAGAGACAATAGTATATTAAACATTTGTGTGAAGGTTCATTTACTCTGTGACCACTCAAGGCACAGGTCAGTCAAGACATGAGAAAATCTAATATAGCAAATCCTAAATTAACTATGTAGGCATCAGCTAGGAATTCTTCTCACTCCTGGCAACACTAGGCAGCTCATGATAGCAGCAAGATACCTGCTGTCAAACAGAATAAGATGCCTGCAAAAGGCCTGAATCAGCTCTTGGGTGGTAAGAAGCAGAGAGATGTTAGGCATCCAATATGATGCATGCTTTGGTGGAGATCAGCACCCTTCAGCATAGTACAGGGGACCAGCACCAAAATAATCCCAATTGATACTGAGGTGCAAACCAGTACATTTATTGACAAAATACCATAAGATTGCTGTAGTTTCAATGGCGTGTGAAGGATAGACAGGTGCTAACCAATACCGGGTCAAGTTTTACCTACCCTGAAATCTCATTCCCTAGAACATGGATGTCAAACTCACCATGTCACATGATGTGTTGTGATGTATTGCAACTTTTTTCCCATCACCAGAACTGGGGTGGGCATGATGCAACCGGCCCATGGGCCGGTAGTTTGACACCCTGCCCTGGAATGTCCCTTCAGGGTAAAAATTAACTACTTGTTGTTCAAGCAGATGCTTAAACATGAGATGGTCAATCATGACATGGGAAGGCATTCATCCATGTGTTTCCTTAACCCAGGAACTATAAATCATAGCAGATGTAGTTTCATTGTTTGTGATGAACTTCTTAAGTGCAGAGGGAGATATTCTAAACTGACTCTTTTATTAGAAATGTCCCTGGGTGAATGCCAGGAGAGTGGGCTATAGCCTGATCTATACTGGAATGTATAATGGCTGAAATTCATTTGCGGTTGCCAACCTCTGATACTAAGCATAAGGGGGATGGTTGTGTATACTTACAGTCTGCCCTGTAGAAGTAAATGTCAATCATGGAAGTGGCCCCAGAATATGCACATGTGGGAAAGTTAGGCTACAGCAGGGAAGATTGAATTGGGCAGTCTAGCAGACATTCTTCATGTACGATCAGCAGCTACTGCCCAGATCCCATTTTTGGCACAGATTCTCCAAATGTGTCAATCTTAATTTGGGGCTATGTGCTGGGCATATGATAGGAAGAAGAGCAAAGTTGTCTATGGCTCATCCAGCAGTGCAGAAGACTCCATTCTGTGCTACATCAACAGGAATGGGTTTGTGCTAGTTTTGAGCAACCAATGCCAAGATGTGTACAGATCTTGCAGTGGTAGGTAGCAATACAACTCTTGATCCCAAGCATATCTAAGCATGAAGACATGTTCCAAGACTACTGACATAGTGTCAGCAATTACTAATACCTAGTTGCTGAGTTGTGGATGAACTTTTCCTTAAGCTGAACATCTTGTTGCTGAATTTCCTTGATATGCCCAGAAGGAATGCTGAAGACTAGTATCTTACCTCATTCTCCAGATCACTGGCAGCAATTTTCCCATTTTCTAGATATAGCAATATTAAGAGTGAATGCTATTCCTAAGATACCAAATCAATTAACTTATATTTGAAGTCATTTGTTCATTAAAGCAAATCATTCAAGAATGAATCTCTGGTTCACATCACCTGAAGAACACACACTAGATAATATATCCATGGTTCTCTCATCTGCAAACAGTACAACTGAGAGAGGCTCACATAGGTAGAGATTCCTCATACGTTGAGCCCTCCACCATCCCTTCCATGGATCCCTACTCTTCTGCAACCTCACTGTCATGACCACCATGTCTCAAATAGACAATGATCACAATGTTGAGTTGGGCTGGGGTTTGAGGCCACATGCACTTAACACCATACTCACATGCAACACAGAAGTGATGTTCTAGCCAGCAGGGAACCACACCACAGTGTGAGAGAGAGAGGACTATCCTCAACTCATAATACTATTGCCTATTGGCCGAAAAGAAATTACTGCTATTTTTGCAAGGATTCACTTGTGAAGATTTCATGTGGCTGAAATAATATCGATGGACCTCTCAAAAACCTCAGGTGGAATGCTGGAGTTAATATTAGTGATGTTTGTGTATGCATACGCAGTACTGTGTTTGTTCATAAACGTGAAGTAAATACAAAAGTACATAATGGTTTAGATGGTTTGTTGCTTGAGTGTGTGGATGTACAATGTATCTGTACTCAGATACTCTTTGTTAATGTTGATGTCAGCTTCCTCCCTCAATTCCTCTCAGTTTTCTTAATCTCCTCTTTCTGCCAGGCAGAAACTGTAATTCTTTCTTTGTTTTTGGCACGCAAAAAAGAAAAGGAAAAAAGTACATCTGCAATGCAGATGAACTTTAAAATTTTGAGGTGGAAGGAAAATGCCATGTTCCTGAATGTCTGCAATGATAGATTTAGGCTTAGACAACATAGATTTAGAAGTGGATTATTTAAAACATTTTTTACTTGCCACTTAATGGACTGATAGGAATTAATGTAATATTTTCTGCCAGAATATCCTTCTGCCCTGGAGAATGTAATAGATTTGAAAGGGTTATGGCTTATGTAAGAGAACAAAAACAAAGAACCAGCCTAGTACTAATCTCTGTCCTCGTATTTCTTTCAATTATAATACCTATGTCCCTGGGGGAAATCATTTCTGGAGTGTCAGTTCAAGGAAGGCTAGAACCAAGACTATCTAATCAGGGCTGGAAAAAATCTGTAGAACCACTAGATGATAATAGATGAAGATGTTTAGTATTACTTTGTTGCCTTCTACTGTTTATCTGGAGTTTTGCAGCCCAAGAGACTTCTGAATCCTTAACCAAATTGCTCTGGATGTTCTTACAACTCGACTGGGGAAATGTGGTGGGATACAAGGTCTTAAGGGAATCTAGCCATCTATAGGTGTCCATTCTGCTACAAGCTAATATAGCTGAATAAAACTCTAAATCCTTTTTATTCATCGATTTAACACCCTGGCCTGTATTTGATCAGCAAGAAACAACTTTTCATTAAAGCACTAGAAAGATTGTTTACCAGATAGTTTCTCCCCTTCTGTGCTGCCCCACTCCCCTCTCACACACGCACATACAGCAAGAGTTCTACAGGTGCACCCCTGTTGTACAGGTTCAGATTCCTAACTCAGCACGGTAAGAGTCAGTGGGTAACCAAGTCCAATGGGCACACACAAAGTCCAGGAGAGCAGTCCATGAGTCAAACGGGTCAGGATACACAGCACGACCAAAAAAGGGATGGAAGTGTGACGTTGCTCCACCAACACTCATCCTTGGAGTAGGATTAAGTAGGTGATGCCAGTGCAGCCCTTCACAAGCAGTGAGGTTGCTTCCTCGAGAGTAGTCTAGTTGACCGACATTGTGCCTATCTCCTCTTTGGTCTACATATCCTTGGATCAGGAGGAGATGTGGACTCCACCTCTTCGTCATTGCTAACCAGCGGCAACTGCTCCCAGTCCTCACCTGGAGCCGTCTGACCAACTTGCTGCAACTGCAGCTTGCCTTGCTCAGCCTCAGCCTATCGCTTGTCCAATCAACTGAGGCTGCAATTTCAGGCTAGCATTCTCCAAGACTTGATCCAGACCATCAAATGGCTGTGCTCTTTCCTTTGCTGACTCAAACTCATCCTCCTCTTCCAAACTCGCATCCGGAGAGAGGTCCTGGGGCAGATCCATGACACCTTATTTTATATTCCTTTTAAAGCAGGGGTCCCCAACCCCCAGTCTGCAGCCCGTTACTGGTTTGCAGCCCATTGGGAACCAGGTCGTACAAGCAGTGGATAAGCACATGAGCGTGCAAAGCTCCATTTGTGCAAGTGGTGGGTGCATGTGTGACAGTATCTCCTCTCCTCCTCCTGCACGTGCCACCATCACTGCTGCTGGTCCAAGGAGCTGGAAAGATTTTAAAATCTGGAAGAGAGATAGAATATCTCATCCTTCAAGTGGTTTTGCCTTTGCTTTCTCATGTTAATTGTATTATAAAACCTCTGGTACTTTGCCTGTCTGGGAAATGTATACTCTTTGCTATCAGATCCAGTTGGGTTGTAGAATCATCATACATTCCTAGCATTCATTGCATTGCTCTGGACACTAACTCAGCTTGCTTACATTGCTATGCAGAAGCTGCACTGTGTGTCCTTTTTATCTTTTCCCTCAAAAAGTGCTGCTTATGATCTGTCAGGGCTACCACAGGCATTTTTCAGCACAGTGTCAGTTTTTCTGACGTTCACTTCCTGACATCCTGCTATTCCTCAGTAATGTTACCTTTCTGCAGATAGTGCTTTCTGTAAGCAGAGCCTGATTGAGAGAGAGGTAGCAATGGCCACAGAGCTTGTGTGAGAGAGTCACAGATAGAAACTGTTTCTTTTAACTTCATTCTCTTTGAAATATTATCTTTATAGATGGTGAGATTTGCATTTTTGAGAATGAGCTCAATTTCACATTAGCAAACTGCCCTGGCTTCAAAGTAACTTCAGAGCAGCTTCTTGCCAACAAATATTTCTGTTTTTAACTTCCAAAATCCAGTTTTGTATTTTTATCTGAACCTTTAAAAATGCCCCTCTTTTATTGTTGTTAGTGCAGTGCTGAACATATTAAAGGGAGGGTCCGTATCCAGTCCTCTGCTCTGTTTTAGAACCTGGAGAATTTGTTTTTATTTCCTCCTGAAACCCAATGTAATTTTTTTCTGAAAATACTTTAAAAAAAATTGCATGTCCTCTACTAAGCAACTTCCTAAATCTCTTCCAACTGTGATATGCCATAAAGCTTACACCTTAAATGTTTGTGGAAAAGATCACAATCACGTTACTTATTTAGTAGATTTATTTTCCATTTTCATATTTTTATCAATGGCTTGCTTGAGCCAGTATCCAAATTTTTATTTAACCCCCCCCCCACAGATGCCCTATGATTCCCTATGATTTAGTTAGTCCTAAGCACAAATTTAACTAAGGTTTCTCAGATACAAATACTGTAGAAACTCTTGCCTCAGTACCATTCAGTTCTTCCATCTAAACACAGGATTTTGGTCCGGGAAGCATAAGGAATTTTTAAAGCTTATATTAAATTAAGCATCCTTGATTTACTCTATAGTGTAGTCTTAATTCATTTTCAGCTTCCCTAATGAAATCTTCTATATTGTCTTCTCTCTTTTAAAGTCAGAAGAACCGAATAAGCGGTAAAGATAGATGTCATGTTTTTATGTTTTTCTATTTATGGAGCATTAAACAGACCTTTGTAAAAAAGAATACCTCAGCTAGATTTTTTTATAGATTAATAATGCAATCCTATGCATATAGACAAAGACGTAAGTGCCACTGAATTCACTGAAATTGTTGTACTAATTTTTTTAAAAAAAACCTTAATCCTAAAGCTTTCCCCATTGCACCTGCCTCCAATAACACAATTTGTTCTCATGTCCCATGACAGTGCTATTCCAATGCCCAGCACGTGTGTGAATAGTTTAGGTTACCTTTGGCTGTGTTAAAGTATTATATTTCTCCTCTATCCAAACACATCCTTAAAATCTGTAATTCTTGCTATACTTTGCCATTCATTATTTAGACCAGTGGTGGCGAACCTATGGCACGTGTGCCAGAGGCGACACTCAGAGCCTTCTCTGTGGGCATGCACACCATCGCCCCAGCCCCGCCTCCCCTCACCAGCAACCCCCCCAGAGAGAGTCGACCCCTGGCACAGCCTACACAGAGCAGCACAGCCAAGCACATGGCAGCTGGGACAAGACACCGCCCTCGCACTCCATCGCGCACAGATGATACTGTTGGGCACGGGCAGAGGGCGTGGCTTCCATGGCACTGCAGGGCCAGCTGGCGATCTGCGGCAGGCCGTGGAGGTGGTGAGTGGACCTGTGGGTGGGCGGAGTGGCGGCAGAAGGGGCCAGGTGGGCAGAGCAGGAGTGGGTCGGGTTTTGGGCACTCAGTCTCTAAAAGGTTCGCCATCACTGATTTAGACCAGTAACCAGTAGTAGTGGGATCAGAGCAGTACTTAAAGTGTTTGCTTTAATTGTTAAGGATAACAAGTGCAAATGCTTTAGTAGTGCAAGAGTGAAATTATTGAATCATTATCATCCTTCACTATTGCCTCCTGAACAGAAAACAATGAAATCTGGAGGACAATAGTTGTTGCCCAAATAAGAAAGAGAAATCCTTAAAAAGGATGCTGCTGATGATTTGGTTCCTTTTGATTCTGATCATGTTGTAAAAAGAGGTGCACAAAAAAGACGCTAGAAATGGTATAGTTTTGCAGTCAGACCAACTGTGCAACATTGTGATCAGTGGCTGTTTAACATGGCAACTACTGACATGTAAAAAGGTGCAGTGGGATAACAAAGCCAGAAGAATCAAGCATGGTGCATATGTGTCCATGGGCTTATTATACACATGCAGGAAACATAGGACAACAGCAATATTTGGCAATCAGTCAAATGGGGACAAATGAGATATGAAAGGGATTGGCAATGGGGAAAGCACATTTCGTACCACTACAATTTTTTGCTGAGTCAAGTATGAGTAGATAGCACTTTAACTCAGTGATGAGGAAAGATGCTCAGTTAGAAATGTCTCTGTATGAAGTAACTCATTGACTTGGCATAAAAGTTCCTTCTATGTATTCAAAACATAGTATATGGATTTATAAATGCACTGTTTTACAGAAGAATACCTATTTGTTATTAATCTTCAGAAGCAAGCCTTTTTATCCCATCTTATGCAGTGAGATGGACAATTAAGAATCACACACTACTATGTGTTTCTTATTATTTATGATTTGCAATTATTTGCAGAGTTGAAGCAGAGCATTTTTGAGGGGAGTTCTGCTTAGGAACATTGTTCCAGAGTGGACTTCCCTCTCAACTTATAGTGTCATACTCCCTATTATTTTGCAGTCTTCCCTAATCTTTCAGAAGAAATTTTAAGGAGCCTAACTGATTTCAGAAACAACTAGTTAGGATGGCCCCTACCCACATGTCCTGTACTAGCAATTGCAGGCACAGAAGGTCAGATTTAGATAAGACATATTTATGACAGCTATAAATCTCACTACAGTGCAGGAAAGGACAAACAAACTTACTGCAGAAGCCAGAGTTCCATGCAGACAGATCCAAAATACAAGCATCAGAGATGGGCATAACCCTGTAGCAGTCCAGAGATCAGCCAGAACCTCCACATAATGAAGAAATCGGGTCCTAGGTTGAAAATTGGTTTACCAACAGACGTCTTTTATTGTTTTGATAGAGACTTGTCTATTTTCCTAAGTCTTGGCTCTGGGTTTATTTGTTTGTTTTTTTGAGAAGCCCTACTGAACATCTCAGTTCAACTCATTTGATCTTTTTGTGTCTATCAGGATTGAGGGTCTTGTCTCATTCAGTCTCTGAAAGAGCTAACTCAGCCTGTTTCTGTATTCCTGTAACGGGTAACTGATGACTCCAGATCTGCAGGCTCATTCTCCAGGGGTTTCTGCTCTTTCTAAGCCTCATCTGCAGATATCTGACCGCCTGCTGGTTCCTGGTCAGAACCTGTCAAATCTTAGTTCTCCAGTTCAGGCTCTAGTTCATCAGACAGTCCATATCAGCTCATTATGCAAAAAGACCTTGCTTGATTAAAGCCATATGACTGTACTGAAACCACGATTAATGCATGCCATACATTATGACTGGCTAGGGGACAGCAATAGCCTAAATGGCTTTTAAAAGAGATTGGTTAAATTTTATGGAAAATAAAAGTACATTGACAGATACTATACATGACATTTCCAGATTTAGAAGTAGCAAGATAGGTCATTTCAGCTGCTAAGGGGCAATAGTGGAGAAGCGGTATAAGAGTTATATGTTTCCGCGATTCCAAGAAGAATATCGATGTTAAATGAGGAAGTGTTGGCCTAGATAACCTGTTGGTTTGTTTCAGCAAAGCTCTTGTATCACTAGCAGAGCATCTTTTTTCTCCTCCAACTGACTCTGAAATCATGAATATTACAAAAGTAAACTTTGGAAATTTGGGATATATTTTTTCAGTTAGCAATATGTTCTTCCTATTTTAATTATTTCACATAGGATTCTTCTTGAGTCAATCACATGGAGATTAATTAGGTTAACAGGATAACATTTAATTCCTATTCATCAAATGTGTTTTCAAAAACCAGAATAGTTCAATTTTGTCAACTCTACAATCTGGTAGACCAGATCAGGAAAATGTCTCTATATGAAGACTAGAACTATACTTTATTGTGATCTGATTGTGCTTTTCCTACCCACCATCTTATATATGAATGAGTCATGGAGAAGTCAGCCTCAGTCTCTTCTTAATGCTATCACCCTTTCAGGACTTAAGGGATGCTTCTGTCCTTTTCATTCTGCATCAATTTCTGAATTCTATAACAGTTTCAAGGCCATCTCTCTGGCTTTCCACCAATGTTGCTTTCCTGCTGTTGGCTTCATTCTTATCATTGATACTATAAATTAATAATGGAGAAAGTAATATTTCTGATCTTTTATTTTATAACCAAAGTGTTCCCAAACTCTGGACACATTTGGAAAATCGTAGCTGCCACTTTGAAATGTCTATCATATTGTGCGATTAGTATAGCTGTGCAATTCTTTGAATTTAATTCCAAAAGATGTTTCAGGCTGGCGAGATAGATGTCAGCCCTCCCAGATAAACCAGACGGAAACATGTCTAGATGGGCTAATTCTATTTTATTATAAAGTTTGTAAATTTGAAGATAAAAAAAAAATCTTGCCCTCCCTTTCAACTGCTTGATCCATTAGGGTGGATCCTTCCTAAGTTTCTTTCTCTGACTGTTAATCCATTGGGATTCCTGCCTCTCTTGACTAATTGTTTTCCAGGCAGCTTCTCTTCCCCTCATTCCCCAAAGTCATTCCATTACATGTTCTACATATACAGTAGAAGCATTTTTCTCTTTAGGAGGAAACAGTCTTTTTTGTTATGTAGATGAAATTTTGTGTTGAAACCCTACCGAAAGAAAGATGTAAATATGCAGACATGAAAACAACCTGGAATGCTGTGTAATTTCCATATCAGTGTTGATATTGGATTGCCAAGCCTTGTTAAATAATGGAATAACATTTTTCTGCATTTGTATCGAGATAATAAACCCAAGACTCTGGCTATCAATTAGAATGATCCATAAGCAATTTTAAATAATGTACTTATTGTAAAACCAGCATCTCAATGGTCCTGAGCACTGTTACTTGCATGCGGTACAAACTATCTTAATTACTAAACATGTTAGAGGATTTTCCCCTAACCTGATATATTAATGCTAGAGTTCATTTTTCAGTTTGAGCAATTAGAATTTGTTTGTTCATTAAGCAGCATCCAACAGTCCATTTAATAGGTAGGCAGAGGCTGTGAGCTGAACACATTTGTTATGGTGGAAGCACATTAAAATCCATGGGGTTCCACTGCTGGAATCTGTAACCTTAATCTATAAATCTGTTCCCATATTTGAATACAGACACAGAGATAATACACTCTTTTTTATCTTATTGTGGGATTAGAACTTTACAATCTCCTCCCTGAAATATCGAAAACTTCCAGCAATTCTGATTTAGGTTCCCTACAAAATACAGATTTCTGTATGCATGTTAATTGTTCGTATTTATGTGACCTTATTGCGGGGACTAAAATATATAGGCACCCAGAGTCATTCCAACAGTGAGAGGGGCAGCATACCATTTAATAAATAAATAAATATTTTTTTATAATTTATACTACAATCCTAAAAGATACCCTTTACGTTAACAAAAAAACCTGAAAAAATAGAATTTTTCTCAGTCATTTCAGCTTTTTCGAATGAAATACAAATAAGTAGAAGAGTTGTAGTTTCTCTCCAAGCATTTCCAGACAATACTAACCTCTGTATATATCCAAGTACATCGCAACATTTATATAAGGAGCAAAAGTTCAATTAGAAACTTGCTCTTCTATTATTTTGTTCTTGGAGTTGTGAGTAGTCCTGGAATAAAAATTGTTCATACTGCAAAGCTCAGCTGCTCATAGAAAAGGAAGAATAGCTTTGGGTGTCCCGAGACCAAGAATATGGACCAGTCAGAGCATTGCATTTTAATCTGAACAATTTATAAAGATTTTTGCCCTGTATTCATGATCTTAAGTAAGTTCTGTTCTGTAGATTTAAGTTTGTAAACTGTAAAATTATATTTTGTGACTTATAACACAAAACATGAAAAATGCAAATGATAAATAGATTGATTTAGATAAGCCATAGGTTTAATATCATTTACTCCATACCACCACCACCACCAGGAAAACTCTTGTTGTAACTCCTGGAGCATGTTCACTAACAACAATCCCTTATAGGATTGTCAGAAATCAGTAGCAGGCTCTGCCATTCATTTCCAAGTAGGACATTATTGAAACTGTTAAGTTTTTGCTTTGTCTCCTTTATTCTGTCATCAGCTGGAGGGCTTGGGGGAAAAACTAATTCACACACATATTTCAAGATTCATTTCTTTCAAAAGAAAAGAAGGGAGGAAAGTGTGTCACATCCAAGATCAAGGCAACTATTTTTTTACTGCTAGAAAGTTATGTCACTATGCAGAACATTTAAAGGGTCATCTTGCAAAGATGTTGGCATGAATACGTGACTCTCCTCAGAGCACTAAAACAGTTCTAGAAGACTCAGCAATGAGGGCTTTCTCAGACTGCTTCTGTAGGCCTTTGTAGGCACAGTCATTTTGTTGCCAGAGGGTCAAAAATCAAGATAGCAGTTATGGACATTTAGCTGAAGCCCCATATATGTGAGTGCACTTAGTTGCACAGTTGTGACCGCCGTCCCAATTTTACTAACTGTAAACACATTTTATTTTTCCAGCAGCCCAGTGGAAGTGTCGTCAAAGCAGCATTCTATTGTACATCCCTAATAGCAATAGCTCTTAGACTTATATACTGTTTCATAGTTCTTTGCAGCCCTTTCTAAGCGCTTTACAAAGTCAGCATATTGCCCCCAACAGTCTGTATCCTCATTTTACTGACCTCAGAAGGATGGAAGGCCGAGTCAACTTTGAGTTGGACAGGATTGAGCTCCAGACTGTGGGCATAGTTAGCCCGCAATACTGCCCTTTAACCACTATACCATCACAGCTTGCTAAGGCTGCTTTTCCAGTGTTTATTAGGGTTTTTTTTTAAAATTATTTATTTAAACATTTCTTTATTATACCATCCTACTCCCAGCAACTCTGGGCAATTCACTAACATTTTTCATGCATCTTTGTAGTTTCCCAGGCTTCAAATCTCTCCTGGCTTCCTAATAATTTTTTTTCCAGGAATATGGTGCACCAACAACCAGTAAAATTCTTTCCCCAGTGAGGGTCCTCATTAGAGTTCTGCTTCTCTTTCCCTTCAGGTGTGCCCTGAAAGAGATACTAAGTAACATCTGCATTAGTAACATCTGGGGGGATGTAAAAAATAGTAGCATTCCAAGCTCTATCCAAACATGGTTACTTCTAGTAGCAAATTTTTTCCTCACTTTTTCTTCGTTCTTCCATTCCACTGATTCTCTTTATGATAAAACTGTGTGTTGTGTTATATGATGTATCTGCCAGAGTGTAGTTCTCTATGATAAATCTATTCCCAGGGAGGGCCTTGGCTGAATTACTGGGATTTTAAGAGTACCCTCCCATCCATCCTTAGCCAATATTTTAGAAGGCTAAAAAGCCATGATCTTCCTTCAATTATTCAATATTTGCCTCTCTCGTAACCTTTTCTTTGGATCTTTCCTTCATGTCTCTAGGTGAATAGGGGGCTCTGTATGCTTCCTTTTTTCCCCTTCGAGCTATTTCATCCAAGTCTAACTATGTTTACTATGTTAAAGTGCTGAACAAAGTAACTAACTAGGTTCAGCACTTTATGGAATAATCTCTCATCTTTGGAACATCCCCTGGTTATTTTCAGGAGAGGAGGATGTGATTCGGTTTAAACATTGAAAAATCGTAAGTGAAGGCATGAGTCCATACTCCTCTTTTTAATATCTGCATAGACTTTTCTTCCCTTATTAACCCAAAGAGGGAAAACTACTGCAGCTCTGCTGTAGCAATTTTCACACAGGGTACTGCAATCCTCCATTGTGTCTGGAATTTGTGATGTGTAAATGCAGCTATATCTTCCCTCCACATAATGACTGAAGAGGAGTAGCTGCAGACTGATGGCTAGGGCATTAGGGTTTTTTTCCCCCTTCCAACAGATTTTTCTGTTTGACCAGGATGTTTACTCACAAATAATTCTTGTGTGGCTATTAGAACTGCATGAAAAGTTTTTTTTTTTACAAAAAGTCTTGTGTGGTAGGAGTTTGTAACACTGACCTGACTTCAAATCCACATGCCCATTTACTCTCGTTTACATTTCAACTGTTTTGCATGATGCCTTAAAATGGGTGTCAAACTTGTGTGAAGTGTCGTGACGTATTGCAACTTTTTTTCCAGTGCCGGCAATGGGGTGGGCGTGGTTTTGGCATAACGCATCCGGCCCATGGGCCGGCAGTTTGACACCCCTGCTTTAAAACATAAGACTTAAATTTAAATCTTTAAATTTTAATTAAGTTATAAATTTTATAAATAAATAAATAAGAATTCAAAAAAGTAAAATGATAAGTATGGCTGCATCATGTGACTGGAGAATCCAAACTAATATCTCTGCCTCCTTTAAACCCCAATCAACCAGTGGAACAGTTTGCCTTCAGAAGTTGTGGGAGCTCCATCACTGGAGGCTTTTAAGAAGAGACTGGACAAGCACCTTTCTGAAATGGCATAGGATCTCCTGCCTAAGTAGGGGGTTGGAGTAGAAGACCTCCAAGGTCCCTTCCTACTTTGCAATTCTGTAAATAAATTCATTTTCTGTAAATCTCCTTGTTTCTCCACCTGCAAACACAGGAAACAACCACAGCTGTTTTCCAACAAAAGCAAAATGTTTTCCAAATACAAAAGCATTCCAAGCTATGGGAGATGAAGTATGAGGCACTGACTGTGACTGACAAGATACACCTCATTGACGAGGCCAAGGGAACAGTAAGGGGTAGCTAAGGCAAATAACCATTTCTTTAGATTCAGTCGTAAGAGCTGGGTTTGAGAATCACCTATATATTTTTTAAATATATATATAAATGCATACATTCTCCCTCTCCACATGTGAAGATTAGTAAAGACTACATGAAATTGATAAATACAATCCTGTGTTTGCCTATTCAAAAACAAAACCCGGAGCTTCCGGTTCTGTGCAGCTAGCACACCAGCCAAGGGATCAATTAAACATAGGTTTAATTATGGGTAAAAAGAACAGAAAGAATTTGGAAATAAGTGTATACTAATTTAAGAGGGATAAGTATTTTAAGTAGTATATTATTTTCTTTCTTTTTCTTCTCCTTTTTTCTCTTTTTTTCTCTTTTTCTTTTTCTCTTTTCTTTTTCTATGTCTTTCTTTTGTGTCTTTTTCTTTACTTATTTTTTTAAGATATGAAAATAGATTTAAATACTATAAGGTAATTAATTCTGGGGAAAATTTTAACCAGTAGAAATGTTTTGAACATTGTGGGGAAAATAAATTTATATAAGAATTGTAAACAGGATTTGTGACGAGGCAACCAAGATGACCAGATAGAAAAGAAGCATGATATTGATAAGATTATTATTGGTAGAAATTTTAGAAAAATCTTTATATTTAATTGTTACCTATCAAATTAATAAGAATTGTATTAATTTAGTTTGCAAAGAGAGTATTATTAGAAGAAGAGAAAATCAAGCAAAGTTATAATGTGGATTTTGGAATCTAGAAATTAAATATTAAATGTAATTAATTAAATGTAAATATAAACTCAGACGACATGCTGTTTACCAAATATCAAGATGTTTATATTAAAAAAATCAATAAAATATATATTTTTTAAAAACAAAACCCATTGAGGTCTTTGGGATTGCAGCCTCTGTATTTTTGTGCAAAACTGTTTAAAATTCAAGCTGTATTGAATCCTTATATGAGCTAGGGGTCTCTGGATATTCTAGAACATGGGTGTCAAACTCGCCACGTCACATGACATGTTGCAACGTATCGTGACTCTTTTTGCATTGCCAGCAATGGGGTGGGTGTGGTTTCAGTATAATGAAACTGGCCGCGGGCTGGCAGTTTGACACCCCTGTTTCTAGACCATGGCTGTGTTGGCTGAGGGTTCTAAAAGTTGATCTAACACATCTGGTGAGCCCCAGAGAGGACAAGGCTTTCTGACAATTGTCACACAGCTTGACAATGGAGCCAGTTCCCCAGAGATGTGGCAGGCTACTCTTCACCAGTGTCTGGCTCAGCCTGGACACCCACATTGTCAGAGTAGCCTGAATTTGGATTCCTGCTTCTAATGTGGTGAATACATTTTATGCCATTGTATAAGGGATGTGATTTTATTTTAGTTATTTTTAATCTGGCACAGAAAATTTCTCACTAAAAATGTTTTTGGTATGTCGTGGTTAAACTGCAGAATATTTTGGTTTCCAGATACCTTAGAACTATGGAGATAACTGTGAACAAATTTTTGATTAGTATCACATAATGTATTCTGATCTTTTTATCTAAGCCATTCTCAAATTCAGATACCCCTGGAATAAGATTAAAAACAAAACGCTTTCAACATAAAATCCAGGAAGTCCAGTATAACTATACCTTTTACATCCTGCATTGCAGTTCAGAAGCTAAATTCCACAGTTCCCAAGGGCCAGCTTGTAGAGATACTTTGCTGTTTGATTTTGGCACAGTTTAAAGGCCTTGGCAGATGATCAAATAAAGGGCACAGAAGAGCACGAGAAGCTTTAAGGAACTGTCTGGGCTGCTGCTACCGCTTTTGTAGAGCAAAAAACAAAAAAAACAAAACCCCAGAAATAAATAGCCCTATTAATTAATCATGCATTTCTGCTGTTTAACTTTTTATATCTCTACAAAATGAATTTTGTACATCCAATCCCCTGCATATTTGCTCAGAAATTTATCCAATGTATGTGCTATGACTCTCCAGATGTTGCTTATCCCAGAATCTCTAATTATCCTCGTTGGGCTACTGGGAATTCTAATTCAACATCTGAAGGGCTATGGGATTGAGGATCCAGGCCACCCCTGGATTATAGCCATAATAGGACTGTTCAGTGAAAAGCTTTATTTATTTTACTTATTCTGTCAAGTCTGGAATGCCTAGGAATTTGTTTCTGCATTTCCAGCTTCTTGCAACAGATCTAAACCATCACAGTTTATAATCTTAGCACTACATCTGGGTAAATAATACATTATTTAGTCTTTAAAGTACCTTCTGACTCTCTTTTTCTTATGCTGAAATAGAGTTACATAATTACATCTTTAGAAACTTTGAATAAATATTTATTTTAAGATTAAAAGTATGTTTTCTTCTGTCTTTTTTGTATAAGTTCTTAAATCTTAGTTGTTCAAAGCATTCAATTCATGATAGTACTTTATGGTCTGAAACTATTGTACCTAATTTGAAACTCAGAGGAAACATACAATGTATATTAAAGGGAAAACTGTTAAAAATGTTCCTAAATAGGTAGATCCAAAATGTTATGTAGAGTTTACTAGCATCATTGTTTGATTAACTTTTCAGCATTAGGAATATCCAACAGATGTGTTCATATATAGTTCAATTATTTTCTTAAAGTTGACCTTTAATCATTAATATATCTTAATAAGGAATTCCTGTTATCTATGCTGGAACAAACTTTGCCATTGAACTAAAAAAGTCAATGATACTTCACAAGATCACTTTGAATGCTCATTTGGATGAAGGTATAGCTTCGTAAAAATAGCCTTCCATTCCCAATTCACCATTCAAGTAAAAGATTGCTAAACTGGTAACCAGACAAGTTGGAGTAAGGCTGTTCAATAATATGATCTTTACTTAACTTAGGGCACAACAATGTTGTCATCATTTCTGTCCTTCAGTTCTTCAAGAGCAGCTTGAAATGAAAACATGATCATTTTCAGTTGTACCAACCTTAAGAAAAACTCTACAATAGCTAAGAAAAGAGCCAGAGATGGAATGAAGCAAGAGTTCTTGCCAGTGTGAGAAATGATCAAACACAAACTTTACAGACTTTGCTGTGGTTTCTGATTCAGCTCCTAGACCCAGTGGTGTCCTATAAAGGAGGCAAAAAGAAAGAGGAAGTAATAATCAATTCTGCTTCACCCCTTATGCAATGTTGCAGTGCTAATTTGGAACCATGTTACTTGCATCACATCATGACGTCACAGCACTCATATCTCCATGTTGACATCATTCTGGTTAGGAACAGATGCTTCTGTTTGTCATGAGATCAGACAGATCTGGAGTTGATTTTAAACTAGTGCAGAGACCTCATGTGAAAGAACCCTCAGAAATTATCCTAGTTAACTTCTTTCAGTAATTAGCCTTGTACATTTTCTCTCTATGCCTTTCTTTCTCTGCCACAGACATACATACACACCCATGCATATACATTTATACATATCTAGTCTGCTTTGTATTTTATAATGCTAATCATGGAAAAGGGAAGAAGAAATTCATATATTGAACAGGAAGATCTAAGCAGACATCATGTTTTCTTTCATAATATCCCTTACCCAAGTGGTTACCTCTGCTTAGACCTTCCTTCCACAATAGGAATTAGAAACTCCTGAAATGCTACCGAATACTTTGCTAAATTATATTATCTGGAAGTACATGAGCTTTATTACAATCTAACAAGAATTGTTTGCCAGTGGTTCCTATCTTGACTTGATTGCTGACACTGTTTAAAATGGTTCAGCTAAAATCTAAAATCAACTTTGAGTTACATGTAAAGTAGGGATTGGAACAGTAACGCTCCCATTTGGCCCACGTTAGCTTATAATAAATATAATATATCAGCCTTGAAAAACACCAGCAAGACAATTGCTATTATCTACATAATATCTCAAATATGCCCAGAGGAGAGATTTAGAATAGTTTGTCCTGGATATTATGAAATATACTCTCTTTCTTAGGGACATTTGAATCAGTAGTGATTCCTGGTGACAGTCTGGAATAGTCTCTATAATTTTTTTCATGCTAAAGTGGAATTCTCCCATTTCTAGCTTGGCATCTTTAACCACTACACCAAACTGGCTCTCTAATCCCAGACTAGGCAACAGTTAAAACAATAATGATACAACTTACAATAATAACAACAGCAAAAATGTAGGACAATATGCTCATCAAATAAAACAAATCAAAGGTCTAGCATACCTATTGTTCAAAAGTGAAGCTCTGTAATAATAAAAAATTAGATGTCTTCATCAAAACACAGAAACAGGAAAGTCATCGATAGGTAGTTAAATTTTAAATTTAGTTCAATTCATTTAGAGACATTGCTTCTTCATGGAATTGATTTTTAATGCATTAATGACTGTTGTTCTTCCTGAATTATAACACGGATGGCAAAGTATTTCTTGTCATTTTTGCTACAATATGCGATTTCTTTCATATAGTTAAGTACTGTGAAAGGCACAAATCAAGCATTTCGGTTTGAATACTGAAATCCATTTACATGCTCTAGTGCCTTTCCTATAGATGGCCTCTCCTCACGGGTCTATTCTTCTATTTCTCATGTTCTGTTCTACTAATTTTCTGCTCTTTAGAAAATATTAGTATTGTCTTGTCTTCTGTAACTTGAGACATAATAAACAATAGATGTGGGTAACCTTGAATTAGTATGCTAAAGGATATCTTATGAATAGATAGTAATAAATTCAAAGGAGATCAAACAAAGGTGGAAAATGTGTATAGAAATACTGTATAGTAGAGATGTCAACATTCAAGATAACTTAAAAGATATTCCCTATTTACAAGAATCTCTAGAACTAGAAGATGAAGTCAGATCAGCACTCCTGTCATTACTAAGTCAAAAGGTTATGGGAACTAATGGAATACCCACTGAATATGGCATTAGAAGAAGTAGTAAAAGTTCTAATTAAGCTATGCCAGCAAATCTGGAGAACAATCTAGTGGTCAAAAAAGAAACTTTCTGATCAATCCTGACATTTACAATCTTTGCATGTCTCTAAAGCAAAGAAAAGTAAGACCATCAGCCCAGTTGTGGTTTCATTTAGCAACTGCTTTGCTTAATAACCAAGTTGCTGGTCCCAACTGCTAAATGAAAGCTGACTGTATTTTGATGTGTCTATATCTACAAAGATCAGTATAGTGCAAGCAATGAGTTTTGTTGTGAGACTGTATGGAAACAAAAGTTGGACTTGGAAGAAGCAGACTAGAAATAATATTGATGCTTTTGAATTTTAGTATTGGAGAAGATTCCTGAGTATACTGTGGGCTGCCAGGAAAACAAATGGATCATTGAATAAATCAACACAGAGTTCCTTGCATCAGACAAAATTAAATTCTGTTTAAACTCCCATCACCCCAAAATATACAGTTATGTTTCTCTCCTTACCTATTAAAACAGATAGCAATTTTTATGAACCTTGAAACACAAGTACAAATGAAAACAGATAGTACACTAGAATGCATTTTGATGCACACTCAGTGCATTTTAAGCTATAAGCATTGAAGTTTAAATCATAAGTTCTAACTGCCACAGTAGTATATTCTCCATTTTAATAAACGGAGTGAAGTGGTGGCCTAGAGGTGGAGCTCTCACCTCACAATCAGGAGCCTGTGAGTTCGATCCTAGGTAGCAGCAGATATTTCTCTCTCTGGGTCCAATGAGAAAATATCTGCTGCGAACTCTGTATAGGCGTTTGGAAGGGCCTCTGGCTAGTAAATGCTGAGCTTCGTTCAGTCACCCCAATTCCATCCTGATGCAAAGGGTTGTTAAAAGAAAAAAAAAATCTCCCATTGTAGAAAACAGTCTGTTTCAATCATATTGATCTTAAAGTAAGATTATGTCTGTGGGATAAGTATATGAAGGATTCTTAATGTATACAGACAATATTGCCATGATTCAGCAGAGCGATTTCATATGTAGTTTGCCAAAGATTTAGTCTGTAATAAATTTATGCATGATGAAAAATCTGTTATATAGCTCCTGATCTACTTAGTCAGCATGATTATCAAGGTGTAAACTCTTAAGGAGAGATGGGGCTAATGTGGGGGGATAGCCAACACTCCAGAAGATAGGCTTAAGATACAGAAGGATCTTGACAGACTTGAACATTGGGCACTATCTAACAAATTGAAAGTCAATTTCTTGCCAAAATCAAATGCACAGGTATAGTATAGGTGGTACCTTGCTCAATAGTAGTAACTGTGAGAGGGATCTTGGAGTCCTAGTGGACAATCACTTAAATATGAGCCAGCAGTGTGCTGCAGCTGCCAAAAAAGCCAACACAGTGCTAGGCTGCATTAACAGAGGGATAGAATCAAGATCACGTGAAGTGTTAATACCACTTTACAATGCCTTGGTAAGGCCACACTTTGAATACTACATCCAGTTTTGGTCACAATGTAAAAAAGATGTTGAGACTCTAGAAAGAGTACAGAGAAGAGCAACAAAGATCATTAGGGGACTGGAGGCTAAAACATATAAAGAATGGTTGCTGGAATTGGGTATGTCTAGTTTAATGAAGAGAAGGTCGAGGGGGGACATGATAGCGTGTTCCAATATCTCAGGGGCTGCCACAAAGAAGAGGGAGAAAAGTTATTCTCCAAAGCACCTGAAGGCAGGACAAGAAGCAATGGATGGAAACTAATCAAAGAGAGAAGCAACCTAGAACAAAAGAAATTTCCTGACAGAAAAATTAATCAGTGGAATGATTTGCCTCCAGAAGCTATGAATGCTCCAACACTGGAAGGTTTTAAGAAGAGACTGGACAGCCATTTGTCTGAAATGGTATAGGGTTTACTGCCTGAGCAGTGAGTTGGACTAGAACACCTCCAAGGTCCCTTACAACTCTATTGTTGTTGTTGTTGTTGTTGTTGTTAGAGGAGATGGCAAGTTTTCCTCACAAAATAGCATAGAATGCTTTCACCCAATAGCAGCTAAGGTGAGCATGATAAAAGGTCATACCTGTTTACCAAAAGGCAAAATAATCACATTCCCAGATTTCTTGTTAATGGTAGAGAAGCTACTAAGACCATAGGAGAGTTCTCTCCACCCTTTGCAGTGTGTTTACTAAGCAGAATGCTCTGTGCCTCCCCTGATGATCACAGCCAGCCCACATCAAAATAACCTGTTTGTTCATAAACAGATCACAGCAAGGCGAGCTCAAGCCAATCTGTTTGAGCTGCTGGCACAAGATGCACACCTAGTAGCAGTGTCATTCACTTGGGAAACCCATCCTCCATCTATTATTAAGGGGATGGAGGCAATCTTCCTGATGTCTGAGTGTATGTTCACAGCTGTCTGGCAAGTGGAGGGCTGAATAAGCCACAGAAAAAACATCACTTCAGCTGGCAGCTTGCGGGCTGAGTAGCGTCAAGTCACTATTTATCCCTGTCAGCAGCAGGCCCTATTAACTATTTTTAATGAATTACCACTGCTTTTACTTTTGCCATCAGCCCTGACCTTCACCATTTAGAAACACATGGTTTCTCATAAAGGATGGTCCACAACAGAGAAACCTGAGAAAGATTCTATCACGGCTCAAACGACAATATCTATCACTAAAACAAACTGCTCATTCTAGCGAAGAGACACTTTTATATATCATAGGACCAGCCTTCCGTATTCTAAAATTTACTGCTCTCTGTTTGCTGGGTTTCCCCTCCCCTTTGCCTCTCCCCCCTCCCTCCTCTCTTAAGGAGGCCAAGCAGCCTTGTTCACTTAATACTTTTGATAAACTTCTACTGACAAGGAAGTTGATTAATGATGGTTAAAAGAATTGAATCAAGAGTCAGAAAGACAGGGCCAAAACATCCAGACTTCTGGGTTGATGGAAACTAGCCTCTCTACAGAAATATATGATGGACCCTCCTTTTTGCCATGCCAAGTAATTACTCACACAGGTCTGTTGTAATAATTCCTATTACAGCCAAAACGGAAAAGTCAGTAACTCACAGCCTTGGGACAAGGTGAAGGCAAGGCCAGAGTAGCACAGATCAATATTTCATTTACTCACAGAAGTTAGCTTCTATCCCTGTATCAAATTCTCTTACACAGAGTCATGAAAGAAATGAGGTTTGCTGAAATACACCCAGTGCTGGACCCTCATTTCCTTGGGGGTGCTCATAAGCTAAGCAGAACAACAAAACCTTTCAGCAGAACACCCAAGGTCACTCATTACTTGCTTCTGTTGGAAAAATAAAGTGCCATTAGCCTGATATGAGTAATGTACATCAATCAGCTTCAGACCAGCAAAAATATGTTTTCAGCTTGCAATTGCTGCTGAAAATGAATGAGCCGTGTTAACAGTTTCTGAGCAGTTTGACAACTGTGAAATATTTTTACCTCTGGCATTATCATTCCTTTCAAAGTGGTTTCATTATAATATCATCATTTTACAATCAAAACAAAACATGTGTTCCTTTTTGATTCATTTCCTTTGTTCTCTCTACCTTCAAAATATGTTAAAAGCAACCCACTATTATTGTTTCTCGCTTCCCAGTAGAAGGAAAGAAAGAAAGAAGCCGAATATGGGTAACTGGTGTTTTTGTTTCATATTTCCAACAGATAATCTATAGGTTTCCCAAATTTATATTGAGAAAGCAACTGGTAATTGTCCTTCAGTAATGAGTGGTGTTTATTATAAAGACCAGAAACTTCTTTCTGCACAAAAAGTAGGCAACCACTGGTCATTTTTAGTTCCCAAGCAACTTTAAACAGATCCTAGCAGCACCATCCATCCCCTCCCTGCCTGTCCTCACAACTGTGCTATCAAAAATCTGCCAACACATACTGGTATGCATTATTATAGCTTTAAAAAAGAAGTGAAATAAGCATGCTAAGCCTTCAAAAGTTAGGAAGTGTTGAAAAATCTCATCGTCTTGCTGATATCATAATATATCCTGTGGACCTTAATTATCTATCCCTCTAACTTCTACCATCCCAAATCTGATCTGACTTTGGATCTGTGTATTTATAATATTTAGTATTATAAAAAATAGGAAGGAAGTCTCACAAAGTGAACCTTTTATGCTTGGCTTAACTACAACTTAATTTAGTTACAGGCAAAGCAGAGCAGGCCACAATAATAAGCCAATTAGAGGTGAAAAACAGGTTGAAGAGCACATCAAGCTGTTCTTCTCTCCAACTATCTTGTCCAAAGAATTGACCTGGGCATGATCTGTCAATTACCTAAGCCTGAGCCTATTGGGGAAACACTTATTAATTTTCAACTGGGTTACTGGGTCATTGCCTGTTTTACCACCGTTGCTAGACGCTGCTGAGTTTAATACAATGTCTCTGAGGAATGATTTTGTGGTCTCATTTTGCTCCAGTACATACTTATTTCTCCCTCAACCTTTCTGTCCATCATGACAAATTTATAGTCAGGGAAAGAGAGAAATGCCCTAATCCTATAGGCAATACGATGAACGTGGGAAAGAAAATCCATCTCTATCTCACTGGTTGTTTCAAGCTGATAACCTGCCTTTCAAAAACAGAGGACTGAAACTTTTTATTGTTGTACGTTATTTTATTTTATTTTGTAAGCTGCCCAGAGTCACTAAGAATGAGTGGGCATCCATATAAATTTTCTAAATAAATAAATAAAATAGAGGCATAAGACAATGGAGCCAGGCTATTGTGAGCAGCAAAAGTTTCATACACCAACAGAGGTTTGTTTAAATATGTTTTTTCAAGAAATTTGCTTCACAAAAATATAATGATTAGACTGAATCAGAATGCCACAAGCACAGTTACCCTTTCACATATACAATTAATATGTGACAGGAGAGGTTGGTTGTTTGCAATCCCAAATATGCTTGCATTTTGTACTGTTTGGTGCTGTAAATGGTGGTGAAAGGCATTACAAAGACCATTAACTTCCTGTTAAAATTGGTAGTGCAGCACTTGGTATTATATAAAGTTATCTCAGCTCTTGCTTCTTTTGGACATACAAAAACTTTGATCATTTTAAAACTGGGGCAGAATTCTAGAAGCTATGAACCAAGGCTGGGAAAAAAGATGAGGCTAACATTGTTCCCCACCAGTCACTGATTTAATCTGGGAATTTCCAAAAGCTGGGAAGTCCAGGGAATTGGAGCAGAGGAACATGCTTCCTGCAGATCACTCCCCCCCCCCCACAAACACACCTCTCCCTCTTTATCTCTCGTCTCTCTATCTTTATCTATCTATGTCTATATATTTCTATCTCTATCTCTACTCAAGGACATTAAGGAAAGATACATAATGCTCCTTCCTGTTTTTCTCCATAAGATCTCTATCTTTTGACCTGAGATACAGTGGCTAATCCAAAATCACCCAATGAACTTCTTGCTGACAGCAAAGTAGAAACTGAGCCTCCCTCTTCTTAGTCCAGTAACTATACCATACTGGCTCTGCATTTCTGAAAAAAAAAAATCTCAAATCTTCAGGCAGAAACTACAGTAGATTTAACTCTGGGTAGAGGAGATACTGTATGGTGCTAAGCCAAGTCACATTATCCTTTGATTTATTCCTCTACACAAGCTAGATGGAGAAGCTCAGTGTATTTCAGAAGTTGCCCATACCCCATTGCTTCACTGGGCACGAAGACACTTTAATTTCTCTTCCTCCAGATTAAAAACCACCCAACTCCACAATGACCCTGGATGGCCCATACATAAGAATAGAAAATAATAATTACTATTATTAATAATAGGAAATAATAAAACAGTCTACTGGTATTGTGTAGTTTTGTCTTTTTAATTTTGTAAGCTGCCCAGATTTACCCTCTGGTAAGATGGGCAATCGATAACTTTAACGAATAAATAAAATAAAAAATAAAAAGGAGAACCTATGTATCTGGACAAGGTACACTTTTATACTTACACAACCAACCAACTAGGACTTCACAAGCAGCGTAGGTCCATGTTGTATTTCAGAGATCCACTTGAAAAGTAATCAAGGCAAGAATGAATATGAACAGTGTCTCCCAATCATGGAATAAACAAAATTGACAGACAAGTTGGAGTTTTGCAAAGGCCCTCCTGGTGACAACTGCCATCTGCTTTTCAGCTGCTATGGCTTCTATGTAGTTTTATATTGTTCTATATTCTTTTAAATAGCTTTTGAATTGTATAAGCCAGTCATATGTTTGAGATAAGTGGCCAAATAAAATGAATGAATGAGTAAAGGAGTGAATGAACAGCACGAGTTGAGAGTCCAAAAGGATCCCTTATAGTTATATCAATGTAATTACTGATACATGATCTACATCTATAAGCAATCCATTCATAAGTCACATGTAGCATTAAGTCTCCAATCCATCGTTTAATTGGGCCACAAATTTGTGTTTCCAGTGTTGAAGAATTATTCTCTTAGAAATAATATGGTCCAGAGAATCTGTTTCTATTGTGCAACTTCCAGTTTCCATGTCATAGGTAAGTAGTTCAAAATAATGTGTGAAAATAATAAATTTTGCATTTGCGTACATGTAATTACTTCTTTCCAGAACATAATAATTTTAGAACATTGCACAAACATGTGTTTTAATAAAATGTTATTCTGGCTGCATCCTCATCAACATGATTTTGTTATTCCTTTTCTGTACAAATGCAGTAGAGTTCAATAAATCTAAAATGTTGTTCTTGTTCTTGTTTAAACTGTAATCTAAGATCTAATCAATTTTTGATATTGAGGCTGAAATATTTTTCTATTTGTTAGACCACATGGGAGTCACCAGTTCCTTATTTCACTCAGTCTTTAAATGTATATAAAATCGATTTATTGATAGCATTAGTGATTCTTTCTAAAAATGTAGGTGTCTCGGCTGAAAATGTTGCAAGTCTTTATTTATTTATATCTATATGTCTGCCCCTTTTACCACAATTACTAGTTGTCAAAAAAGTTTAAAAATAAAAACCTATAATATTAGTAATTGTTAAAACACACAACACACCATCTGAAAAAGAACTGGTAGCTGAGAACAAAAAAACAAATATTGAAATAGCAATAAATGTAATTATAAATACTGCCGATGACTAGCAACTGACAAATGGCCTTTATCTTTGAACAGAAAAGATTATTAAAAAATTGTTTTGTCATCTATTAGCTGATGTCAAATAAAAATCCCAGCATCCATCCTTATCTTTCATACATAAGTATTGAAGTCTGAATTTAGCATGAGAAAAAGAGTTAAAATTCATTTTTACAGAAATGCTATATCACAGTTTCTAATCAATATAATATTAAATAAGACAAAACAAATCTATTATACTTGGAACCCAAAACAGTTCAATTAGCTAAAGGAGTGATATACAAGAAGGATAATTTCTACTAAGTAAAGATGTCCAGAAATTAATATTAGTCAAAAAGTATGCATAATAGCATAATTGATGATTCAGGAAGCCAAACTTTCTATCTTTATTTGATAATTGCCTCTTTTTCAAAGATATATTTGAGGAACTTTCTAGAAATGTATGGTACTGAACTTTTTAAAACTGTTTTCCAGATATTCATCTGAGAATTCCAAGAAAATTAACTCACATTTATTTTAGGGATATTTATCCTATCCTAACAGTAAACTTTAATCATTCCCATTTATCAACATCCAGAGAAACATTCATAATTAGTGTAATTATTGTAGAAATATTGCCTGGAATAAGCATACCAAACAAACTAAATACAATACTTCCTGAAATTTGGCCAAAGGTATTATTCAGGTACATGAAAACCAGAATCAAACTATGAAGTTCATAGATAAGCAATAAAAGATTATCAGCATATAATATCAAATTATAGTCTAACAAATTATGCAAAAATCCATGGATATTATAATCTTGTGAATACCATAGGATAAGGACTCCAATCAAATATAAGGGAAAAGTGGACAGTCTTGTCTGGTGCCTTTATAAAAGGAAAAAGTAGATTGAAAATATGCCATTAATCTTCTCTTTGGTTTTGGGAGAATCCCACAGGGAATCCGGATCCACACTATACATTCTTTGGGAAATTCACATTTGGCTAGCTCATGCATATATTGTCTGTGGATTTTATCAAATGCTTTTTCTGCATTCAATGACAAAATTGGAGCTTTGTCTATGTTTTTATTCAATCAAATCTACTACTACCTGAACGTTTCTCTTCCAATTCTAATTTTAATAACGCCCAGTTGATCATTCTTAATCACTGAAGAGATTACTTGTTGAAATCTATTAACAAGCCAGCAGTTAAAATTTTATTATCTGTTAATTATCAAAACAGGCTGATAATTAATTAGCTGCACTGGATAGGTACATTATAAAAGACTGCTCTGCTTTCCATCTTTCACTCAAGAAAGCCTGGAGGGGAGTTGAAGTCCACGAGTCATAAAAGAGTCCAGGTTGCCTACCCCTGATCTAAGGGTAACACCTAGATCAGTACATTGCATGGGCTATAAAGAGATGAAACAATATTGCTTTCATGTTCACTTAGTTGGAGACTAATTTTAGGCAGCAGATCTGATTCAGATGTACAAAGTACTCTTCCTTCCACATGGCAGAATAATATGCAGGAAGATCTAGATAAATGTCCATGCCATATTTTATTGTTTACATTTACCTTTGTCTCCATGTATTCTTTTCTGGAAAAAGGTTTATACCCGTTCATTTTATAAATTATTTTTTAAACATTGATGAAAGCACACAATACTGAAGTCCTGACTCTCCAGAGAAAATACTGCCATTGCAATGAGCTTGGACTGCCATTGCAATGCACCTTTATAGTTGTATTGTTCTAAGTAGGCAGCAAAATCAGAAGGCTTATTAATTTCTTTTGAGTACTATCCATCTCTGATCATCAATCGATTCAAAGTTGCTGAGGAGAAGACCTCCTGTATTGTATACAGCAAAGGTGGGGAATCTGTGGTATACAGACTAAGACCTCCCCATCTGGCCTGGTGGGACCCAAAGAATGGGTTTCTCCTCTTCTGGGAATCTGGCCCTTTTTTCTCTTTCTCCACTCATGGAGAGAGATGACTTGATGATGGAAACAGGCCCAAGATCAGATTTGATCTTTAGGATTGGTCATTTTAAAGGGAAAGGGGCTTTAAGTTGTTGAGGAATTTTGGAAAATAAAAAACTTAAGGAAGTTCATTAAAGCCAATCTCCAGAAAGTATCCTGGGACAAAAGATAAATGCAAGTTCCTCAAACAATAACAACTATGTAGAAAACTAAATAGGTAGGTGACTGATTTATTTTACCACTCATAGATTATTTGAAAACAGTTTTTGTAAAAAACCATCAAAATATCATAAAATATTATGCCTTGAACAAATATTATCTGAAGATTTTTCAATGCTCCCATAAATAAGGCAATAACATTTAAGTTTAATATGGACACAGTGAAATTATTTTGAAACCATACATTTAAAGGTGAGAAATTTAACCTGATTAATTATTATATTCCAAACCTGTATAAAAAGATTAGTTCACCAGATATAGCCTTCCCAAGAAAGATATTCTGCAGTGGTTACAAATTGACTTTTTATGGAGAAAATAAGACTATTCCTAACCTATGGCACTGATATTATATTTTGTTAATATTTTATGAAATAAAAGTCCTCCCATTAGAAGTGGCAAATGGCTTTATAATTATAGCACTTTGCAGAGCAGAATGATTTCTCCATTTCATGGGAAAAGGACAAATGTAATCTCATTAGCAGCCAGCCAATGCCATACTATATTTCTAAAGGCTGCAGCAATTGCTATTCAGTTTTCCCACCCCTACTTGTTTTCCCAAATATTAGTGCAATTATTTAAAAAGAAAATTGGAATGCATTTTTGGTTGTCCAGCTCACTAATTCCATGCCTTTATTTACAAAAAATAATTTTAAATGAACATTTAGCAATTCCAAGATGCAAATGTGTACATTGCCTTGCATAGGTATGGCACAGAGACTCAACACAAAGGGTTGGTTGTGAACTGCAAAGTCTTACACAATTGGGCAGAGGTTATTTTTCTGCATGATTCTTCATGGAAATGTATAGTACTTGAATCAAGACAGGAAAGGTGCTTCAGTCTGGTGTGGGCATGCTTAGTGAACCCATGAGCAGCAATTTAAAAATGTCCATTTTTGTGTTTTTGCACCAAAATTGTACTTCTCCAGGAAAATATCCAGGAGATATTAAGGAGGCAGTGACACGTCCAGCAAGTGTAGCCACATCTTTCTTTATTCTGACCCAAATACTTACATATCTATAATTCCATCCTCTCCACTAACTGAGATAATAGGAGGATAGTTCATCTCTGGGCAGAAACTCTTCTGTAGCTACCTCCATTCTCTGGAATGTGTTCCTATTGAACTGAGAGAGTTTCTTCTTCGCTTACTCTTTTAAAAGCAATAAAAACAGGCATTAATTGTGAATTTCAATTTAATTTAATTTTTTACTATTGTTGCTCTTAATGTTGGTTATTACTTGCTGTAAGTTTTCAAGAGAAAACAGTAGTTGTCTGTATAATATGCTAAATAAAAATTAGACATTAATAATAACTCCATTTACTGAAGATGCAGAAAGAATAGAATAGAATAGAATAGAATAATAACTTTATTGTCACTTTGAATGTACATTAATCGGCATACATTAAAATGAAATTTTGTTGCATTCAGCTCTCAAAGGGTCACCACCTCCGATATACACTACATAAATATGACAAAAATAAATAAATAAATACAGAATTATGCATATACCTACATATATTATATGACACAGAGAAACAATAGTCTAGTTCAGGTTATGTATACATGCTCATGGTGAGAAAAATGAATCTTGTGAGTTTACCAAACGGATGGCATAGGGAACAAAGCTATTACAGAATCAGAAATACTTCGAAACCTCCTCCCAGAGGGGAGTAACAGAAACAGACCGTAAAGTGGGTGTGTGGGGTCTCTAACAATGCTTTGAGCTCTAAGCACAGAGCGCTTGTAAGCATCATGCTGAATACCAGAGAGTATGGTATGGACTTTCTGTCTGAGTCACTGCTGCCACCAAACCAGACAGTGATGCAGTTTGTTAAAATGCTTTCAATTGTGCCTCTGTAAAAAGTGACCAGGACAGGAGGAGAAAGATGTGCTCAGGAAGGAAGGGAGGGAGGGAGGAAGGAAGGAGAGAAGAGTGAGAGAAAGAGAAAGAAAGAAAGAAAGAAAGAAAGAAAGAAAGAAAGAGAAAGAAAGAAAGAAAGAAAGATAGATAGATAGATAGATAGATAGATAGATAGATAGATAGATAGATAGACAGATAGATAGGGGTCTCTCATTTATATATATATATATATATATATATATATATATATATATATATATATATATATATATATATATTGTCAAAATAATGATCACCAAGAGAATATCTATCAAAAATAGAATTTAATCCACCAAGCTTTCGTCAAATACATTTGACATCGTCAGGGTTAAAAGGCAAACGCCGGGGGAAGTCTTATATACAGTTGTTTAATGCCTGTTTCCGGCTCTTGGAGCGTGTCATCGGCCCCAGCTGATCGAGTTGAGTCTCAAGCGCACGCCCCACATCAGCATCTATCCTCTTTCCATTGCTAATTTGCATTCTGTCATACGTTACTCCGTTAGCTGTTTCAGAGTTGGGGGTCAGGATCTTTTTGTCTCCCCTGCTCATAACTCCCCCACCATCCCACACACGGCTTCCCTTAGGGAGCGGGGGTGGGTAATTATTTAAATTGCTTCCAATATCCCTGCAAACCCCAAGACCACTTTGATCTTGTTTATCTATCCCTTGGGGTTGTAACGCAGGCTCATAGTCACCACCCATGCTATTCCTCCTCCCCTCCTCCTTCCCATGAGTTCTCCTAAATGATCTACTGTTCGTTTCCACGCTCTCTCCCTTGCGCACACTCAAGATGTTTTCTGCCATTGTCCCATTGTCAGTGCCTTGTTGTTCCGTCCATTGTCGGTAAGCACCATTCCCACTCATCCCCAATTCTCCATTCTCACTCCGTACGGGGCTCTTCCCCTTTAATTGCAGTCGCTGTTTCACTCCGCAGCTTTGTGTTGAGAATGTCAGAGGGGGGTGCCTTCCTCTGCTCGACTGCAACCGGGTTATCATAATGTGCCTGGTAGTATCCTCAAAGGGGGATTCATCCTCGTTCTTATCGTCCTCGTTAGACTTTATTATATTCCGTTTTCCTTCCGGTTCCTCAAGCCCCACTCCATCTCCATTCCGTCCCAAAAAGAGTCTGCTCCCGGCGGATCGTGGCAAACCTAGCCGCAGTTGTCCGCTGGAGTTAGTCTGTTGTCGATCCGGGAGGGAGGAGCTGTCAATAGAGGCTCCATTGGTGTAATTACGCAGGGAGGGGGGCCGGGTGGTATTTTGATTACAAGTTTTTTGATTGGGTCCCCCCCACATGTTAGTACGGTTGCTGGCACTCCACATTTTCAGAGCTTGGTGCGCTGCACACAAGTCTACGCGCCGATTGATGGACTCCGTTCCTGAAAACCATGCCTCTTTCAGTAGGCGACCTCCTTTTGTCGTGTCGTTGGCCAAGATTTGGGCATTCTCAAAGTCAAAGCAATGGTCGTATTCTGCTACATGGGCCCAAATCTGCGAATGTTGTTCGCCTCGTCTAATAGCCAACCTATGCTCATGTAGACGAGTCTTAAGTCTTTTTGAGGTCTCGCCTACATAATTACTCTGGCACCCCGTGCAGTTGATCTTATAAACTATAGCTGATCTCTCGGCGGTAGGGAGCTGGTCCTTGGGGCGCATCACTTTAGCTCGAGTCTAATTAACTAGCTAATAATTAACACAGAATATTACCAATGAGCGTGACACAGCTGAGTTCTGCTAGGAATGGTAGTCTAACCCTCATGGCATCGCTAAACCAAGTGATAAAGGTAAAACAGGACAGCCCTGACAAGCAAAATGGGTAAGCAAGACCTTGTCTTTTAAAAAGCTTTGAACACTTTTTGAAAACACTTTTAGGATAGGTGGTTTGGATAATGTGCTGTCCTTTCCTCATCTGTATTACTACTTACTTTAAAAAAAGAGCCTCGGGATTAAAACAAAACGTGAGAGGCAACCAAATGAAATTTACCAAGATTTATGTCCTCCAAAGAGTTTGGCTCTGTTATTTTCATGCCTGTTTGCCAAAATACGAAGCAGCTGCAAGCATTTTGATGCTTCCCCAGTGTAGCCTATGGATGAATATTTTACAAATCAGATCTTGAATTTCAAAGTGGCTTGAACTCAACTGCGTTTCCTTTGAGTCTCAGGTTGCAAACTTAAATTTAATCAAGTTGGTTTGCTTTTGAATCTCAGATCTCCAATTTGACTCTTATCAGGGTTGAGTCATACTGGCCCATCACATGACTTCACATGACCTCAACTTGGAGAATAACATCTGACAGAACACATGCATATTTTGAACATTTTAGTCTAAATTATTTTCTTTCCCATTTCTGGGTAGCTGAGCAGGAAGAAGCTGGACGTTTGCCCTTATGCTTAGATTTCAATTTGGAATTGTTCCAAAGGTAGTCTAAATGCTTAGCTTGTGTGTTTTTCCCTTGCCACACAAATTTAGACATATATGACTTCTATTGTGTATTAGTTGTCAAAAGAGGTATTGACATTCTAAGCAAAACATTTTAATCACAAAAATTCTCTCCAGCAAAGTCAATTGTAGTTTCTTGTATCTTATCTTTTTAAACAGCATTCCATGTGTTAAAATAATTATTTTGAAATAACCTACAACACCCAGGCATCTTATTTTCTTTTATTCATCAGTTCTGTTTGATCTTGTATTTTCATATTCTTTTGTTAACATTATCATCTTCTGTTTACTAATCTTAAACCCAAATGGACAAAATTCTTTTAATTATATAGTCCATTAATACAATATCTCCTTCTTATAATTTCAATATCATTTTCTTTTTTCTTTCTGTTTATAATTTATATTCCAGCCACTTTCCTGGTTTATTTGCAAACTCATTTTTTTGCTTTGATAAATCAATATTATTTCCATTTTTCTTACTGTTAACATAACTGTTATTGTAATAATTTAATCTGTTGGGAAATACTAAATTTCTCTAGGGATTTCTTTAATTCTTTTTTCTTTATCTCATCCAAAATAGCTTGTGTTTTCTCTTGATTCTTCTTTTTGAGTACATCATTATATTATATAAAATGATGTCTGATAAAAGCTTTGTTTGCATCCCAAACCCCATTCTTAAATCAGTGCCTTTGCCTAAGTTATCTTCAAAAATTTCTTTTAGTTTCTTTTTATACTGTTGTTTCTTTCTGTAAAAGCATTTTATTTCATCTCCATCTAAAGGAACTGGATTTCTCTTTATAAACCAAACTTAGAGGATTATGATTGGAGAAAATGTTTGGTAAAAACTCTACTTTAAAGATCATAGCCACTGAGTTCTTTGAAATCCAAATCATATCTATTCTTGAGGATCTATGTCTTTGTGAAAAATAGGTATATTCTATGGAACTGCCATTTTTATGTCTCCATATACAGTATTAACCAGCCCTAAGCTGTCCATCAAATTAAAATAAATCTTTTTGTAAGTTTTGAGTTATTTTAATGTATTTTTAATGGGTTTTTATAGTTATTTGTGTTTCTGACTAGACTATTGTTAATTAAACTAGTGCCTTTATTTAAGAGACAAAGTTAAATTTTCTCTTGTTTTCTCATATGCTCTCCTCTTTTCAAGATATATGTCATATAAAAGAGAGGTTTTCCTATCCTATTTTTTTTTTTAAATAAATATCTACAGTGAATGTCTGTTGGTATTCATTGATAGCTGAGCTAAAGCCCTATTCTGCATTCAGGACAATTGTATCCTGATTTTCTTTTTGTTCAGTGAGGCTTTTAATTATTGACATTTTTAAAAATCACTCTGCATATGCTCAGAAGTACATCCTTTAGTAAGAGTTTTTACTGAATTAAAATCTCCAAGACTGACTTTGATGCCTATTTCCAGAGAGTTAGTGAAACTAACTTTTTTTCTTCATAACATCTAGCATAGGAAAAACACAAATAATTATAAGCACCCCATTGCTCAGCCCATGTGATAATATTTGTAGAGAAATTATGGATCTAATATGAGTTCTTTACAATGTTTGAAGAAAATCAGTGCAATAATTTTAAAATCTGTTTAACAACTGATTTTTTTTAAAAAATCAACTAATGCATTGATTTTTTTTTTAAATGCAATTATTTCAGGGCTTATGGACACCAATGCCTAATGCTAGTGAAAGAAAGTTATAAGATTGTATTGATGCATTCCCATGAAATTAAGAATATATTCTTATACTTGTGAAAAAGAAAGTCCCATAGAACTCACTGATTCTGTCTCTGAGATGTATATATATTGATACTTGCACACACACACACACACACACACAGAGAGAGAGAGAGAGAGAGAGAGAGAGAGAGAGAGAGAGAGAGAGAGAGAGAGAGAATGGTAGCATAAAAGCTATGCTGAATTAGATCAGCAATGTTCTATCCAACATTCTGTTCCTAGACATCTATAAGAGGCTCACAAACAGATATGAGTCCCCTAGGATGCTCTTCCTATTTGTGTTTCCCTGAAGATCAAAAGACATCCATAGATAACATGATTGGTTTTTATTGGTAGCTTTAATTTTACCTTTCTCTTTTAAACCTGTCCAATTTGATGGCCATCAGTGGAATCTGAAGCAGAGCATTCCATTGTTTAACTATGTGAAAAATATACCCCTCTGTATATCCCGGAACTCTTGCTATTCATGTAATTGGATGACCCTGGGTTCAAGAATTATGACTGAGTAGACCTTGCATCCTTGTGCAACTATCTGTATAGTATTTGCTGATGTTAGTTGCTCTGTTGTGAAAGATGGGGATATAAGTTATGCTTGGGAGAAGTATAACCGTCTCAGAAAAAGCAAACCATACATTTTGTTAAGGTATGTGGATCAGGAAAAAAGATTCTTTTGTGGGGAACAGTAAGGTGAATTAGTGCATGTTGGAGAATTATATCTTTTGTGAATTGTGTGCAAATTGATATTGATGTATTCTGATTTTCTGGTCAAGGCCAATGCCTGACTTTAGCTTCATCCTGCTCCCATAAAGCACCTAAAGAAATATATAATTGTTCTTAGTAGTATAATTTTTTTTAAAAAAATACTATATTTAAGAATAAAAATTTCTGGCTGAACCAAAATCACACTTTCTAAAAATGTAAAAATTGCAGGGCAAGAAGAAAAGCCAGACTGGCAAAATAGCTGCAAGGAGAAGAAAGGATCAGCTAACGGTGGGATTAAGAAAGCAGAACAGGGGCCTTTGTTTTAGCATCTTATTTTATTCTTTACATCAGAACAAAAATGTCATGCTCAAACTGCTTCCGATTATAAAGTTGTCTGCAGATTGGATTTCAGGAAAGATAACTGGGTTCTGATCTCAAGCCCCTTTTTTCAAAGAAACACAAAGTCATTACAGACAGTTAAATCAGTCATAAGCTGTCATACCTACAGGAGGTCAGGGGATAATTAGTTCCAGAATGTTTTGTACAAATACGGTATATCAAAGTGAAGACAACTTTCTGGTCACCAAGAGAAGGATAAAGACCTTAGGCATCTACAAGCGAGGTCAAGGGATGAAAAATGCATCACAATGCAAGCTCAGAATAAGGAAGGAGCTGTTTGGAGTGAGGAACTTCCATAGGAAGAGTGAAATGAAACTGTTGAGAAGACCTACTTCTTTTCACCAGCCCATTGCTATTGCTCCACTCAAATGTTCAATGTCTTTTGTCTGATTCCACTTTTAAAAACTCTTTGGAAACATTACATCCATCCCTTGGGTAATGTCAGCTCTCACCCATGATTATTCTGAAATAAATTACTTTGAGCTCATCTTCTTCAATTATGCATTATAAAGTATATCCCTTTGCATTTCTTCTTATGCATAGCAACCCATCCTTTATTAAAAGAAGTGAAAGCCTAAGGTGGCATCATTTTAAAAGTCAGGGACTTTTTTTACAAACCAGGTTATTTCTTCTATAAAATTAGGGTTCGCTGTTTGTTTTCAAGTAATACACAAATCTTTCTGATATAATTGTTCTCTAGTATATTTACTTCCATTTTTAAAAAACCTTGAGCACAAGGGACACAGATCTACAAACTATCCAGTTTGTTTACAGAAGAAACTGACCTCATTTTTGCAGAATATGCAAGGCCACAATTTCAACCTGAGTGGATGATGCAGGAATCAAAATGAAATGAGAAAAGAGCCTGGGGGGGGGGGGTGTTCATTTTTTTTCTGGCCTCCTCTTTTTTCTTTGTATGGCTGGGAAGAGAATTGTGAAAGCTTATTTCCAGATAGATGAACTTGGAACTGCATTCTTGAAATGTTTTTTGGCTGTCTCCCAAGACCCTATTCTTTCTGTGACAGCTTTCAAAAAATGTAAATTTCCGGATAAAGTTATAAAGCCAGGGTAAAATTAATCAATTTTAAAGTAAGGGTGTAAAGATAAAATGCAGTGTCAAATATCTAATAGCAATGAAAGCTGCAAAAACTCTTTAAACACTTTCCCCCCCATAACAGTGAAAATTTTGTTTAGGTGTGTGACTTGCACAGGTGGCAACAGGAAGAAAAAAAACCTGCTAGAAGGGAATTTAGTAATAAAAGTATTAAACAATTTGTGTAACTAAAAGAATTTTTTTAAGAACATAAAGGCAAAGTATCAGTTATCCCTTTGTGCCCGCCGCTTAATTATTTGTATTTAAATGATCATTATTGATGTATTACTCTTCTGTGCTGTTACTAATTTTCAATTACAGTTTCAGTATTGTATGACCTTTCTTTTTGCTTTTAGGAAATTAGTTGCATTATATGCAATATATGCATGGGACAGATATATTGACCAAAATAATTACATAGTTCCTAAGCATGATACACATCAATGATGGTGAACCTTTTAGAGACTGAGTGCTCAAAAACTGGCCCCACCCTGCCCCACTCCACCCCCTGCCCTGCCCCTGCCCCCGCTCCACCTCTGCTCTGCCCCCCATCCCTTGCCCCACCTGCCCGCAGGGCCACTCTCCGCCTCCAGGGCCCGTCACAGATCTCCCAGGCAGCCCAGCAGCGCTATGGCGGTCATGCCCTCTGCCTACGCCCTGCAGCATCAACTGTGCATGATGGGGTATGAGGGCAGAGTCTTGTCTACACTGCCTAGCTACCATGTCCTTGGCTGCGCTGCTCTGCATGGGCCTCACTTAGGGGCGACTCTCCTTCAGGGGGGCTGCTGGAGAGGAGGGGGTCGCAGGGGAGGTGAGGCTGGGGCAATGACATGTGTGCCCACAGAGAGGGCTCCAAGTTCCAACCTATGGAACCCGTGCCATAGGTTCGCCACCACTGATACAGGTGGTCCTCAATGTACAACCACAATTGAGGCCAAGATTTCTGTTGCTAAGCAAGACATTTGTTAAGTGAATTTTGCCCCATTTTATGACCTTTCTTGCCACAGTTGTTAAAGTGAATCACTGCTTTTGTTAAGTTAGTAACATGATTGCTAAGTGAATCTGGCTTTCGCAGTGACCTTGCTTGTCAGAAGGTCCCAAAAGGTGATCACATGACCCCCTCGGGACACTGCATGCGTCATAAATATGAGTCAGTTGCGAAGCATCTGTACTTTGATCATGTGACCATGAGGATGCTTCAACAGTCATAGATGTGAAAACAAGTCATAAGTCAGTTTTTTTCAGAGCTGTTGTAATTTCGAACGGTCACTAAATGAATTGTTGTAAGTTGAGGACTACCTGTACTCTCATCATGCAGGTTAAGAATGAAATCTATATCACTTTGAAAAATTAGACTTGCCTTCTCCTCCTCTCTTCCATTGGAAAAGCCTTTCCCCTCCACTGGGGGTGGATGAGGGATGGCAAAAGAAAGAAGTTGTTTCCTTTTCAGATGCATTCACAGAACATCAATCTTGGTTTCCATTAGATTATACATCCTTTGTTGAAGGAAAAAAAATAAGATTTGCTACTCATGCAAGGTAAAAAGGTTTCTCATTCTTGAAGAATAATACCATAGTTTCTCATCAAGTGATCTGCTGCTTCAACAGTGGACAGAGTTAAGGTTAAATATTAGAGAAAAAATATACATGAGGCTATATCTGGCTATCTGGATAGATAGTTATAGATATAGATCCATGGTCCCCAACCTTTCTGGCTCAATGGACTGGTAGCAGCAGCAGTGGTGGCAAAGGCAGGGGGGAGGGGATGGTTTCATGCACACAACCTAGCTCCCGAACATGTGAAAATAAAACTTCATACATATGCCCGCTGCTTGCACTGCCTGGTTCTCAACAGGCTGTGGACCGGTACTGGTTCACAGCCCAGGAGTTGGGGACCACTGATATAGATGATGTTGATGCAGATGCAGATATAGATGCAGGTGCAGGTATAGATACAGATGCAGATGTAGATGAAAATTCAGATGGAAGTGTACAGAGAGATAGAGGGAAAGATAGAGATAATATTCATATATACATCTATGCAGCCACATATGGCATACAGGTTTCCCAAACTAGTTCTTTTTCTAAATTAATCTCACAATAAAAAAAATATTGTGTTTAATTAATACTGTTGTGTCCTGAGCCTGCAAATGCAGACTCGGGACATTGCAAGGTTCCCGGGCAATTACAAAAGCTGCCCAGAACCAGACTGAGTGGCGGCAGCCGAGCGCACATGCGCAAGGCGCGAAAAGTGCCTAGTGATGTTGCCATCTTGTCCGGGGAATTGGGACATATAAAAGGAGGCCTGCGTGCTTTTGCTCACTGTTGTTGGAGTTTGAAATAAGCACAATAAAGAGCTGTTCCAGAGACATGTGTATTCTTCATTCGTCACCACGCCCAGGACTTAACACTGGCGATGAAGGTGGGATTCTTAACAAGGAAAACTAGAAGGAAGCTTTAAGACTTATCCAAAATAAGTCCTAGAAGGGAAAATGGCATTAAATTCAGCAGCTATCCTGCCAGTACAGCATTGCTGGAGGGTGAGTTTGGCTGAGAGACCCTTTCCCTGCAGAAGTGAGTGGTGCAGCAGGAACTACAATGGCGAAAATCGGCCGCTTGTCAGAATTCGACGTCACACACCCGGAACGATGGGAATCATACCTTGCAAGAGTAGAGAACTATTTTAAGGCTAACCAAGTTCGTGAAGATGGGCTGAAGGCTGCCACATTGTTGTGTGTATGCGGCCAAGAGACTTTTGAAATTGCTGAAAACCTCGTGGCTCCTGCTTCGCTGGAAGGTGTAATGTACACAGACTTAAAGAAACTTCTAAAGGAACATTTTCAGCCCAAGCTGTCCATCATTGCACAGAGGCACACGTTTGAACAAAGAGATCAGAGGGCAGGAGAGTCTGCTAAGGACTTTATTTCAGCATTGAGGCGAGCAGCTAGACCATGTGAATTTAAAGATTTAGAGGAAAGACTGCGTGATCGTTTTGTGTGTGGACTGAGAAATAGAGACTTACAGCAAAGAATCTTCCGAAAGAAGACATTTCATTCCAAGATGCTCTACAAGACGTTACAGCAGAGGAAGCAGCAGGCGGAATAGTAAAAAACATGCGGCCCACCAGAAGCTCTCCAGAGACTGTTGCTGTCCGCCAAGAGAATGTGCAAGAAGATTCGGAAGAGGTTCCTGAAGATGAGGTGAATAAACTCTACCAGGCAGCCAGAAGGAGACAGAGGGATCGCGCAGAAAAGGCTTCAATAACTCCACAATGTTTCGGATGCGGAGGACGCCACAGAAGAGCAGACTGGCGGTTCCGGTTCGTCATTTGTAGGGCCTGTGGAAAGCAAGGCCACATTGCAGCCGTATGTCTGAGTCATCAGAAGGTATAACCTAAAGAAGAATTGCATCTGAAAGGTACCAGGGTCCCCAGCCAAAATAGGGTGGATTTCTGCACAACACGCAGAAGTATTCTAAGGACAGGCACACATAAACCCCGAAAAAAGAAGTTGTCCCTTAAAGTAAAGTTGCAAGGGGTTCCCTTATCCATGGAACTGGACACTGGTTCTGCTCTCTCCATAATTTCCCTCAACACATTCAAGAAGATTTTCAGCAGCAGTGGCCTTCGAGTGAAACTCAGGCCATCCACTGTGATACTTACAGACTTTCAGAATTCTAAGGTGTGTGTTAAGGGGGAGGCCACCCTTAAGGTACAGTACAAGGATTTTGAGGGTCCTTTAGATGTGTTGGTTTTTGGGGGTGAACGTGCGAGTCTTATTGGACTCGATTGGTTTGAGGTTCTGGGAATTCAGGTCACGGGGCTGCACCATTTGCAAACGTCTAGTCTTGCAGAAGTCTGCAGGGAATTTGCAGATGTGTTTAGCTCTGAGCTTGGAACCTACAAGGGGCCTCCAGCTGCACTACGATTAGATCCATCCATAGCACCCATTAGGGTCAAGCCTAGGAGAGTTCCGTTTGCACTTAAAAACAAGATTGATGCTGACCTGGACAAATTGCTCCAGCAGGGCATTCTAGAGCCTGTAGATTCTAGTCCTTGGGAAACCCCCATAGTAATGCCTTTAAAGGCTAATGGGGACATTCGTATTTGTGCGGACTACAAGTGCACACTAAACAAGGCACTACAGCAACATGCTTATCCAGTACCTGTTGTAAGTCACATTCTAGCTTCCCTAAAGGGGGGGAGGATTTTTGCGAAGCTTGACTTGGTACAGGCCTATCAACAGTTGCTTGTTGATGAGGCAGCTGCTGAGGCTCAGACGATTGTGACTCATAAAGGAGCTTTTAAAATGAAGAGATTGCAATTTGGGGTAAATGTAGCCCCTGGCATTTTCCAGAGTATTATGGAGAACACACTGAGGGGTATTCCAGGAGTCTGTCCATATTTTGATGATGTCCTCATTGCAGGAGAATCACCTCAAAACTTGGCTGAGAGATTAAGGGCTGTCTTGCTTCATTTTAGGGAAGCAGGTCTCAAGTTAAAAAAGGACAAGTGTAAGATAGGAGTCAATTCTACTGACTTTTTGGGATTCAGGATAGATGCTCAAGGTATCCACCCTTCTGAAGCTAAATTAAAGGCCATTCAGCAGGCCCCAATCCCTAAGTCTAAAGGGGAACTACAAGCCTTTTGGGGGCTACTAAACTTATACCATGCCTTTCTGCCAAACAAAGCTGCTATAGCTGAGCCATTGCACAGGCTCTTAGACAAACAAGCCTGTTGGCAGTGGACTAAGGTCCATGAAAAAAGTTTCAATGAGGTTAAGGCCTTGCTTACTTCTAATGCTGTACTGGCTCACTTCAATGAGCAGTTGAGGGACACCCTGGCATAGTCATCATGAAGGCGCTTGCATGCAGCCATTTGTGGTGGCCTGGCCTTGATAAAACCATTGAGGCTCAAGTGCATGGGTGCCATGTGTGTCAACAGTTCATAGATGGGAGGAAACTCACACCCCCATGGTCCAGAGTACATATAGATTACGCTGGGCCCTTTCAGGGGCAATTCTTCTTGGTTGTTGTTGATAGCCATTCTAAGTGGCTAGAGGTTGTTCTTGTGTCCTCCGCTACTGCTGCCAAGACTATCCAGGTGCTACTCATGGCCTTCCAGATGTTCTAGTTTCAGACAACGGTCCTCAATTTACCTCTTCTGAGTTCCAGGTTTTCCTCCAGGCCAACATGATCCACCATGCAACTTCTGCTCCTTTGCACCCATCCACCAACGGAATGGCTGAATGTATGGTGCGCACCACAAAGATGCCCTTAAGAGACTGACTTACAGTGAATGGCATCACAGGTTAGCAGACTTTCTTCTTGCACATCGCACCACACCCTGCACAGCCACTGGGAAGAGCCTTGCTGAACTTTGTTGGGGTTGTTGGCTTATTACTAAGCTGGACAGGCTGCATCCGGATAGGGGGGTGTCTCATCTGCAGGCACCGAGGAGTCTGAAAGTGGGTGCTCCAGTCTGGACTCGGAAATATGAGCCTGGTCATATCTGGGTACCAGCTGTGGTCTGCAAGGTCTCGAGGCCCTTGTCCTATGAAGTGTCCCGCGTTCTTTGGCAGCACATAGATCAGCTGTGTGCGAGGCTGGAGTCTCATCCTTCCGCTCCTGACTCTGCTCTGGGGGGGGGAGGAAGGTTATAGAAAACATTCTGAGGATCAATGTCAGCAGCCAGTGCCGGCAGCTGAAGAGATCGTTGATCCTCCATCCCGAGATTCCGCAAGTGCTCCTAACAAGAATTCATGGGGCAGAGAACTACCCTACACACCAAGATGCACTCCAGCCAGGGAGTCACCCCGGGGCATCCACATATTCCATGTAGAAACAGTAACACTCCAGACAGGGAGGATAACCGGGGGTATCCACAGAACTCACAGAACACACAAGAACTGGCAACCCAGCTAAGAAGCAGGTTCAATTCTGCAACTGCTTCCAAAAGGAGGTCCTATGTAAGGGGGGCAAGCAGAGAGGCCTCTCCTGACTCTGGCACCTCAGGCATGACTTTGGGGTCCGCCGAATACTGGGGACCTTTACACACAGCTGTTTCACAGGGCACATCTGAAAACGGTCACTGGCTCGAGGACATAGGTTCTCAGAAACCATCCAGAGTAGTTCTGGAATCCTCAGCCAACTCAGAAGGTTGAGAGAGTGCAGCTGCTCTCACAGAGCCTGGGGGAAACTCTGGCATTTCTGCCGGTACGCCCTATCAGGGGTCACTTGCAAAACCTGTGCATAAAAGTCCTGCTCTAGCGAGCCCATCAGACGGGCTGGTAGGCCAGGCGCCCTTAAGGTCAAGTCCTGGTCTGTATAGTCGAGCAGGGGAGCTGTCAGGCCAGGCACCCTCCCTAATCCTGCGAAGGTCCCAACAGGTTAAGGCCCCTCCTAAACATCTAAATGAGTATGTAAGGTTCTTGTCAGCATAAGAACAGTACAAGTCTATGGTGAGGAGATGGAACCTATGTGGGTAGCAATAGAACCCATGAAGCACACATTAGAGAGTGGCAAACAAGTTGTAGTAGAATGGAGTGTCTGTAGGATGGAAAAAAATTATCATTTTTAATATATATATTATTTTATATTCTTGTATGGATTGTAAGAACAAGTGCCGTGTGTGTTCTAGCTAAGGGGGGAGGAGTGTTGTGTCCTGAGCCTGCAAATACAGGCTCGGGACATTGCAAGGTTCCCAGGCAATTGCAAAAGCTGCCTGGGACCAGACTGAGTGGCGCCAGCCGAGCGCGCATGCGCAAGGCGCGAAAAGTGCCTAGTGATGTTGCCATCTTGTCTGGGGAATTGGGATGTATAAAAGGAGGCCTGCGTGCCTTTGCTCGTTGTTGTTGGAGTTTGAAATAAGCACAGTAAAGAGCTGTTCCAGAGACATGTGTATTCTTCATTCGTCACCGCACCCAGGACTTAACAAATACAAACTACTGAACTTTTTTAGTCTATTTTTGTGTGTTAACCTGAAGTAGAGAATTAAGTCTATTCAGTGCCAGGTTGCACAAAGGGTATGTGCGTCTCTCTGTGTGTGACCATTATAGCCTGGATTCCTGATTTTAAAAGCTTCCTCCTTCATTTATTCATCCATTCAGCACAAGGCTAATACAATTTCAGGAAGTGAAGTACATGGCCAAGGTCAGGAACTGACTCTTCAGACACATTTACCAATAGCTTCTCTTGAACAATGTATTTGTTAGGAAAAAAGAAGCAAAGCCCTCAGTTCTGCCTCCATTTAATTGGTTTAACCCTTACAGTAATTAAAGTCCCTGAGGCATGCTAAATGGTGAATATACCCTATTATTTAAAGCTGCTATATATGATACAAGATAACATCAGAATCAGTGAAACTTACAGTTAAATCTCCATGTTATAGAAGATGTGGCTGTAGATTAATCTCGTTGTTGCAGTCCTGCCATATATTTAGTCAAGCTGCACCCACATGGTCAGTTAATGAACCATCTACATGCAAACCACACATTGTACAAAGGCAAAGGATCCAATTCCACAATCAGGCTAAATAATGATTGTACTCCAGCTGCATCAGTCAAAGTTTTTGTTTTATTTTAATCAAAAAGTGATTCAAAGAAGTAAGTGCAAAAATAAGATAAAAAGAGGCCAAATTGTCAGTATTCTACTTCATGTATACCAAATGGATTGCTTATATTTCCAACAATACAAACATTTGCATTTTAACCCTTTGAACTCTGTTGTGTGGGTTTTAGTTTTTTGCTTTGCTCTACTTCTATTGATGCTCTGGTGAATTACATTGTATGCCATGTTCCTTTTCAAATAAGAGTTTCAGCTAATCAGCATTTGTATGTTTTTACAATCGTTTGGATGTTTTAATGGAACATCTAGTTATCAAAGCACCACGAGTTTTACTCTAAAGTAAAGTAAATTACCAGGAAGGTAAAACTGCAGCCTTAAATAATACATTTAGCTGAAGTTTTTATTGTGCAATTACTTTGCTTTAGTTATTTAATTTATGAAAAAGCCAATTGTTGATGTCCTTTACTTGCAATTATTTCTTTTTTGTTTTCCCACCATTTCCCCATTATTTTCTCTTTACAGAGGAAATCTTCTAAGCAGGCATGATGCATGGATCAGTACATGTAAAGATTCTCCAGCAAGAAGTTGCATCCTTGGGAAACACAGGGGACATCTGTGATTAAAGGACAGTTAGTAATTAGGCGGAAAAAAACAAGAGAGAAGAACTGCCTGGAGTACAGAGATTGGAACAAAATAAAATTAAAAATCCACTTATCCTTAAAAATGTAATGGGATACAAAAAGTGGTTTACTTCACGATGTCAAATGAGCTGCTAGTTCATTGGCAAAATTCTCACACTGAAGTCCCATTCTAATGTGTGAATTATCTTGGGCAGTTCCCATTTGATATTAGGGAAGTTGCATAGGATAGCAGCCCCCAACCTTTTGGGCACCAGGGACCGGTTCTGTGGAGAGTGGTTTTTCCGTGGACCAGACAGGGCGTATTTTCATGTGCTGCCTGTATCCCATGGATGGGGCTTCACTTGTTTGTGCGGCCCAGTTGTTGGCCTACTGCGGACCTGTGCCAGTCCACAAACCGAGGGTTGGGAACCTCTGGCATAGGAGAATTCCCTAATGGATTGCAATTTTTTAAAAAGATTTTTAAATTATGTTTTTATTATTATTTATTATTATTTATCTCATACTCCTTCCTTCTCCTCTTTTACCCACAACAACAATGCTGTGGGGTGAGTCGGGGTGAGAGAGAATGACCTGCCCAAGGTCACCCAGCTGGCTTTCCTCCCTAAGGCGGAACTAGAACTCACAGTATCCTGGTTTCTAACCCAGCACCTTAACTGCTACCCCAAACTGGCTGTTCTTCTGCAATTTTTTCTGTAAACTTTTTGTAAAGCAGATTTTATAGAAATAGAATATGTATTTAGTTTTAAATATTGATACAAGTCAAACTGCATTGCTAATGTTCAATTTGACTCCTCCAAACAAATGTATCTATGCAACTGCACAGAATATAGAGATCATCTATGAAAAGTCTTAGATTTCTATATTATCTGACGCTGCATGGATTCATTTTCTAAAGAAAGTATTATCAAAGGAAAGAATCCTACTTGAATACACTGGTGTTTTGAATATTGGTTTTAAAAAAGTGATCATTGCATATGATATGTGACATGACTATGGGAGGAAAATAAAGTATTTTAGAAGCATCTGAATCTTAAATTTTCCAATAAAATACATTCAAAATACAAATAGCATGCTGCTTATGCTGTAATTTGTCAACTGTTGAGAAAATTGGCATGTCTTTTCTGCTGATTTATTGGTTAATCCCAGCAATTCATTGTGGAAAAGGCCAACAATGAATTACAATGTAGCAGGGGAAAAAAATTAAGTTCTGCATTTTAAAAGTGCTTAACTACATGGCCCTTTATAATAACTTAAAAGTTCAGAGGTAGCTGCAGCTTCTTTTGGGCAAGCAAACTCTTCTGGGTAAATGGCTTAGAAGGAATCTGTTCAACCGCTAAAGAAACACAGCAGTTCAAAGCCACTCACTGGACAGAGCCTTGCGTTCAATCTACTAAATGTTGACTGTTTCCCAATAAACTTTAGAGCAGGAATGCAGCCTTAGGCAGCTAATGATGCAGCCCCACATGATCATAAACTTTTAACAACATTAGGTGATTTATATGTTGTTGTTGTTAATTGCAAAATTGTGTCTGACTCATCGCGACCCCATGGACAACGTTCCTCCAGGTCTTCCTGTCCTCTACCATCTTCTGGAGTCCATTTAAGTTCATGCCTACTGCTTCAGTGACTCCATCCAGCCACCTCATTTTCTGTCGTCCCTTTCTTCTATTGCCCTCAATCTTTCCCAGCATTAGGCCCTTTTTCAGTGAGTCCTTCCTTCTCATTAGGTGGCCAAAGTATTTGAGTTTCAACTTCAGGACCTGGCCTTCTAAAGAGCAGTCGGGGTTGATCTCTTCTAGGACTGACCGGTTTGAATGCCTTGCAGTCCAAGGGACTGGCAGGAGTCTTCTCCAGCACCATAGTTCAAAGGCCTCAGTTCTTTGGTGGTCAGCCTTTCTTATCATCCAAATTTCACATCCATACATTTCAACTGGGAAAACCATGGCCTTGACTAAACGCACTTTTGTTGGCAGGGTGATGTCTCTGCTTTTTAGTATGCTGTCTAGATTTGCCATAGCTTTCTTCCCCAGGAGCAAGAGTCTTTTAATTTCTTGGCTGCAGTCCCCATCTGAGGTGATCTTGGAGACCAGGAAAATAAAATCTGTCACTACCTCCATTTCTTTCCCATCTATTTGGCAGGAATTGAGAGGGCCAGATGCCATGATTTTGGTTTTCTTAATGAAGAAAACATCAAGAGGCTCTTTAGTTCCTCTTCACTTTCTGCCATTAGAGTGGTATCATCTGCATATCTTAAGTGGTTGATATTTCTCCCGGCAATCTTAATTCCAATTTTTGATTCATCTAGCCCTGCCTTTCTCATGATGTGCTCTGCATATAAGTTAAATAGGCAGGGTGACAGTATACAGCCTTGCCAGACTCCTTTCCCAATTTTGAACCAATCAGTGGTTCCCTGTCCAGTTCTCACTATTGCTTCTTGACCCACATATAGGTTTCTCAGGAGACAAATAAGTTGGTCTGGTACTCCCATCTCTTTAAGAACTTGCCACAATTTGTTGTGATCCACACAATCGAAGGCTTTAGCATTTTTCAATGAAGCAGAAGTAGATGTTTTTCTGGAACTCCCTAGCTTTCTCCATGATCCAGTGTATGTTGGCAATTTGATCTTTAGTTCCTCTGCCTCTTCGAAATCCTGCCTGTAGTTCTGGTCCACATACTGCTGGAGTCTAGCTTGTAGGATTTTAAGCATAACTTTACTAGCATGTGAAATGAGTGCAATGGTGTGATAGTTTGAACATTCTTTGGCATTGCCTTTCTTTGGAATTGAAATGTAAACTGACCTTTTCCAATCCTGTGGCCACTGTTGAGTTTTCCAAATTTGCTGACAAATTGAGTGTAGCACTTTTACTGCATCGTCTTTTAAGATTTTGAATAGCTCAGCTGGAATACTGTCACCTCCGCTAGCTTTGTTGTTGCTCAGATTTTCTAAGGCCCATTTCACTTCACATTCTAGGATGTCTGGCTCGAGGTCAGTGACCATTCCATCATAGTTATCTGAGACGTTAAGCTCGTTCTTGTATAGTTCTTCTGTGTAGTTTTGCCATCTCTTCTTAATCTCTTCTGCCTCTGTTAGGTCCTTGCCATTTTGGTCCTTTATCATGCCCATCTTTGCATGAAACGTTCCCTTCATATCTCCAATTTTCTTGAAGAGATCTCTGGTCCTCCCTATTCCGTTGTTTTCTTCTATTTTTTTTGCACTGTTCATTTAAGAAGGCATTCTTATCTCTTCTAGCTATTCTCTGGAATTCTGCATTCAATTGGGTGTATCTTTCTGTTTCTCCTTTGCCTTTCACTTCCCTTCTTTCCTCAGCTATTTGCAAAGCTTCCTCAGACAGCCATTTTGCTTTCTTGCATTTCTTTTTCTTTGGGATGGTTTTAGTTGCTACCTCTTGTACAATGTTGCGAACCTCCATCCATAGTTCTTCAGGTACTCTGTCTATCAGATCTAATTCCTTAAATCTATTTGTCACCTCTACTGTATATTCATCAGGAATATGATTTAGTTCATACCTGAGTGGCCTAGTGCTTTTCCCTACTTTCTTCAATTTAAACTTACATTTTGCAACGAGAAGCTCATGATCTGAGCCACAGTCAGCTCCTGGTCTTGTTTTTACTGACTGTATAGAGCTTCTCCATCTTTGGCTGCAGAGCACATAGTCAATTTGATTTCTGTGCTGACCGTCTGGTGATGTCCATGTGTGGAGCCGTCTCTTGGGTTGTTGGAAAAGAGTGTTTGTATGACCATGTATTCTCTTGACAAAATTCTATCAGCCTGTGCCCTGCTTCATTTTGTACTCCAAGGCCAAACTTGCCTGTTATTCCAGTTATCTTCCTACTTTAGCATTCCAATCCCCCATGATGATAAGGACATAATTTTTTGGTGTTAATTCTATAAGGTGCTGTAGGGCTTCATAGAACCGGTCAGTTTCATCCTCTTCAGCACCAGTGGTTGGGGCATAGATTTGGACTACTGTGATATTTATATAGATTAACTATATTATAAATTTTATTTCCGGCCCAGGACAATTCTTCTTCATTCAATGAGGCCCAGGAAAGCCAAAATTTTGGACACTTATGCTTTAGAACAAAAGCAAAATTAATTAATTAATTAATTCTATAGCCACTCATTTCAGGGAATGACTCTGGGCGGCTTACAATTCAGGACATATATTACAATTAAAAATTGGAAAACATTTTAAAACAGTAAAACCATAAAGAAATTAAAACCAGTAAACAAATTCAAACATCCGATTCAAGATGCATAAGAACAAGATATTTGGCCTATTAGCAATATAGCCAGGAAATGGGGGCCCTTAGCTCATTCAGCTCCCCACACTCAAGAACATAGCCAGGTTTTTAAGGCTTTACAAAAGACTTAACAGGGATGGGGTACAGGAGAACAGTCTCAAAGGGGAAATGCAAGTAGTGGCTGAGCTCCACAAGCCTAACAACATGATTCTGTGGCTCCAAGTGTGTGTTGTGTTTTACTATTAGAAGCTTAGAAGCATTGGATACAGGATCATAAAGTCAGAAGCTACATGTTGTAGGGGATACTAAAATGTGAACAGCCAATGGGTGACTGACAACAGCACATATTGTGGACATGAATATGGAAGGGGATTCAATGCCAGAGTGATCCCAAGCTTCTCCCTTGCCAGTCTTCTCCAGCTAGATGCTTTCAGTGGCAAAAAATGTTGTAACCCTAACACATTTTTTCAGCACCAGATTGAAATGGTCAGACTAGCTAAATGACTTCAAATTGACATTTCAAAGACAACAGCCTTCTCAATTAGCCATGATCACAAGCAAACTTCAAATCAAGTCAGTAGTTAAGTCAATAGGTTCCTATCAGAAAATTGGACAACTACTTTCAGTAAGCAAAACCATTTCCTTTGTTAAATAAAAAGTGTGCCAATAAAATTGCTTAAAAGAGATTTTTGCCCAGATAGATTCCTCCCAATGATGCAAATGATTATGGTTAATTCTCTTGGTTGTGACTTTTTGATGGCCAAAAGAGACAAAAGTATTGAGTACTCTCCATTCTAAGGCATCTTTTAATATATAAAAAAAATTAGCTCGGTGTTGCTTAATGACAAAAAGGAAAGAGCAATATGGAAACTACTTGCTGCAACATGCACATTGCGGTATATGATTTTGATCTATGTTATTTTAATTATGTAAGAAAATATTACATTAATGGTTGGCTGTGCATATAAGAAAACTAGTTTAATACAATGGGAATTCATTTGTTCTGCTTCTATCTAGCTGTACTATATACAGTATGAGTGTTTGTGCATTCATTTCAAATCACATCTGGACTCCATATATACAGATACTACCACTGGGGGAGGGAATGTTTTAAAAATACAGTTGTGGTTCAGAAATGTTTTATTTTGGTATCTTTAAATGTGTTCTTTCTCCATGCTGGGCAATGTGTTTCATTTTAAGATGATTGCCCTGTTCCAGTTTACAGTGGTACAGTAATTGGGTTGCAAACCCTTTTTTAAAAAAAGCCGCATAGTTCAGTGAGTCTATAAAAAGCATGTCAGAGGGTCACATGCTGGGATAGCTGTTTTGTGATGGCCTAACAGCTATTCAGATGCTTTTGCAATTGCATCATAAGACCCAATATGCTTTGATCAGGCATGCAAAACATTCCAGCTGAGTTGACCAACCATTCTAGTGTCATAACTTTGTGAAGGAAAAACAGCAAATGGTGATATTGTTTCACAAAAAAAGCAAATCTTTCATCCTATTTAAAAATAATTACAAGGCTATTCAGAATTCTTTGTCTACTGTTTTCATTCTATCAATCTATACATATGTTGTTCATAGTATGTTTAGGTGTGCATCATGTATGTGTTTCACTTTGAGAGCGGGCAACTAAATTTCATTTTTGATGTGTGCGTTGTGCCCACAGTAAAAAAATGACAAAGTTTATCTTATGTTATCTATCTATCTATCTATCTATCTATCTATCTATCTATCTATCTATCTATCTATCTATCTATCTATCTATCTACATATAGTTTGTGAAGGTTGCATGCTACTTTAGAAATAAATAAGAAAAAGTTTTTCACTGCATACAAGAACACAAGCATAGTATCCATCTGAAACTTTTTAAAGCAGCAGCATGTTTCTTAGAATTATGAGACTATTAAATCATTCCGTGAAAAGACACAGCTACTTTAAAGAGTAGCAGACAGGTGCTTTGTTTGGGTTTCTGCCATCTGCAAGCAGCCTTTTAGAACAAAATCCAAACACTGCACAGCCCTAATCTCAAAGAGATTTAGAATCTTTGATCTATATTTGATCTATATTTAAATGTATAGCTATGGCTTTGATCTATATTTATGTGTGTATCATTCTATCATCTTTCCCTTGTATCTATGACTTTGTTTTGCCTGTGTGTATGGATGCATGGTGACCCAAAAAGAATGCAAAGAGAGAGAGAATCTATGGAACAAATCCCATTCATAAAAACAAAGGTCAGAATGATTAGACTTTTCAGCTCCATATCTATAAACTGAAATTATCTTAAGAAAATCTGAAACCCAATCAGTGAAGAAAGGCTGCCCTCATCCTTGTACAACGCCCTGTTTTCTTTCATCAGGAGAATTGCTTTCAATATACAAGGAAGTACACATACAAAAGAGCCAAGAATGTTATTTTTTGTAGGATAATCAATTCCATCTGAAAAGTCACCAGCCCAATTTAGGCATAACCTTATTGACTGTTTTGTTTTGAGTATCATAAGACTGAGTCTGCATATATTTGGACTATTCTGGTTCTCTACTTTCTCTTCCACAAAAATTGAAAAATTAAAATATTTCAGGATGATTCAGCAGTAAGCTGTTCCCTTGTAATGTTTAAACACCAAGTACTTACTACTGCTAATTATAATAAGTCAAAACAGGGTATAAATACAGTTCTATCCCAGTTTATTTTATAAACAATACTTAACCAAGTTTAAATAAGAAGTCTCTAATTAACTGCAACATTTTATTTCTTCCAAATCTGCCTGGGGTATGGGGGATGCCATAAAGGTCATGTGACTGTTCAGCATTGCCGCAATGGTATGATATGAGCATTATATGTTCCAATATTTTTAATGGCCCCTATCACCAACTACCATCTGTCAGTAGTTTCATTCTACCATCCTTAGCTTTTATGCAAAAGCTTATATTAGGGACTTTATAGCTCCTCGTCCTCTTCCTCCTCTGTAACTTAGATTCCTTAGAAAAGATATTGAGGTATTTTGTCCACGGGTCTGTGAGTTACAAGCAATATCTGAATGTGTGGTGTATCCATGAATTGGAATGTCAGCTAGGAATATGCCATTAGAATGTAAGGCTGTCATGGACAGAATTTCCACCCACAGTTTATGACCTTGGTCAGCGGTAGGCAACCTCGGTTCTTTTATGACTCATGGATTTCAACTCCCAGAAGTCCATGAGTCATAAAAGAGCCGACGTTGCCTATCCTTAACTTTGGTGTACACTGCAGGTATTCCATCTGCTAAATATTGCATTTGTTTTATCATCTGCATGCCTCTCATAGCCTGCATCAAGGGGTTGCCAAGGCTCCCAGAAGCCATTAACCAGAATGGTGGTGAGAACTACCCCTGGCAAGAGCATTAACAATTTGGCACAGAAGAGGCAAGAAAAGCAAAGATGCATGGTTGTACCTATGTATTTGGATTTTCCTGACTTCAGCTCCACAGTCTTATGGATACATAAGATTTCACAATGACCATCGTAAGGTCCTTGGGTACATTGAGCTGATTCACTTTTCTTTGCTAACATAACCACATTTGCACTGTAAAATCACCTTTGTCCACATTCTTATTGTTATCAGCACCATGAGTATATACTTGCTCTTAGACCAAAGCTTGGTTCCTCTTTTTGACTCTCCTTTTTGGCTAAGACATATTATTGTGTGAAGGAGTCCTTTGTTATACAGTTTGTTTGTGGCACTCTTTTCCCTTTGTAGGATATCCTGCAGCATAACTCTTTTTTTCTTATCTTCATCTTCTTCTTAATTGCTGAATTTTTGTAAAGACATTGTGTGATCCATGTAGTCATTGAGCTGACTCCCTGAAGGGTGTTCTTCCTTCTCTTGTGCCAGGATAGATCTTCACCATCCCTTCCTTTACCATACTTTCCTTGTCTCAATCTGTAAATTCAGACACTGGCCTTTTGCTATCGTTGTCAATGATAAACTGTAGAAAGAATGTGGTATGGGACAATGCAATAGAACGTAGTGATGACTTTGGGGAATGAGCAAAAGAGATGCTGCCTAGGATACAAGAGCAGCAGGAGCCCTGAGTAGTCAGAGAAAAATAATTAAGAAGGATCTACCCTAATTGAACACTTTCAATAATTTAAAAGCGGTGACAGGAAGTTTGTACCTTCAAACTTGCAAGATTTTGGTAATGGAGTCTTTCAATAAAGTAAATTTATCTCATCTGGTTTTGATTTCTGTCTAGTTTACCTATGAGGGCTGGGAGACAGCATGCAGATAGTTCTGCGGTTTGGACATACCTGGTCATCCTCGTAACACAAGCCACCTTGCATTAAGGTCTCCGAGCAAAGAGATATAGATGTTACTGTCAACTCTGCAACAAACCTGGCTGCAGCCATCTTGCTCATTCTAGGTTGCCACATGAATGGGAGGGGGTGCAGAGTATACTTGCTAATCGAAACAATTCTGTGTCCCATGGGAACCAAGGTCATTCTATTGGTTATGTTAGAGAGTTGAGTGTTTTGTTAGAAAGCCCGTCAAACTATTATATTGGGGAATGTAGATAATAGCATAGCATTGGGGTGGGAAGTTTGATTTTAAAATAGTGTAACTCTTTGGAGGGAATTTCAAACTTGGTTTCACTTTTGATTATGCCAATATTTTATATCCAATAAACATGTTCTTCAAGCAAGCATCTAGCTTCTGATTTATTTGGCTCTATCTATCAGAACCTTGACAGTTACATTATATGATGCCTCCATGTATAGGGTTTTACATGACCTCTACACACACACATATGCTATGAATCAATAGTGGTCAGTAGAACTGAAAATGCCACACCAGATATTCATTATGAAAAAGATAGAGAAATTTTCCCATGCCACCTTCAAAGGGGGAGGTGAAGGGACTAAAGTACTATAGAACCCTTTACATGGCATGGCATAATGCTACATCTGTATCTGCTCTAAATGCTGAAGCCAGGGTGCCTAAACAGACCATCCTAATAGCTTCTACATATGCTTTCCTGTAAATTGCTGAATTGCAGAGCCTGGATAACTTCTAAAGTTATAGCACTGTATACACTCATCCAAGTGTGAATGTCCATGAGTTCAGTTAGGATTTGAACCCCATCTGGCTACCTACATGTGATCATTTCCAATAAGGATGAAACCAGTACCATGGTGCTTCCTGTTGATCAATGTATCTGAAAAAAAACTGAGCATGTGAACTCTAGACATTCTTGAAGAGTTGGCTTGAGAAATTGGTAGGAAGGGGATTGGCTATTGATTATGTTGCTGCTTTTGCATCTATACATCCTAGGATTGGTTCCCAATTGATTATAGTGAGATATAGCTCTCACTCTTTGAGTTTCTGAACTGATGAATCCTTTTCATTCTTTTTTTTTCAACAGTCAAGATCTTAATGGTATTCTTGCACTTGTTTTTTCTGAGCTGCTTATTGTATCCCTTTGACATTCGATGAGAGAAGTGTCCTTCACATTGTCCCAAGTTTTTCCCATTTATATTGATAAAAGGGATTTTTGTATGGGTATGCATGGGGAGGATTGTTTACTTGGATCAGAAAGCATTCTCTGTAAATATTGGAGCTTGAGGACCAGGTTATTTTCTCTCCATAGCTCACAGCTCATGAAGAATATCTGATTATCCTGGACACTGTAGTATTGAAGCCGTGGTTTTCGGTGGGATCAGGGTTGTCTTTTGTGTTCTAGCACTGTTGACCAAGTTGCAGTAGAGGATCAATGGGGTTCTGCTTTGTGTGAAGGGGAAGGGATGCCTGCCAGACTGTCTCAGGGTCAAAATTACATGGTTTTGACTTGAGAAATGGATGGGAATGAAGCTGGATGCCTCTTTGCTAATCAGTGCAGGACTCACACATGAGTTGTTGTGGTGATGGTTAAGGTTGACATCAGATCTTATTCGGGCAGGTCTGGAATCTCCTGACACCTTTGCTACAGGGAACATCTTGTGTTCTTTTGGATCTTACAAATCATGTTGTATCCTTTCTTAGGAAGTTGCTCTATGTTTATATTTGAGATTGGGGGGGGGGCATTTTCAGATCTTAAACTCAAAATACTCTTCTAAGAGCTTTATCTACTTCAAAGACCACGAGGAGCACAGAATGTGGTCTCCAGTCCTGGAATCAACATTAAATTGTTTAAAAAGCTGACTTTTGCATAAAATGTCATGTAAGACTCAGTAAGACTTATGAGATTTGGTGACTTCATGACTGTAGACATATTAATTAAAAAATAATGATTTAGAAACCATCTGAAAGCATCATATGTGCCATGGTGCATGGCTTACCTGGTGATCCTCAAAGCTGAGAATGGTCTAAAAAAAAAGGAATAAATTTTCAAACAAATGAATGTTTTAAAAGCTAAATTGCCCCTCCCCCAAATAAATTGCCAGATGGACTGTATCAGACTTAGGCTGCAAAATACATTCATATTCTGCATTAGGATACTGATCTCACAGTTATTTGGGCTGTGTTTCAGTTTTACATTCTATTAAAGTTTGCAGGACTTCTAAATAGATGTATAGAGATGAGCTGGTAGCCTGCAAATTTTTCAATACTTAACTGAGTGAAAGTAACATTAAAATAAGTAGACTACTCCTAGGTGCCACTAGTATTAGCATCAGTATATTTTTATTTATCATGCACTTATGAGTAACAGTACAAAGATAAGATAAAACATCAGTCAGAACTATAAGATGCCACAGTAGTTGCAACATCACAAACGAAAACCCTATGATATCTAAAATAGCAACATCTATACCCGTGGTGGCAAACCTATGGCATGCGTGCCACAGGTGGCACGCAGAGCGCTCTCTGTGGGCACACATGCCATCGCCCCAGTCCTAGGCCTTCAGCTGGGTTTTATAAATCCTTTTCGCTTTAGGCCTCCGCCTCCATGTGCAAAAAAAAAAGGTTCAATCAATCAATTTCAACTTCTCGCGTGGAAAAAAAAAGATCTTGCAAAGTTGGAATTGATTGATTGAACTTTTTAGTCCCACCCAGTTTGCCATTATCATTGAAGCCATACCCACCCAATGGACCACACCCAGCCAATGGGCCACACCCACCCGGCATCCGACGATACATAAGTGGGTTTTGGGTTGCAGTTTGGGCACTCAGTCTCTAAAAGGTTCGCCATCACTGATCTATACATTCTAATAATAGGCAAGCATTTATACCATTACACCGTTGATGTAAGTATTGTGTAAAGGATTTTCCTGTGCACTTCATGTCTCTGCTAGACTTGTTTATTACCAGAACACTGTGACAGGCCGTTCTGCCAGGACGTAATCAGAAAAAGAGACTTGATCATATCCTACGGAAAAAAAAGCAAGGAGAAAAACCAGCACTTTGCTGCAGTTTCTTCAAAATATTTAAACGGGGTATTAGACCTAGACTACCTCAGTGCCACCTAGTGGAAAATGTGAGCTCCAAAATCACAGAATGTACTGGTAATGACACTGAAAGCTATATGAAAGAAAACAACTTTCTTTGTGAAATGTAATCCGTACTGGGCAGAGCCAACAGCATCCCTTGAGATTTATGGAAATGTTAAATAGACCATGCCTTTTCTGCAGTTCATACAAATAACTACAGGAATGGCATGGCTAAATGCAAGAGTTTAAACAAAAGGCTGCTATATTGATGTTGCTTTTGTATTTTCAGAAACCTTCTTTCTCTCTTTTGGAGAATATACTTCCTACATGGATTCCTTGCTTGCAAAAAAAATTAGCCTGTTGGGCCTCTAATCTTTCTTCTTTAGCCCTTCTGGTTCATTGTCTTGGACAATTTTCACCAGCTGCTCATTTATCAACAGAGGTCCTTGGCTCATATACGGGAAACAATGAGGGGAGTGGGAATATATATTCCTCATTCTGACAAATTTAGAGCCCTGCTCATTTACTGCATCCCTTTCTTCTTCCTTCTAACCATCCTACCTATCTTTCATCTCTAAAGAAGAAGAAAAGAACCAGCATGCCTAGAAAGAGGTTTTCTTCCTTTCTTACTTTCTCTCACCACTAATTATTTTCTGGATCACAAACATGCATCCAAATGGAAGTAGAAACATGCCCACTATGCACATGGCATTGCTTTCATTGGAAAATACAACCCAGTGGAAATCTGGACATGCACGTCTAAGTATATTCCTTAGCAGTTGAATATGGTGTTCTCCTTTCACAGTTGGGAAGCTGGAGTTGGGATTGGAGAATTTCCAGACTAGATTCTACCCCATTTAAAGACTGAGGGGTGGAGTTGCATTGTTGACAATACCTATTCTCCAAGGTCAGTTTTCCCATTAACAGAAAACCTAGAGAGGGTGGAAAAACTGTTATCCAACTGATCAGGCTTCAGTGAAACAGAAATAATAGTGGGCAAAGTTGCAGCTTAAAACAAATTGAGTAACTGAAGCAATGTGGACCAGTTTCTCAGCAGGAGAAAACAGCTTGCTACCTTGGTGTAATCTGTTGCCTGTTGTTGCTTTGGCATTTTACCTCTTTGCAAAGTTTTAAACTACAACTTGTGATCCCTTCATGTTTGATCCCTAGGAGGTAGGAAGATCTTAGCACTCTCAACAGCATTCTGCTAACATGAAACTTTTAGCTAAGCCTCCATCTTCGCACACACATTGGAACTTGTTATATGTGTTTAAGAATAATTTTTGAAGTGCTATATACTTTTTTAAAAAAAATACTTTAGCAATCCCCAGAATTGACTGTTATTTCCCTTTCTCCCTCATTGTCCCATTTTGACTCATTATGTGCCATCAAGTCATTTTTGATTCCTATTAACTCACATATGGTGATCTAGCTCTAACTGGGTCTTTCAGATCTCCCATCTGAAAACCTGCATTGATTGCCTCTATAATTGAGTCGATCCATCTTGCTGCTGGTCATTCTCTTCTCTTTCCTTCTACTTTTTCCAACTTTGGAGTCTTTTTGAGAGAGCTAGGTCTTTGCATAAGATGTCTAAATAGGAGAATTTGAGGCCATGCCTCTAGTGAGAACTCTGGGTTGATTTGCTCAATGATCCATTTTAGCCTTTGATATGTCTGGAAATAGAACACCGATTTTACAAAAAAGGGAGTGACACTTTCAGCCTTCATGTGTACATACAAGAGATCAGAAGATGAACTATGCCCGTGTTTGGTTGAACAGAAATGCAACTCTCTACGTAATTCAGAACCTAAATAAGGCACAGGACTGGATTGTGCAGACAGCTGTGCTTGTATTCAAATAAACCCAAATGCATTTAGACATACTGGAATATCTGGAGACTAAATGGGAAGATTTCGTGTTCTCATCTCTTTTGGATTACTCCATTAAACCAAATGCTTAAGTAGGGCTAATATTGTAACAATTCAGAATTATAATCTTCATAGCAGATTTTTCCCCCCAACGAACTGTATTTAAGAAAAATTCAAAAAGATATCAAAGACGGTTTCTAGAAGAAATAATGGACTGCTGCTCAAAGTTCAAGTGGGGATGGGCCCTTCCCCTTCATCCTGCATTCTTGATTTCTCCCACTCACGCATTCTCTCAGAAAGCTAATCTTGAAAACTGGCAGAACTCTGGGTTATCTTGGAGGAAGCTACAATGAAAGGTATGCACTGCATGATGGAAATTTCCTTGATGCCAAAAGTTGATATCCTAAAAACCAGATCAAAGTAGTACTAAACTCTTAGCTGTTTCCAGAGGTCGCTGACAGGACACCATGGAGTAAGTATGGCAGAAATCTGATGGCAGTGTTGAATAAGAACTCAAGGACCATCATACTACTTAAGCTAGTACTTTACTCCATGTAACTCTGTTTAAGAAGTTTCCATAAAAACTTATCTCAGCAATTCAGCCAAAATATTCTCCCTTCAAAGATAAATGGGTGTCCATGCTGAAAAAAAATGCTTAGATCATGTTGGACCACTATCAATATATGTTTTTATATTTTTAAATAGCAATGAAGCAACCTATTGCAGGATTTATTTCATAAGAACTCATCTAGGTTTAATGCTGGTATTTTCATTTATTTCATTAATCACATTTCCCCACATGTTTTTAAAATTATTTTTTCCAGGAATAGAACCTCAACAGTTACTTTTCTCTTCACTCGTTCATAGCTTTTGTCAAAATGAAATTACAAAATAAACATAATATGTGATTTCTGAGAATATGGTAATAATTTTTACATGTGTACCTGAACATAACTATAATTAATTTTAAATTGACTGGAGCATTATAAATTCCAGATTTTAATTTAAATTCAGGGAGATCCATGAGAGTCTGAAAACTGGAGAGTTTTTAATTATTTTATCCATAAATCATATCAGAAGGGCCAGAATCTAGAATGAATTGGCTTAACTTGTTGAAGGAAATTCATTGCTTTTTTCTCCAAAAAACCCACTATTCAATGACATTATTACCTGAAAATATGGGGAAAAAAAATCACCGAATCCAAGTAACGCAGGCATGGATTAAAAAGCCATATCTAGTAAAGGAATGAGAATGTATTAGAAACCTAAACTTACTAATGAAAAAAGCAGCCTTTAATTTTTTTTCTCCTTCCTTCTGCTATAACTTACTGAATACAGCTTACTTTTTTCACAACCCTGTTTCATGTCACTGACTGCTAAATGAAATACAGTGGAGTAAGGTATGGCAGGGCAGACAAGAATATTATCATCCTATCCCTTTCTGAGTTCAACCACATAGAGTAAGAACAGTTTGGAGTTTCTGATATCGTGTACAGATATCAATGATAGCTGTAGAACAGCAGTGCCCAAACTTTTGAGCACCAGGGACCGGTTATGTGGAGAGAGTTTTTTCCACGGACTGGAAGGGGCGTGGTTTCTCATGCTACCTGCATCCCACGGATGGAGCTTCACTTGTTTGCGCGGTCCAGTTTGTGGCATGCCACTGCCTGGTATTGGTCCACAGACTGGGGGTTAGGAACCCCTGCTGTAGAACATACATTTCTTCAGAATTAGAAGTGCATTTGATCTGTATTGTTTTGTTCAATACTAGAACTCCTTTGCAACCATGAAGGGTGTGGGGGGGGGCGGGAGAAACCTATAAATGCAGATGTTATGAAGACTTGCAGCATTCCAAGAGGTGGCCTTTCTGCTATTTTCATTAAAAGTAAAAAAAAAAAAAATCAGTCTTGATTTTTGAAGCAAAACTTCTTGTAACTTCAAATAAATAAATGAATGTTTATATTCATGAGAATGCTTCTGATAGCTTTCTAGCCTGTGGAGTCTCTAAATCTCCAGAGATTTCCAAACAGTGTCCCTTCACTGGACAGAACAAGCCTCACAGTGATGCCTTCTGTCCACCCACTCGATGTGGCTTCTTTTTTGGTACCGCTGCAGGATCCATATTAACAAAGACTTGCACTAGCAAAGAGTTAAATGCTTTTCTTGCGTTTTTACTGGGTTGTAAAAGGAACTGCTGGAGCTGATCAATGACCACTGTTAAGACCTGGAAACCAATTATAAACTTGAAATTTGTGATGAACAAAGCTCTGAAACACTGGGATGAAAACTACTGAATTAGTTCAGTTCATTAAAATCATTAATAGTCATGAAATGAAAACCACCAGAGTCCAAAAAGGCTTAATGCCCTATCCATATTAATTAGATGGGAGCAAATCTGAAGTGAAAAGCAGCACATGCTTTGTAGAATTAGCAATTGCTCTCTGCAGACTACACAGATCTCTATTAAAATTCAGTTTAATTAAAATTGATCACGTTAAGAAACTGATGTGGTTAATTAACTGAATTCCTAGACTTCTTTTCATAGTTTTCACGGAAGCATTGTATGGCGCTTTTCTGGATGACAGCTTGCATTGCACAGTGAAAATTTTGATTTCACAAATTAATTTGGAATGTTCCGTAGACCTAAAGTTACACTTTCTCTCCCAGGAATAGTTCTAGATCCATAAAAGAAAAAACTGAGAGCTCTAAAATTGTGAAAGTTTGTCTGAAAGAAAACCAGTTATTGGCAGAAATAATTATTGCTTGCTTTTCTTAAGAAATAAAAATAAACATGTGCGCAAACCCACCTAAATATTTCTGACTAAAGACTAAAAAAAAGCAAGTGATCAAAGCAAGCTCATTTGCAAACCCCTCAGCAGGAAAAAAAATGGAATACCAATGTGGAAATATAGAAATACAAACTGCTGAAAAATTCTCTCTTTCATCCCAGTAGTTAGAATACCCGCTCCTTTTAGAACGTATACAAGGTCTTAGAATTGTGTGTACCATATGTGTCCCAGGATAATGTTGCAGGATCCAATCTGGGTCATTACCAAAACCAGAAGTTTAGTCTTCCAAGCTTTTGGACTCCATCCAGAATGTGTGGTAGTGAGAAGTTCTCTGAAGATGGGCTTCAGCACGAGTCTGAAAGCTGGGAAGACTTAACCTCTGGTCCTGGTGAGTGACGCAGATTGGATCCTGCAAAATAATTTATGTTCAATGTCTTTTATAATTGCCTAGGCACTATCCAAATGGGGATGGGATTGGGAGGGAGATGGAACCATAAAAGAAAGCTAATGTTCCATATTGATCAACTAGGAGTCAAAAATGCACACTCTTGATGTGAGCTTCTTGTGAGAATCATAAATATACAACCATACATCGGAAATTAAGAATGAAGAAAAAGGCATTCTACTCCTATTCTTTCCAGTTTGCAAGTGAAACACCACTGAGGCCACACAGCATTGCTTCTGAGCACAAATACTTTAATAAAACAAATATTCTGTCTTTCTTTTCTTCACGGAGAGCTGATGCACATGTTAGGATTATCATGTTGAGGCTGTTGTCATTATGGCTTGAGACCACAAGTACAGGTAGTCCTTGAGTTATGAGTGTAATGGAGCTTGCACATTCCACTCGTAATTCGAAAACTCGTGGGAGTGAATCTTGTACCTCAAAGAAGAAAACTCACTGCTTATTAAAATGCATACAGCTCATTAAGTGCACATGAGGTACCTCAGGGTAGGGAAGGCCATGGAGGGCCTAGTGATGGAATAGGCACTCAAGCCTTCCCAACCCACTAAGATACCTCATGCTTCCCCCTCCCTTCTTGCCATGCCGGACTCACTTAACTTGAAAAGATCTATCTCCTCTCTGCCACGGTTCCTGCTTTTGAAGGACAGGAGAGTCGATGGAAGCCCCTGGGTGCCATAATATTGTTGTAGTTCAGGCACCGATCCTCTTTCACAGAAAATATGTGCCTGAACTCTTGCGCTGTTTGTGGTGCCTGCCTCCTGCTTCCCACCAACTTTGGAACAAAGATCAGGGGAGGCTTCTGCATGCCTCTGGAGGTTGGGTCCAGGTTTCAGAGGACTGCTCCAAGCTGCTGCCATCCGGAATGGAGTCTCTGGACTTCCCCCAACCTCCGTTCCAGGCACAATCGGCTTGGAGGACCCCTCTGAGGCCTGGATCCAACTTCCAGAGGCATGCAGAAGCCTCCCCTGATCTCTGTTCTGGGTGCAAATGGCTTGAAGGACCCCCTCCAAGGCCTGGATCCAACCTCTGGAAGCTCTGTTCCAGGCAGCAGCAGCTTGGAGCAGTCCTCTGAGGCCCGGATCCAACCTCTGGAGGCATGCAGAAGCCTCCTGCAGCATTTCCAAGCCGATTCTCCTCTCACTCAAAGGAAAAGAAAGCACAGCAGAGAGGATTTTTGTAAGGTAAGTGAGTCTGTCATGGCAGGAAGGGAGGGGGAAGCAGTTGTGAGGAGTGGAAGGGGATAGAGTGAATGTTGCAGAGCCTCTGCAGTCATCCATAAGGGCAAACGACTGCCATGGTGCTGCAATATTTGTGATTTTGGGACTTGCTGATAAACATTAGGGGGCACTGATCGCATAACTTCGAACGCTTGTAACTAAGGGATTACCTGTATTAGTCAAAAGATGTAGGGACCATCTGGAATAGATGGCAGGCCATCTTGTACACTTCTGTTTCCTGAACTACAGAGACATTAGCCAGAGTAAGAAGGAAATGTTTAAATAACAATTAGCCAGTGTAATTCTAATGATGCCACCTGATTTTTGGAAAATGTGCCTGAATCAGGATAACGTACAGCAATGTATTATATTATTGTATTAGTAGTGTGACTTTAGTGAAACATTCAAGTATCTTTTTCCGGGGCTTATTAGCACATTGAACCCTGTGTTATAAGTACACATATAACATTACATTTAGCAATAATTGTGTAATTGTGAGTCATTTTAGATCCTCTTTTACTGGATCTTTTCCAGCCATACTCATCCCTTTTTTAACAACTGACTAAAATGCGCAGCATATAGCTGACTCTGAAGTCCCCAGTGGCCAAATCTATTCAATCTTTGACCCAGGTCAGTGCAATGACTATACTTCAAGCAATGTAAAATATACATGTTCAGTAGCTTTCCTGATTCCTCATGGCCCAGAACTTCTAATCATGGGAAACAAGAATTCAAAACTGATGCAGTGCAGAGTTAAATGGCTTTAACAACCTCTTCAGAAACTTGGATATTCAAAACAAGTTATTGAATGGAAGCATAGTAAGAAAGGACAGTAGCAAGAATGTTGCAGGGCACAATTTAATTGTTTAATAGTTTGCTTTCTTAAATTAAGGCCAGGCTAAATAGTTCTATTAAATTGAAACCCTTATTCTTCATGACTTTCCTTCTGATAATGGTTTACTACAATGGTTTAAAATAAGACATATTAATTAATGGGAGAATGAAGTAATGGCTTACAAGATGAGAGTATTCACTCTCATCTTGTAAGCCATTACTTCATTCTCCCATTAATTATAGTCATTTAGTTTCATCACTACCACTCCTTTGGCCATATCCCCCTTTTAAAAAAATAGTTGTAAGACCATTAATTAAAATGTTGCATAAAGTAGGAGGAAGAGTCCGTAATAGGTTTCTTATTATTCGGAAACTGAATTTATACTGAGATTGATAAAATTACCCAGTTCCCTGAAAGTTTTTTTCCCTCTATAAAAAATACCTTTTTTAAAAAATCAAACAAACTGATTTTTAGGATGTTTTAAGTTTCATTTATTGTGCGAAAGAGGAAATGGTAGCATCTGAAAATGAATGTGTTACTTCTCTTGGGATGCAATTAAAGATGTGGGACTCTGCATACCACTGGACAGATTTTTTTTAAAGGATATTCATACATAATTCTTGTGCAAGAACCACATTCCTAAGCATGAACATTTTTATTTTTCTTAATTTAAAAAAAATGTTAAAAGTAATTATTTTACAGCAAGTTGAGCAAGAGTTATAAAAATGAAGAATAAATTGAGGTACCACATTATAAAAAAGATGTTGAGACTTTTGAAAAAGGTCAGAGAAGAGCAACTAAGATGATCCAAGGCCTGGAGACTAAAACATATGAAGAACAGCTGCAGGACTTGGGCTTGGCTAGTCTGGAGGAAAGAAGAAATAGGGGTGACATGATAGCAGTATTCCAGTACTTAAGAAGAGGGGGCCAACACATTTTCAAAAGCATCAGAGGGCAGGACAAGAAACAGTGAACCTGGAATTAATGAGAAACTTCCTAACAGTGAGAACAATCAACCAGTGGAACAGCTTCCCTTCAGACATTGTGGGTGCTTCAACACTGGAGGTTTTTAAAAGGAGACTGGACAGCCACTTTTCCAAAATGGTATAGTGTCTCCTGCTTGAGCAGGGGGTTGGACTAGTCCCATTTCTATTCTGATTGAGGCACCTTTCTAGTCTGTAATGTGTGCTATGCCCTGGATTTACTTCCGAAAAGGTACTCTGGAGAGTGAACATAACCCCTTTAAGTAGTTTTTAACTCTTCCTGGGATCATATGGCAATTGCTGGATGCTGTTGCATGGATCTGGGAAAAGACGTGGCTCTTTTAAAGAGTTGCAGATGAATGCTACATTGATGCTCTCAAGGACATTTTCCAACGTGTAGCCCACTCTTAGTAGCCTGCATGTTTGATAAACAACGAAAGTGTCTCATTTGACAGTCTTGGTGTGCAAGTCTATCTTCATTCAGATCTAAATATGTTCCAATCCAACATAGCAGCAATGCAGAATACATTCCAGTACAAACAAGCAAGAAAACCACACCAAGGAAAAATATATCATCAGATTAGGTTAAGAAAAGATTTTTTTAATGTAGCAGGTAAAACATTGTGATTTCAAGGTATTGTTGGAATACAACGTCTATCAGAATTGTGAAAGATCCAAAAACATGGATCTAACAATCAATCAAAATCTATACCTTGCATTCTTGGTCAAGCCCTAGATCGGAATGTGTGTTTATATGTTTTGCTATTCCTTCAAATATTTATGTACCATTTTGGGGAGCAAAGAGGACTTTACTGACAAAGTTAATAAAACTAATGTTGTAATGAAACCTAATTTAGCCAAAATTCAGTTTAAAACTCCTAAGATATTCTGAACATCCTACAGCATGTACAATAACTACTTACTGATTTAACAGAGGATGATTGTAATGTACAGGGTTATTGTTACAATTTATTGATTAAACATGCCTGCAGTGAGTAACAATATAAGATCATAGGCATGCTTAATCAACAAATTATATCTGAGCTGTTGCAGATATTGTAATTCTTGAAGACTCAGTAGAATTAATTTTCTGGAAACTGCAGTAAAGGAAGGAGCTGAAATCCCACTCCTGCTGTGTAGCTTTTTTCATTATTATTGCATTTCAATTCTGGCACCTTATTTCTTTTCTGTTTACAGAAAGGCTACATGATTCTAACCTATGGGTTTGACACAGTCCTCATTTCCACTTTGTTTCTTCCTTTTTGGTGAAATGATTTTTACTTGATTTGCAGATGTTTTATAATTATTTTGAGCAGTAAATGCACTGATAACAGATTTTGATTTTTCATTTGTCTAATCAAGGCAGTTTAAGCAAGGAGCGATCACCCCACATTCACTTTGGTAATGTGTTGAGAAGGGATCTGAAGCAGTTCAGCTCAATCAGAATTATTTGGCACCATTGCAGGAAGCCAAACTACTTTTTTTAAAAAACTAGAACATCAACAATTAAAATGATATGACTGAAATGTCATGAGGGCTCATGTGAAATTCAGAAGAACTTGAAGAGTTTGGACACCTAATAATATTTCAGTTATTTCATTTATAAAACAATGTGATTTACTGATTAATTTGCCATCCATCACTGGCTTAGTGTAGAATCTCTACCAAGAGTTGAGACTGACAGGAGAAATATCTTACTAGTTTTATCTAAGTTCAGACTCTTCTATTTCAGCTGGGGTAGAATATAATTGCTCGAGTACACTTTGGGAATGGAGCCACCTTTTCCAACTGGTTTGAAAATTTTGGACTAGAACATAAAGGTCATATGATACCAATTTTGTACTCACTTCAGTACAGTGGGTTTCTAGACCCAATTCTCAGTTCTTCCATTATTCAGAAAGGGATTATGTATGTCTCTCACTATACCAAAAGACTGTAAAGTAAATCATCACATATTCCATGCTGCTTTCCATGCTAAAAAATCTTTTGAGTAACTTTTGACATGGTGGCACATTGGTTAGAATGCAGCATTACGTGCTAACTCTGCCCATAGTCTGGAGTTCAATCCTGATGGGTTCAAGGTTGACTTAGCCTTCCATTCTTGTGAGGTTGGTAAAATGAGGACCCAGATTATTGGGAGCAATATACTGATATTATCAACTGTCCAGAGAGTGCTGTAAAGCACTATGGAGTGGTATATAAGTCTAAGTGTATTGCTATTGCTATCATGAAAATCAGGGTCATTATATAGAAACAAATCAAGTACTTTCATACCCACTATATCACATGTGTACCAGGTAATTATAAAATCAGTGATAACCTCATACCGTGTGCTCCATGAATGAATGGCAAAAGTTCTCTTATCTGTGCATTAATAAAACTCTCAGGTCTGTAATCTTTACCTGGATAGAACTGTGCATCATAGGGCAAACATTTTTAAACCAGGGTACTTCAAGTGGACTAAATTACAGAATGGGTCCAAAATCTAGGAGCCATGATTTCTATAGGTTTGAAATTTAGCAAATTTGTGGTCACAACCCAGAAGTTCAGTGGACCAGTCCTGCCCTGTCCCATCAGCTACAACATCAGCTGCCAGAGGGCCATCAGCTGTGGCCAAGGCTGCTAAAAATAGGAAATAACTCCCACTTCCACTGCTTTTCTGGTTTTGGTCATTCTGTTTCTCTGTTTAGGTAAAGAAATATATTTGAAACAATGATCTAATGGGTCACAAGTTGTTTTGTTCAAGAATAAAGCCACCAACATTACAATAAAGCCACCAACATTAGATTTTGGCATAAGCCCTTTATCAGTAATAAAGACAGTGATCCATCCATACACGAAAAATAAGCAAGACTGGAGGAAAACTAAGTTTTGAAGAAATTCATGCACACACTGCTGCATGCAACTTCAAGGTTGTCAAAATGTTCAGGGAAGAACTCACAATGACCAAAAGGTGAGGATTCATCTTGCATAAAGTTAGAATGTAAACCTTAGGAATATTGGGGAAATGCGGGGAAAAATCAGTATGTAGTAAGAGAAATTAATAGTATATAGTATAGAAGCATGCTGTACTGAAATATTTTATATTGTGGGTCTAGCTATATGATTATAGAAACAACTACTTAAGTACCACTGCATATTTCATAACATTTCTTTCTTTCTTTCTATCTGCTGCAATGAATAACAGCCATCTCCAGGGGCTACTATTCCAATTATTTGTCTCATTATCTTTTTTTTTTCTTGAAGTGAAACTATTGATTTTTCTGCACCAGAAACTCATACCCAGAGATTATTAAGAAATAATTCTTTTTTAAAAAATCTCCCAACTCTTAAGGACTATTCTATACTTTAATAATGGAGTTACTAAAAGTGACATCACACATTTTCTAGTCGGCTATACAGTTGATTGATGATTGTCACCTCTGCCCATTTTAAGGGTTAATTTTCCTCTGGCTATTACCTCAACATGCTGTACCATGGGAATTTAATTGAACAAGATTTTGCTTTGGAGATGGATGATCAGCAAAAAGATATTGATCTGAAGTCACTTCAATCATTTTTTTTCCTTTTATTTCTCTGAAGTACTTCCAGTAATTTGATGAAGCATCAACCAAAAACAACCAATAATTACTTAGAAAATTGTAATACTGCTTTTAATCAAGAAAGAAAGAAAGAAAGAGTGAGAGAGAGAGAGAGAGAGAGAGAAAGAAAGAGAGAGAGAGAGAGAGAGAGAGAGAGAGAGAGAAAGAAAGAAAGAAAGAAAGAAAGAAAGAAAGAAAGAAAGAAAGAAAGAAAGAAAGAAAGAAAGGAAAAAGGAGGGAGGGAGGAAGTTTAGGATTCTTATAAGAACATCCACTATATTAATTCCATACTTCATGGATTAACAGTTTTACTAAGTAGTTTGCTATACAGGCTTCAGTTATTTTAGGTATAAGCTATGCTTGAATTACACAGAATTTTCCTCATGTAGAAAATGTGAAAAGTCTGCTTTTGGCATTGAAATATTTGAATGAGTGACAAAATCCCCATGCTCTGGATTATTTTAGAAGTGTGACTATACCTTTTGCAAGAAATGAGGTATATTTAGATATATAGTAAGATTTGTGGCCAGGAATATAAATTGTGTATAAATCAGCAATTAACATGATACTAAAGAAGACTTAATATTTTGAAGAATAATGCATTGAAACATGCATTCACCTAAAAATATTACACATTTTTCTCCTGAACCCACAAAGTCTTAAATATTTTAAATGGGTATTTTTAAGCCAAATTCCTGTGCTTTCTGCTTAATTGAGCATTGTTCCAAAAATGCAGAATAAAGATATCTCTTTTTGCCTCTTTTATTTATTTATTTATTTTCATATACAGAAAAAGAAAAATACACACACACATGCCCATGCATAAATGCACACAAAAATATCTAAGGAAAAAAAGTTTTTAAACAAGTTAAACTTTAACCACAGCTGTAGTCCTTGATGAAAGGAAAACTAACTAGGATGGTTCTCTGTGATTAAAGTTTAACTTTTTTCCCTTTCAGCTATAGTGTTGATAAGAGCCAGTTTGGTGTAGGGTTAAGTCACCTGACTAGAACCAGGAGACTGTGAGTTCTACTCCTGCCTTACAGTATGTCAGCTGAGTAACCTTGGGCCAATTACTCAGGGTTGCCACAAAGAAGAGGGAGTCAAGCTATTCTTCAAAGCACCTGAAGGCAGGACAAGAAGCAACGGATGGAAACTAATCAAACAGAGAAGCAACCTAGAACTAAGGAGAAACTTCCTGACAGTTAGAACAATTAACCAGTGGAACAACCTGCCTCCAGAAGTTGTGGATGCTCCAACACTGGAAGTTTTTAAGAAGAGACTGGGCATCCATTTGTCTGAAATGATATAGGATTTCCTGCCTGAGCAGAGGGTTGGACTAGATGACCTCCAAGGTCCCTTCCAACTTTGTTGTTGTTGTTGTTGTTGTTATAGTTTCTCTCAGCCCTAGGAAGCAGGAAATGCAGCCTCTAAGAATCAGACATGATTGAACAGGGAAAAATTCTTTTTTTGCAACAGATAATATCTAAAATGTTTAAAATCACTTGTCTAAAGCGGGTGGCTATAGAAATAAAATAAAATAAAAATATCTTTTAACTTTCTTTATGTGTCATATTTAGAACAACATGTAATTTACCGCTAAAAGAAACATGCTGGTTTTTTTTCTTTTCCATAGGTAAAATAAATGTTGAGTATGTTATTAAAAAAAGAAGAAGCTTTTCATTTCATTTTTTAGGATTTGTATTCAGGAACTGAATCTCAGGATATTGCAGACATTAATTCTCTATAACAAATACAGGAAGAGTTTAATTATAACAATCTGTGATACCATTCCAGCTAAGCAATAATGAATTTAAGAGTATTTCATTAGTGTCATTTGGGAAAGGAAATGGGGCGATGTAGCACTCAAATATTTTTATAGTATAACCATAAATATTGTAGCACTTCCAAAGAATATTGTGTAACAAAATCTTACAAGGAGATATACATCTCTTTATAATGGATATGTTTTGTCTTGAAAGTGATAAAATAATCACTACTTCTCCCTCTCTAAAATTCGACCAGCTTTTAATTCTGCCTGATGATGGATTCTGGTGTAATTCATAAAACAGGACATAATAAAATAAATAAAAATTCATCCAGCCCAGAAGGATGGCAATGCCCACTGTTATTGGCTATTAAATGTGCTTCTAAAGATCCAAGGCCTTACGTTTTGAAGGCCCAGGATGTCAGCAGAGATCCTGCACTGCCTTTTGTTACCTAATTTGCTAGCCCCATTCTAAATCCCTTCTCCCCTAATTTCACACCAGGTTTGTGCAAGTTTAACACTATGGTCAAACCAAGAGGGCAAAATTCAGAGTTTGCAGGGAACAATCCCTCTATATCAGGGGTCTCCAAACTTTGCATGGCTGGTTGAGGAATTCTGGGAGTTGAAGTCCACAAGTCTTAAAGTTGTCAAGTTTGGAGACTCCTGCTCTATATGGTCTGAAGCAGGGGTAGGCAACCTTGGTTCTTTTATGACTCATGGACTTCAACTCCCAGAATTCCTGAGCCAGCCTACCCCTGGTCTAAAGGTTTAGTCAGATAGAGTCTGGCAGGTAGATTTTAAACTGAGAGAAGGACCTTAGTTCAAAGAAAAGCAAGCTGCCTTCAAGATTCCCTTCAGCACGAACAGCAATTCTGCTCCCTCTCAGCTCTTGCTATTTGCACTGCTGATGGCTGGGTTTTGGTGAGATACTGTAGCGGAGGTGACAAAACAGTTTCTACTGAGAGACCAGGTTGTCAGACTCTTCCTGAACTGTTTCTTTTTTTCATCAAGGTAAAGGGCATAAACTTGTCAACTCATCTGCTCTTCCTTGAAACTTCATTTGTTATCTCAGAGGAATCCTGAAATAGTTTTGATCACCTCTGCTTGTTCGTTTGTCTCCCAGATTTTCCAAGGCACAGACCTCTTGTCTAGTGATGTTTCTGCTTCAGGACAGCCACATCTTTGAAACCTTAACTTTGAAGCTAACTTTAGGGCTAGGTTTTAACTAGCTTGGATGACTTTGTTCTTGCTCTTGCCCCCCCCTATAGCTGATTCAAAAGAAATGCTGGGTGTTTTTCCCCCCCAACCATAGGAATTGTGATCTATGACTAACTCCCAAGGGTCAGAATTCTGCTTTCCTACTCCTCTTTCTCTCTATAGTCCAAAAATATTATATTTATTTCTCTATCAAGGGATGCTGCTGCTGTTATCCATTCAATCGTGTCTGACTCTTGGCGATTCTGTAGGCCAGGTCTCTCCACATCTTCTGATCTTGCACTGCTTCTTTGACTTTTCCATGCTCTAGCTCAGTAGTTCTCAATCTTTTTAATGCCGCGACCCCAACCAGTCGTAAGTCGAGGACCACCCAACCAGTTGTAAGTGGAGGACTACCCAACCGGTCGTAAGTCGAGGACTTTCCCTGCCTGGGAGCACCACACATGCGTGGTGCCACCCCCTGTGCCAGCCGAGGCGTAGATGGCAAGCGGTAGAGATGGCGCAGGCCGACCACTGGCTGAGCCACCAGCTGGCCCAGCCCAAGGGAGGTAAGGCACCCGCCGGGCCCCACGCGCGCCAACAACCCTCCCTGCGCCCGCTGGCCTCCCACCTTCCACCCCTGGCCCTCTTTTACTTACATTTTTAGTAGTTGCTCAGCAGGGAGGGGTGGAAACTTCCAGACAGCTCACCTTTGCTGCAGACAACTTGCAGCACCATTTGCAGAATGGGACTTTTGGCGGGCTCAGCAGGGCAGAGACAGCCTGGACAATTCCTATTGGCTTTTGAAAGCCAATAGAATAAAAGGGAGTAGCACAGCTAAGGAAAAGGGGGAAAAAATGGCGGACTGCGTTGTTTGGCGACCCCTGTGAAATGGTCGTTCAACCCCAAATGGGGACCCGACCCACAGGTTGAGAACCAGTGCTCTAGCTGGTGTCAGCTTTGATGGTGCTATCAAGGGATACTTTTGCATAAGATCATCCCCTTGGCATATATGTGTATGAATTCAACTTTCCGTAAGTGATTCTCTCTTGCTACTCAAGATTTGGTATGGATATCTTTTTACAACAAGAAGTCTTATGTAAGAATGTAACAAGAATCCTGCTGGACCAGAAATTAAGCCCATTTAGACCAGGACTTTGTGTCACTGGGTGCATTTGGGAAGTTCACAAGCCTTCAGTGGAGAATGATATCCTCCTTTCATTATTTTTTTCTTGCAACCAGCACCACCAATGGATCATTCAATAAGTAGTCTTTCAAGTTGTCTTTCAAAGCACAAATCACTAGACTCAAATAATCGTAGGCTGGACACATTGTGCAAATGCCTATGTCTCTGGAGAAGTCATTTAGCAGCAAGGTGGATGGATTCCATCACAACTGATGAGTGTTTACCATTGAAAGACAAAAATGGGACATATTATCCTGTACAAAATCTATTTATGTGGTTGCTAGGAGTTGACACCAACTGGATGGCACATAATCAGTCCATCAAACATCAAATGATATTAGCAGTCATTGGTAGCCTCAGTTTCAGTAGATTTATCAGGACCTCTTTCAAAGCCATCCAAATTCATTATTACTACTATTTAATCATGGGTTTAGCAAAATTGCCATTTTGAGATGCAATCCATAGTCCTTGAGCCAATTGGAAAGTATTTCAGCATAAGATTTGTTATTCCAATGGTTGAGCCCTGTTCTGTCTCAGTAATAAGGCTGCTGAATGAAACTGTCCTTACAGTATTAATTGTGACATGTTAAAGAAAGTGATTGATGGTGTTCCCTGACTTTGTGTCCTATCCTAGTGAAAATCACCTTCTGTTGGGAAAAAACAACAACATGTAACTGTCTATTATAGTGAGGTAGAGTAGGCTGATTGGACAAATAAAGGCTGCAGCTTTGCATGAAGAGCAAAAACTACCAGTTAAATTGTTATTGCTCTGGAAGTTTTCTCACAAGCCTGTGATCTGTCAGTCTGACTATTTTAGACCTTAGGTATCATACTTTTTTTTTCAAAGAACGCTGTGCCATATATAAAAATAGCCTGGCTGGTAGGTCACATACATAGAGGAGAGGCATTGGATGAAGTTGGAAAGAGACAGCACCCAACGTTTTTGTATAAGGAACCCAGATAAGATTTGGCAAGCACTTCAAAGAACACCAATCCAGCATTAGATGCCTTTGTGGATGTCAGATGTTCAGCCTCTTCTGTTGTCCAAGCTAAAAAAAGTAGCCATGAAAAGCAATGTCCAGTGACTAGAGTAGAGACAGCTTACCTCCAGAAACTTAAGTGGTCTGGGAGAAATGGGCAGATCCCTGTCCTAATTGCACCATTAATCACATTGTTGATGCTTTCTAAACTGGGTTGAAGGCAAAAACTCTGTTGGAGAATAATGAAAGCACTAATTTAAATTGAAACAGGTAAAGATTGCTTTAAGTTGCCTCTCTTGTGTATTGGGGATGAGATGACAGCAACATCATGAGGTCATGTTTTTAAAAAATATTTACCAGGACATATGAGAAATGTGAGATTGAGCCCTATATATTTTATAAAAAAGATATTTCCTTCTGTCAGTCTTGAATTTTACTGCGTTTTTTAAATGGATGACTGTGAGTTCTGATGTTGTGAGAAAGGGGAAAATATTGATCCTGTCCAAAATCATCATATATGATTTGGTACATCTATTCTGTGTGTCTCCCTATCCTTTATTCATTGTAGCAGCCAATTAGGAGTTTCTTTTTTTAAAAAAAGTTTCATTCTACTCCTTAAACTTTTAATTTTGTTTGTTTTCTAATTTAGACTGTACCTTATTTGTCTATTGTGAGCTGCCTGGAATCATATTGAAGTTGGGCTGTGCTTAAATTAAATATAATATTAACAATAATATTCAGGTATATTCACATAATAATGAAATATTCTGCTCCTTAAATCATGGGATTGACATATTTCTCCAAGGCTGTAGTTAAATTGGGTTGGAGCATCTTGAATCTGCTCGTGCACGAGAGTGCTTTGCTCCAAGACTTTCCTTGATGGTGTTCTGTGAGTTACTATGACCTGGACCTTTAAAAATCAAACTTTGAAAATCTTTTCTCAACTTGTTCCGTACATCCAGAAGAGAGGTGATATCCTTCCAACTAGAAGTACATATTTCAATGAAACCCAAAGCCCTCAACTTACATTCTGAGCTGAAAAAGGGGAGAATTCATAGCACAATTCACCATATACCAAAGCCCCATATATGAAAACAACTCATATTGCAAAACAAACGTCTCTAATTCTTGTGGATTTGATTCGCCTAGATTTTTTTGCCAAATCCCTGGCAATTAGCAAGAAAGGCAATCACTTCAGCTATGTAATGTAATTATTAGATAATTATATCATACCTTTACTCCTTCCTCTCATTACCAAAATGTTCAGAAACTAAGATAGTTGCGCGGTTTGGAAACAGATTGGATTTAATGCCAGCTTTCATTTCATTTGAATAAACCTCTGAGAATAGAAGGGTAAAGTTTATCAAATTTGATTTAGCAGCAATATGGTCCAGATGGCAGCTAGCAGTTTGAAGATGCTATTGAAATCTGGTTAAGACCGAGGCAGGAAAGTACTCAGTAAGACTGACGATAAATAATTAATGACTTTGGCTTTTAACCAAAGTTCAGACGAGGAGTTTTTTGTTTTTTAAGTAAAAGGCAATCGAAAGATCTGTTCCTATCAATGTTAAGCAGGTTATAATTACATGAGATTAGAAGATTCGATGAAAATTTTTAAGCAGCTGAAGTAAGTGATAGAAATGGAAACGATGACGATTCGGGGCTTTCTTTGGGGTTAATATCAGAATTAGGTCAAAACTTTTGGCAGTGGCTTGATTGCAGGATTTTATATAGTCAGTGCATTATCCTACTTCCTGTTCTAAAATCCTAAACAGCCCAGGTTACTGCATTCAAAATCTTTATCCAATGCTCTATGTGTTTTCCCACTTCTAAGAGAAATTAGACAGGAGAACATAAGGGACAGAATAAAGTAGACCACAATAGAAACCCGACAGGCACAGATGGAATTTTATATTAAGCAGTTTCAGGGTGAATATTATCTGAGTGAATGGCGCAAGTGCCGGTAGGGAAGAGCTGCAGGCTCAGCAAAGCCTCTGGCTCAGCTTGACCTAGAAGAACTGGTTACACCTTGCTGTTTGTCTTCAGGAGTGGAAATGTTTAAGGAAGCCAATTATTTTTATCTACAGTGAAGATTGGGACCCAAGGCCTGGGTTGATTGTTTAGCATAGTCTCCGCTGTAGAGAAACCATATGTCTTCAGAGCCTTGCCAAAGAGTGTCAGAATGGGGACCAACCGTATTTCTTCAGGGATGATATTCCGCAGGGAGGGGACATAATCTGCTAGTTGCATTTACTTCTAGGGCCACAATTCAACAATGGGGTGTTGAAATGGTATGTGGGAATGTGACACATATCTTGGGAGACAGGAGGAAGTGCCACAGCCTTACTAATAGTTTGATAAATGAAATCTGAGTCCAAAGGATGGGTGGGTGTGGAGAAGGGAACTTCATAGTTTGGGGAAGAGTAAAATTAAGATGAGGGGGACAGGGATTTTCAAACTTGTAGGATTCTGTTATTGCTATGTTACAATAAAGTAGTGTCACTAAGTGTTTCTTGTCTGGACTGCCTCAACAAAAGAAGAATTAAAGATTTGCAACTATGGCCAAGAATATCCTTAATTTCAACTGAAATGCTAAATGTACGATGCACTTTATGGGAAACATGGCTCTGACTACAACAATCCATACTTATTGTCTCTCTTTTAGACTAATACAGTGTTCTTTTCTGGTGCAAAATATACTAACTGGTGGGCAATGCACCATATACTTTATGGCTCATTTAACACTAGCCGGGTTGGATTATACCCTGTTTTCCAGTCCACTTCAAGCTATTGGCTTTGACTTAGAAAGTATAAATAACCTCAGTCTCTCACATTATTTGGTCTGAAGCTGGTAAGACAGGTAAACTAGACAGCAAAAACAACTAGATGAACTAATAATTGTACTTTATTATAAGGCTACATTAATGGAATTTTACAAGTCTGAAGGCACAGACTTCCTGCCACCACTTTTAACTGCTTGATCCATTCCTAAGTTTCTTTCTCTGACTGTGAAGCTACTGGAGCAGGAGTTCTCAACCTTGGCAACTTTAAGACTTGTGGACTTCAATTCCCAGAATTCCTCAGCCAGCAAAGCAAAGCTGGCTGAGGAATTCTGGGAGTTGAAGTCCACAAGTCTTAAAGTTGCCAAGGTTGAGAACCCCTGTGGCTCCCACCTCTCTTGTCTTTGTTTCCTATGAAGCATCTCTTCCCCTCATTTCACAAGGTCATCCATACATTCCATTAGATAAGAGTCAGAAATTCCCAAGTTTGAAATAAACTTTAGGAGTCTGCAGGAGATGAATAACTTCTCAGTTCCAGTTAATGAGGATATGGAGATAGAATGTGAGACATGATGCCCTATAGCCACTCATGATTAGAAGGAGGAGGCGGGAAAAAGTTTTCTCTGGCTTGATCCATCTGGCAGGACCAAGAAGGACCTTCCTTGTGGTAGCTCCTTCCCTGTGGAACATCATCTCTGCAGAGATAAGATTGGCCCCCATTCTGACACACTTTCACAAGGCCCTGAAGACATGTTTCTGCCAATGGCCTTGGGGTTCCCAAAGTAATATGAAGCCCATCAAGTGACTGCTGTGACTGTCATCACCAGGGGTGATGTGTGCATGGGGAGGAGGTATTGGCTTTTTAATGGGGTTTTATGTTTGTAAGCTGCCCAGAGTCACTGAGAGTGAGTTGGATGCCCATTATAAATTTTCTAAAATAAATAATTTTTCTAAATAAATACATAACATTTCTAAATAAATAAATCTTATAAATAAATACATGAATATTTTTTATAAATACAGTAAATGAATACAGTAAATAAAAAGCACTTGACACCTCCAGATTCAAAGGAGGGGAGAATTTACTGAGAAGTCTGTTAAGGATAAAATTATCAGTTCTCAATCTTGAAAGAAACATTATGTCAACATAGCACAGTTACTTCTCATGTTCTTGTAAACAATGGTTAAATATCCATTGACTTAGAAAGCTAAGAGGAAAAAGACTAGAATTAAAATATTGGAATATAGAGATATATTGGCTTTCATCGTTGTGTATTGCAAGAGCCATAACTTATCGGTATATATGATTCCACTTTTGTTTGGAGTAAAAGAAAAGGCTGATATAACTGAGTAGCAAATCCCTGAATACGAGTTTAAGGATCTCAGGAGTCAAGAGGCATTGCTATACCTGGTGTGAAGCCCGACACACATGACTCTGTAATTGTCCATCTTCCTGAAAAATCAAATGGCCCACCACTAATAAACACTACACTGAATATCAACACCACTGCTTCTTATTTATTGTTATGATATTTTAAAAATTGCATCATTGCCTATTTTTTTTACATCATACATTATTTGGAGGGTTCCAGTATGCAACAAAAAAAGGTTAGTATTCTTGATTATTAAGAAATATTTAGAGTGACAGATCCTATTGTTTCCATACTTTATTTGCAATATATTTTTCCAGGAACTTGAGAAAGCTGGTGTCCTGGACATGAACAGAGTCATCTTTCTGAGTATCCATTTCTATTTTAGGAGCTACATCTGCTCTCCATGAGGGATTTCTGCTGGCATCAAAAGGAGCTTTATATATGGAATGAATTCAGAGTATGCAGTGACAGAACTGCATCCTAGAAGTTTCCTAAAGGTGAAATTCCTGCATGCAACTAATGTTGGAATGAAAAAACAACTGATTGCTCTTTTTTGATCCATAGCTCCATGACAGATCAAAATGGTGGCCTTAAGTGGAGTACATGCAGTTCAAGTCATTGCAGAAATATTTTTGCATTTTATTTACTCAAGAAAGCTACGTGAAAAGTCTAATTTTGTTACCATTTTAATTAGGTTTTAAAATATCATTTTAGCCATTCCCTGCACTGGATAGCATCATTCTTTCTCTGCCTCTCTCTCCAACACAACTGCTGTCTTGCAATCTATCTTTGTCAACTATCTTTTTATCTATCTGGTTCATAGCACTCCACTTTTGAAAATGCTTATATTTCTGTTGAAACAAGCTTGCATCTGTTTTTGCTTTAATGCTTGCAAACAACCTTTTTCCTGCTCTCTACATCCATAGAGAAATTCCATATTTTGATTTTCTCATTCTGTTTTCTGAAATCTTTATAAGTGCTGCTCTTATTGTGAATTCATTAGAATCAGCTTCTATGAATTCTGCTGAATAGTTGATTTTAGCCACTCATATTCATGGCATATTATAGTATAGCAGGATATAAATGAATGTACCAGCTACAAAGAAATCTATGAGGTAATTCTGGCCGGGGAAAGAAACAGAAGGAGGGAGGGAGGGAGGGAGGGAGGGAGGGAAGGAAGGAAGGAAGGAAGGAAGGAAGGAAGGAAGGAAGGAAGGAAGGAAGGAAGGAAGGAAGGAAGGAAGGAAGGAATGTTTCCACAGGCCAATGGGCTAAAGGTGCAGAAAACTAAGGCTTTTGGAACTGCATATCTAACATCATATTCCCCCTGCTCCCTAGATGTCTTCCAGATATATTGGGATTTTATATCCAGACTTTCCAAATCACATGACTGTCTGCCATATTGGCCATATATTCAAGGAGTGCAGTTATGACAAATGAAAGCACTAAGCTGGAAGAGGCTGGATTTTATGGATTTAAAATGGAATGACATCAACATATAACAGCAATATTACATGTCAACAACAAGTATTTCTGCAAAAAGAAAAAAAAATTAAAAATCAATGGCAGTTCCACAAAGAGAGCAAAAATTAATTGAACTATTGAAGCTGCTTTCATCAGATTCTAAATTACTGTGAGTTCAACCTGATAGAAATCAAACCCTGTTCTATATACCAATTAGCTATGATGAACTGAAACTTCATTTTTCACCAGTTAGACATAGTGGATAGTTGTTTCTTCAAGTGATTTACCTACTTTAGGGAATCCTGAAGATGTCAGAGGGCTCATGACATTTTGTAGACCCAGCATGTCTGCTGTCAAATTAAAAGGCATGTCACTTCAGTATATTCCTGAATTTTTAACATCTTCTTTTTATAAATGTCAAGGAAATTGTATGAACAGGCTTTTGAATTTTAAGACAACCGATTGTAGGCTCTGCCATAAATATGCATTTTCTGTTTCATAGTTGCTTACATGGGAACATTGATGCATTTCTTTGTGCAGCTATGCTACTTAGTCCCATTACTATGGATGAAATTTAAGATCATTTTTTTGTCATCAGAATTGCAAGATTTGCATTTCATTTTTTTTTCTTTTTTCTTTTGCTAATTACTAAAATAAAAGATAGTCTTGGTTAGTGTGAATCTGTTTTAGCCAGATCTGATTTTGTTTATTCTTTTTAACAAAAAGAATAAACATTTCGTTTATAACATTTTCTATCTCAAGTCATTACTAGGACTACAGAAAAGCAGTTCTAGCTGGTTAGCATTGAACAGAACAGCGATGAGGCCATTTTTTTGGATCTTAGGGATCTCTCCCTACAGAGCTAATGGGTATTCAGAATCTATATATAAATAAAAATGTAAATGTTCGTTTGTCCAAAATCTTAAATCTCCAAAAGTTCTTCACCGATTGCTTTGAAATTTTGACACAATGTTGCATTTGAATACGCACGTGTTTTTATATGTCACACCTGTGACAGGTAAAACATGCTTTTTACCTATGACAGGTAAAACATGCTTTTTTTGAAAAACAGCACCATCTGTTGGACATAATCTCTATATCTGCACACACAATGGAACAACAAAAAATATTGTATATCCACAAGCATTGTGAAATTAAACATTTTACAAATGTGCACTTTCTCTTTTCTTTCTTTTCCATTTAACCACACTGAGCCACAGCAAAGCGTGGCTGGGTATAGCTAGTCATAAATATATAACCTTGGTTTATGTCCCAACTGCAATTGCTTATGTCATATGTATCTTATAGTTATTTAAACAATTTATTTAAATAAATATTACTAAATGGTACAATATTCAGTGAATTAGAATTGAAAAGGTATCAGATTTACCAACAGGCAAAAGCTCATATGAAATTCTGGAAAACAGTGAAGCAATTTCAGACAAATGCATAAAACCATATATGGTGGTAATATATTTCAAGGAAAAAGCATGCTCAATTTACCCATTTTGATAGTAGCTGGACAAAATGATTTACAGTGAAATATTGTCCATTGCTCCTTGTCCATTTTCCTTCCAAACATACATCTTCCTTCACTGAAACTGAATGATATACAAGCATTTGCACATTGTTACCATTTTCAGCACTGGCACAAAATGAAATGCACTCAACCTGTGAGATCCCTTTGCAGGAGATGCTTAACTCCATCCATCAACTATATGTCATCCTTGGACCTCCTATACAAGTCCATCAATTGACCAAAGTGGTTGTCTTAAGTAGAGTGCCCAGATCAAATGCTAGAGTAGCCAAAATTGATGCTTTTTTCCCTCTAGATATTTATTGATAGAGCTATCACTTTCTAAAGCAAGAGAGCAGTCATAGGTGATATATGTGTAAATTTCTGAAACCAACCTTACAAAAAAAAAAATGCTACAAATGCTACAGTGCTGGCTTGGGCCTTAAGAGGATTTATTTCTCCTCACATTTCACAGAAAGCGTGTTCCTGCTGTGGCTAGGAAATACAACATTGTTTTCTAGTGGTATGTATAGATTGAGAGCAGATCCTACATTAACCAGAAAGTGGAATTTATTATTCTGCTAATTTTTTCCCAAAACCAAGGAAGATCAAGCCCCATTAATGTAGATCTGTAGATCTGAACTGAAATTCAGAAAAGAGAGGCAACAGTAATCTTGGACCAGTGTCTAAAGCAGGGGTTCCCAACTGGGGGTGCTAGCACCCCCTGGGGGTGTGACACAATATTTCAGGGGGTGCGAAAACTTGGTTTTTCAAAATTATAGTGTATATGCATAATTCGTTGCCGTTATTTTGAACTTTTTTAAAGGGTGCGAGAATCTATTAGAAGCATTGTAGGGATGCGGGGTACAGAAAAGTTTGGGAGCCGCTGGTCTAAACAGTATGCTTTTGTAGCAAAATGCCTCCTTTGAACAATTCATTTGTCTCGTTTCTGAGAAACACGATCACGAGCTTCACCAAAACATGAGGTAAGGAAAAAGAATGCAAAATAGAAATCACAAACTAAGAAAATAAAGAAACAAGGGCATATAAGCTACTTTGCACTTAATAAAATATTTGAGGTAATTATTAAAATAGGTTTCATAGCAAGGCCTGGGCATTAGATCTAAATGGCTTACAGTGTTAGAGTGCTAGTAGGACATATAATCCCTCCCCCAAAAAAGATCAACCCAAAATTTTATCTGGCAACCTTTTCAAGCCTCAGATGAGGGATGTTATCTAAATGAGATAACAAGCAATTCTGCCAATACTTCTCCTCCACCTGTAACATCTTGATTGTATTTCTGGATCTTGCCAGGAACTGGATCAGCCTCATTCCTTTCTTGCAGCACTAGGCACACCAATGGGTATCATGGGGTGGAGGGAGCCATTGTAAAGAAGAGGAGAGGACAAAGAGACTGGATCTGCTGCTGGAGACTGTCAGCTCTCTGGTCAACCTTAACTTGTTAGTTAAGATGCGTTTATCAGGTGCTAAAAATCAAAATTAAATTACATTTGCAGATTACAATTTTGATTAAGTAGTAAATCAGCCTAATCCTTATTAAGGTTTTGCTGAATATACAAAAACAATTCAGCTGTTGTATTCTGACTTCTGTACAACTTAAAATTATTAGCATTTTCTAAAAAAAAATAATAGCATTTTCTTTAGAAAGAAAAAAAGTTTTTTTATTTTACAACGGATTGCTCCATTATAGGAATAACTTATACTTATTAATTTGTTTACTTCCCACTGTTAGCATGAAGCTACCCAATAAATGTTCCTTGTTGATAGAAGGAAAGTGCTTCAGTTGCCAATCCGACAACTAAGCTAGGGGAAGCAATAACTTAATGGGCCGTATGATTATTAAATTTGCCGTTCAAGAAATAGAACTACATTGTCCATTGAAGTCAATGGCCCAGTAAATTGGAGTGAATGGGGAAATACAAAATAATGAAATACTCTTGGGATTATGTTCTTACTTCTAGCACTCTTTTGAATAAAAAGCATCTGTCTACTTCAAATGCAGATTTATTTATTTATTTGCTTGCTTGTTTATATTTCATATTTCTTAACTACCCATCTCTCTCAAAGAGGAGCTGCTTGGAGCCCCCTTAATGTGTGGAGCCCAGAATATTTTCTTTTATTGTCCTCCTCAAAAAAGGCCAACTCTCCTCTGTGCATTTCCTTCACAATGTCTTCATGTACCACTTTGGCATGCGTCCGATCTCCACGCAGTATATGACTCTTTCCATTAATATTTGTTTTCTTTAAAAAAAATTGAAAATGGATATGCTTCATAACACTAACTTTTTGCTCCTTCCTTCCTTCCTTCCTTCCTTCCTTCCTTCCTTCCTTCCTTCCTTCCTTCCTTCCTTCCTTCCTCTTAAACATAATGCTTCTGCCCCATTATCTACAAAAATAAAGACCGTGTGTCTGTACAGATCCAGAATATCACTTCAGCAGGTTGCTATCTGACAAATGAGTGCTTTTGACTGACCATCCTTAGTAGGAAACAATTTGCCAGTAAGTACGCCTCTTGTATCAACATTTAATAAAAACAACCACAAAATGCTCTTAATATTCCACATGTGCTCAGTGGCTCTAACAGAATTCTCTCTCTGTCTGCTCAGTGTTTTTTCCTTTCAGACATTTCCTATTGAGTTTTTTAGAAGTGGACTTTGAGGAGTCATTAGCTGATTCACAAAAAACATTGTACAAGTTTCTATGACATTATTTTAATCAATATTTTACTCAGTGCTAAACCGTTTTTTAGTAACTGATTATGTGAACACACAATAAGGGAACAGCAGTTGCTTTCATAACCCCTTGAAGCTGCCCAGCATCACACAGTTGGCCTTGTTAGGCTTTTGTTAGGCTTTTCTTGGGGGTGTTCAACCCAAATCAGTTTGTTGGGTTAGATTCAATTTGCATACCTAGAATTAGATATACAAGCACAGTGGGAGTATTCCTAAAAAAAGAAAGGTATTCACCCCATCCACAGCCCCCGGAAATCTGTAATTCACAGGAGCAATATCAGAAGATCATTTATTTATTATGATAAATTAGCATGACTGAGGCCACACTAACAAAACAATGTTTTTCATAAAATGATCCAGAGATTGAGAACTTGGCAGAAACTTGACAAGGGAAGCGTATGATCTCCACAGTAACAGATGTCCAAAAAAAGATCAGAACTAACATTGACAGAGTTCTAGGATCCCCTACTGTCAAATATAAGGTCAATCACAAATCCTCATTAAAACTATCTCTGGCTTTCACTTGATTGAATGTTTTACAACTGCTTATTAGTACTATAAAGGTGAGGGCTTCCTTCCTTCCTTCCTTCCTTCCTTCCTTCCTTCCTTCCTTCCTTCCTTCCTTCCTTCCTTCTTTCCTTCCTTCTGCTGTGATGGCTCAGTGGTTAGAATGCAGTACTGCAGGCTATTTCTGCTGATTGCTGGCTGCCTGCAGTTTGACAGTTCGACAGTTCGATTCTCACCGGCTCAAGGTTGACTCAGCCTTCCATCCTTCCGAGGTCAGTAAAATGAGGACCCAGGTTGTTGGAGGCAATATGCTGACTCTGCAAACCACTTAGAGAGAGCTGTAGAACACTGTGAAGCGGTATATAAGTGCTATTGCTATTGCTATTGCTTTTTCATGGAAAGTAAATTTAAACTAAGGAGAGAAACTGAAAAATTGCCCCAGAGGCAATTTTTTGCTCAGTCATCAATCTTTCCAATCTATAGTAAAGAAAAACTCCCCAAAGCCAAAATGTTAAAGATAGAGATTAAACAAAAGAAGTTTTAAAATACATCTTCCAAGCATCCTTGTAAAAGCCTGACTGGCAGCAGGTCAAGAAAAAATGATTTAAAATCTTATCAAGGTCAGCAGAACCTGTGGTAAACTTAAAATAGATATAAACTACTCTAAAGTTGAGCCTTCCAAATTTGAATGATGTAGTGAAACTGAAAACTAATTTAACTGTAATTATTTATAATACTAAGACTTAAATAACTTTTTTTGCACTTTTTCCTTTTACCTGTTTATTTTTTGTAAAAAAAATTATTTTCAACTTTACAATACATAACAATCTTACAAATACTTCAGATAAAAAATAAAACAAATTGATACACACTACATTCGGTCTTGCCCACCCATTTCCCCCCAATCCGCATCCCACCTCAAACCAACTTACTTCTTTCCCTCTTTTTCTTCACTCACCCTCTCTCCTCCTTCACCTCAACCTTCCTACTTGCTTCTCACCTTCTTCTCCTCCCTCTTGATGCAGTCCAGGGGAAATGCCCGAGCAGTTCCTTTCTCAAAATTAAAACATTAATATTATATACAATAAGACTATTTCTACTTTATCTGAACTACTTAAACTTCAACCCATCCCCCCACCTCCCTCCCCCTCCCCCTCTCGACTTCACAGAGCAAAATACAGGATTATGCAAACATATTAAACATAATCTATTTAAGTTTACTAATTATACAATGAACAAAATCATAAAAACCCTTAACTCTCTTCAAACTTTAACATCATAAGTTTATAAACAAAATCATTACTCATAGAATAAGTGAAACTTTGTAGTTCCATATTTCTTCTGAACATATTCTATCCATCTTCTCCATACATTAAAATATCTCTCTTGTGAATGGTCCTTTAAATAAGCAGAAATTTTAGCCATTTCTGCTAAATTAGAAACCTTAAATACCCATTCTTCTAAAGAAGGCAGAGTATCCTTCTTCCAATATTGACCCACCAGTAATCTTGCTGCTGTTATTAAATTCAACTTTAAAATAGTTTCTTAACATTAAAGTCCACAAAAATTCCCAAAAGAAACAGTTGGGGAGTAAACTTAATCTTCCTTTTAAAAACCTTTTGAATGTTCCACCAAATCATAATCCAGAAGGCTTTAATAACTTTACAAGTCCACCAAACATGAAAATAGGTTGCATCCAAGCAACCACATCTCCAACATTTAGGTTGCAGGTTCTGGTACATACAGGACAACTTTTTAGGATCCAAATG